>NC_069383.1:17148030-17451060 GCF_027475565.1 Acinonyx jubatus | reverse complement strand
GCAAGTGTACAATTTATAAAGGAGAGTAGATTTGGAGTACGTGATCATGAGTGTCATACATGGTATTATAGGAATAACAGGGGACAAAACCCAGCCGGATGTGGGACAGAGAAGATCAAGGGAGGCTGAGGAAGTGCTGGCTAGATGTAGGGAGTGGTAGGTAGAATATTCCTGGCCTGTGTCAGGGCCTAAGGTGAGCAGCAGAATGTGAGAAACCGTTACATTCTTATGTCATAGGACTGAAGCACAGAGCCTCAGGGGGACCATAGGCAAGGTGGCCCTCTAAGGCATCCCATGAAGGATTTTCAGCAATCCCACTTCCTGGTATGTATCCAAAGGAATTGAAATCTGAGTATCAAAGAGATATCTTCACTCCCATGTTGATTGTGGCATTAGTGACCATAGCCAACACAGGGAAGCCACATGAGCGCCCAGATAAATGGATAAAGAAAACGTAGTATAGACACAGAGTGGACTCTTATTCAGCCTTGAAAAAAGAAATCCTCCTCTTTGCAACAACATGGATGGACCAGGAGGATGTTATGCTAAGTGAAAGAAGCCAGACACAGAAAGACAAATATGGCACTATTTCACTTATATGTGGAATGTACAATAGTCAAACACGTAGAAGCAGAGAGTAGAATGATGGTTGCTAGGGATTGGTGAGGCATTGGGGGGGAAATACTGGTCAAAGCATATAAAATTTCTGTTTTGCAAAATAAATAATTTCTGGAGATCTGCTATACAACATAGGCTTATGTTGAACAATTCTGTACTGCATACTTACAAAATTTTGCTAAGAGGATAGATCTTACGTTAAATGGTCTTACTGTAAAAGAAAAAAAGACCCCCAAAACAGAAACACAAAGCGGGGGACAGGTGGAAACTTTTGGAGGTGATGTATAAGTGGATATGGCATTGATAATTATTATGGTTTCATGGCATATACTTATCTCCAAAGTCATTAAGTTGTATACGTTAAATATCTACAGCATCATATGTATTAATTATAGCTCAATAAAGAAGTCACAAAAAAGAATTACAAAAAAATTTTTTCAGCTTTAACCTCTAACCCAACGGGAAGCCTTTGAAGGATTCTCCAATGTTTGGGAGGTTTGAATATGAGAAGAAGACAATCATTTATTATCAACTCCCTTCCAGAGTGGTCTAGAGTGGAATCCATTTTGAAAGATATGGGTGGTCACTGTTGAAGAAACCTTCAATAAGGAGCAAATAATTAGTATTAAATATTTAATAAATAGTAAATCACTGTGTGAGATAGAACTCCTTATCCATTGGATTTACACCTCAGGTTACTTTACATTTGGTCTCTAAGAACATAAATAAAATGACATTGCCATCTACCCAAGGAAGTGTGTCTGCGATTGGACAGTTTTGAGTATTAGTTCTGAATTGGAGCAGGTATGTGTAGATAACCCAACCCCTGGATTTCTTTGGTCTTTCAATATTCTTGCTTGAAAATGTGCTCCGAAAGCAGCCAAAAAATGTGTGTTTTCATGAATAACTTCAAGTTTGGCTGCCCAAGCCTCTTCATTTATACTTGTCCTTTGACATTAATATGTTCGTGTGGACAGAAATATAAAGGAGCTCATTGCTAATATCTGCTCAGGAACAGAAAGTCGAGGATTTATGAGTATGGCCCTGACCTTAACTATAGCAGAGGGCTAGGGATATTTCAATTCCCAGAATGCACACTCTTTCGAAAATGACCTGTGAACAGAGGAAATACCTTCATTTTAAACCTTGTCTCACATTATACCCTGAAAAAATTTTAAAGCAATTTCTGATAAAAAAAAAAATAGCTATGTCATTACCTTAGAAATCCTTTCAATCAATCCACAAATATTTATCGGGCACCATACTTAAGTCAGGCAGTTCACTTTTTAACCCTTAATCTCTGAGTCCTGGAAATTAGATGTGTCAGGCTTCTTCACTTTATTGGTCAAACTTGGGATTAGAGAGAGAAGCTTGCCCTAGGATACAAAACTAGTAAGTAGTGGAGACGGGATTTAAACAGGTCTGGCCTGGCTGTTTCAAGAGAGCATGCCATTGTCACTGCCATGTGCCGCCTGCCTCCCAGGAGTTTATTTAATATTTATACTTACATGGGCTAGATATTTTGTGGATCACCAAGCTGTGCCCACCGGTCAGGAGAAAAGTGAGGGAGAGTTGTAAATGATGAAGACATGTGCTTCGAGGGAATAGTATTTGCTATCCTGGGGCAGGGTTTAGTGAAGTTCAGCTGGCTGAGAAGAGGACAGAGTCATGGGGTAGTGGGCTTCTTACTCTGTTTAGAAGGTAGTCTCCAGTAGAAGAGGGAAATATTCGTACTTGCTTGTTTGCTTATCATTTGTCTCAAAATAATTAAACCTAAATGAGAAGGATTAATGAAAATCCTGGCTTCTTTCACTGATTGATGCTGTGATTGATGGTAAATAGAAAACAATAAATGTACATGAGTAGTCCCAGGCATTTTTATTTCTTTAAAAAGAAAGATGAGAACTTCTTAAACTATATTTTGCTGAAGATTAGCGTCTTGTTGGATGTTAATCAGTACTCTGCCAAAAATTGCTGGTCCCACCGTGAAATAAACGTAGGAAATTCTAGAGGATACACGGTCAAACTTCCTGTTTATAATTGGTTTTGTTAGAACTTTTAATGGGAACCCTGTAATCACTGATTCCCAGGCACCCTAAACCCATTGAATGAGAATCTCTGGGGTGAGACTCAGGCGTTGGTATTGTAAAAAGAAAAAAATTCCAGGTGATTTTGGTATGCGGAAATGCTACCGTAATGGAACATTCTTCTAGTACCTATGCTCAAGCTGGAGGCCAGTTGCTTCTCATATCCACAACTGTTTGTCACAGTGGAGAAAAAATGATGACACATGACACAATGTAGGAAGGCTTTTGTAGCTTGTCATAGATTCGGTTCTTTATTCAATGAAAGTCAACTTTTATCAGAGAAACATCCTATAAATCACTAGTGATGGGGGAATGGGCGGAATTTCAAGAGGCAATGGAAGTAACCGGAAAGTAAGCCAAGTCTCACCTTGATTTCTGTCCACAATGCTTCTGTTTTTCAGGAAGCAGCAGCCAGGATCACCTCCCAAATCCAGTGCCCTTGGCTGCCATTCCCCTCTGTTAGCTATGATGTCCTCTGCTGCAGGCCTGTGGAAGGCTGATGTCTGAGTTTCACCTTGGATGCTTTTTCCTTTGATCCTGGCAGGCTTCGGGTCATATTAAACGGGCTCTTGTTCTCTTTTCGTCTGTTCAATATGCCTGGAATTTTGTGAAATGAGTTTATCAAGGATTAGGGTTGATCTCCCTTCTCAATTCCTTCCATGGAGCCCAGTGTCTCCCAATAGGGATGAATCCCAGAGAGGGGACTCCTACTCCCTGGGCTTGCTCACCTCTCCAGCCACATGTCTCAGGACTGTTGCAGCCTCTGCCTTGAGCAGAGAAGGCTGTGCTCTTCTCCTCATAGTTCCTTGAGCACCACACCTTCTCTTTGCCTTAGAGCTTTTGTACAGGTGACTTTCTCCTCCTTGGGAGTGTGTCCTTTGTGCCTTCTGGCCAATTCCTATCTGACACATCTTTCTCAACTCAGCCCAGAGACTACCATTCCTGACAATGCCCTCCTCCCGCACCTACTCATCTGGGTTAAGGACCCCTCAGTTCTGCCACAAATAGCACCCACAACATGGTGCCACAGTGGTAGCTTACCCATATTTCTTCCCCGCTGGGTTGTAGATTCCTTGAGGGCAGGTCTGTGTTTCTTTTTTCAGTTCTCACTTTAATGCCTGGGTTATCAAACTGCCTTCCTGAAGTTCACGAGTAAATGAGAACACTCTCTTCTCCGCTCTTCCATACCCTGAACACACCAGTCACATGTTCCCAGTTTCACATCCTTTGGGAACACTTTCTCTTCTTTTCTGGAACACAATCTCTTTTCATAAATGGTATCTCCAATAGCGCCTCGTCCATATTGACACCATATTGATTTCTACTTTTTTTTTTTTTTACTTTGTAATCCATTTTTACTTTGTGATACGCATTTTATAGAAATGCCATGTGAGTTTTGTATTCCCAAATGGCACACTTTTCAAGATGACCTGGATTCTTTCACTTCCAACTTCAACTAGATATGGAATGACTAGATATGGAATGACCATTCTGATCATATGACTCGAGCCTGTGTTGCAGCCTTATTCTGTTCAGCCATGCGTACCCTTTCTCTCACTGTGCCCTCATTTATGGCTCCAGCAGTGAACTTTCTGCTTGCAAATGTGTTCATTCATTTTTTAGTTTAATAATTCAATATCCTCATTTACTGTGTATTACTCAGCACCTCTTCTAGGTACTGGGAATACAGCAGTAAACAAAATATACAAAAACTCCCACCCTGGTGGGTGGAGGCAGAAAGTAAACGCCATAAACAAGTAACATATGTAGTGTCACATGGCAATACAGACATTGGAGAAAATTAATATGGAAGGAGGACAGTGGATGTTGAGGGAATTGTGGTTGAAAATAGGAAGACTCACTGATAATGTGGCCTTTGAGCAGCATCCTGAGGGAATGAGTCCTGTGGATATCAGGGGAAGAAAGTTCCAGAAAGAAGGAATAGCAGGTGCCAGCACCCTGGAGAGAGTATGCTAAGTGTGTAGGAGTGTGGAGGAACAGTAAGGATATCAGTGTGCCTGGAGCAGGCAAAGTGGAAGAATCACTAGGGAGGGAGCCGGGGAGGTGATGGGGGTGGACAGAGACTATAGGGTCTGGAGATCATGATGAGAACTTCACCTACTTATCAGAACCTTCATGGGGCATCCACTGTAGAACCAATGCCATTTTCAGTGCTTTGGAGGGTGCAAAGATGAATCAGGCTCAGACTGTCATCAGTGAGTTCTGACTCTGTAGTATGGGTACAGCCCCAATATGGGTGAGAAGCTTCTCATATCCCAAGTGCTGAAGCTAAGTGCTGACTCTCATATACTGTTGGTGCCAGTGTAAATCGATACGCTATTTTCCCCCAACATAACTCAATCTGGCAAAATGTATATAAAACTCGAATACGTGTGCTCTTTGACCCAGTGGTTCTACATCTAGGCTTTTTTCCTAAGTAAATAAAGAAGTATGCAAGGATATATAAGCAAGGATATTTACAATGCATTGTTTATGACAGTGGGAAATTATTCAGCAGTGAGCTTAGGCAAATGAATAATTCTATATCCAACTAAGGACATACTTTACATTTATTCAAAATGATGATGTAAGTATTGATACAGAAAGATGATCATGATTTATAGTTAAGTGGAATAAAGTTATGAAATGGCAAGCGAAGGATGAATCTATCTTTATAGCATATTCAACGTCTGTGATTTATGTATCATGGAAACCTTATAAACATGAATCGAGGTTTTAACAGTGCTAATATCTGCAAAGTGGAACTTGGGGTGATTTTCCTTTCTTCATTATACCTCTCTGTATGGTCTGATTAAATAAATGGGAAAACATTAGCGTGGCAATCAGAGAATGATTATTTCCAGTTTTTAAAAAGGGAAGTAAAGATAAATGCTCGGGCCACCATATACCCTGTGGCCAGTGTATGTACTCCTTTTCACCTGCGATCTCCGATCACATGAGGTGGATTTTTGGGTCCCCACATTAAAAGACTTACTGGGCTTTTTATCAGTCTCCTTTTTTTTTGTCTGCCCAAGTAGGGTAGATCTAAGTACACATCCTCTTGACTCTCCCTTCCTTCCACCCCTTCCTAAATTTCCTTTGACGTCAGTTTCTTCTAAGTAAAGGTGATAAACGGAAATATTGCACAACAGGAGCCATATTCATCAGCGGGACTTGCCGACTGATGAACATGCCTTATACATGCGGGGCCCTGTTTGGGACTCTGTGGTCCTGGATGAGAAAACATTCCTGGGTCCCCAAGGACACTTATTACTCATGGTTGTTACTTCTTGAATATTACTGGTGCCTATTCAGGACGTGAAGACTTAAAAATGGGTTTGTCCTGCCCCTTGCCTGTCCCCTATACAGTCCTGACTCAGCCAAGCAGAAAAAAATTAATAGTGTTCTGAAAGGACTGAACAAAAGCTATAGTTTCCCACCAATCCCCCTGGGGAGCTAGAGATGCCAGGGCTGTGGTTCGGAGGCATTAATTCTGCTTGCTTTGACTTTGCCAACTGTGTTTTATTTCTTTTTTTCTCGCTCACTGGGCACTTCATTGTAGCGTTTTGTATAAAAGGAAACCTTCAGCAAGTATTGCAGTTTCCCTCATGTGCTTAGGCAGCGAATGCTGTCAAAAGCGCTCAGTATGATAACAAAACGGCTCTCATCAATGACATTTTTTTTTTATTATGGATTTCCTAGCTCTCTGATAGGCTGCGCCTTTGATTTAGGCTTTCAAAAAGAATTTAATCATGAAAGAAAGCCCTGTGTGCCAGGTGAATCCTCTTGAAAGCAATTGCCTTTTATATCTCCAGGTTCTTAATCGTTCCTCCAGTCTGCTTCTGCTGTTTTATTCTCTTTTATGTTTGGATCAACATGTAAATAGCCAAAGTTGATGGCTGATTTTACTTACGGCAGATGTAATGGAAAGGTAGAAATGAAATCCAGGCTCAATGGGGGAAGGAGAGAATATGCCATTTGGGGAACCAGAGATATAGGATGCGGATCCAGTCTATCAAAGAAGGACTTTCCATGCCTAAATTTTTGCATCAGAAATATGGGACTGTTCCATATTAGCTTTCCCTAAAGTGAGTTGCAGAGAACCGTAGTCCCATGAAGTGTTCTAAGATAGTGTTCCAAGGTCAGATAGGTTAGGGAAGTTCTATGTAGTATACACTATCCTTAATGGTTTTGAACCACTAGTTCGAGATTTTCCATAAAGGTTTATTTTGTTGAATACAGATTTTTTCTATCTTATTTGCCCACTGAACTCTTTTAGAAGAACCACTCATTATGTCCCTTTTCTCCTTTTGGGAAATTAGAAAGATTAATGAATTCTGTATAATTTAGATGAAAATATATGTGTCCTGGCATTCAAAGTTAGGGCAAAAAATTAATAGATTTAGGGGTCTTCTACTTTATATCTAATTTCATGACTCTTTAACAATATACAAAAAGCAAATATGACAGTGTTAACAATTGTTAGTTTTGAAAAGAGATTATGGGTTATGCTCCTTTTAATTATGTGTTCAGTTTCTGAGAAAGTCAGTTAAGGCACATGGAAAATGTAGATGTTAATTGTATATTCATCTGTTCATTTATTCAAGAAATGTTTTTGGAGTACTTAAAATATACCATCCATGATTCCTGGCACTTTATCTAAATAAATAGATAAAGATCTCTGTCCTTGAGGTGCCAGACTAAGGTTTAACTCAATAAATATTTATGAATTATTGAGACTCACTTCTAATAATGTCTGAGTAAGCTCCTCTCTGACTGACCCTTCTTCAGTTAACAAGTATAAACTCTAGACAAAACAAAAATAAAACAGAACCAAAAAGCAAAACCAATGGCCAGAAGATGCTCGAGAACAACCAAATGTAGGTAGTTTCTGTAGGGGAATCAACACTTTGATGAAGCAGAAGACATTGGCTGAGTTCCCATTTTCATGGCTCATGAACTGAGTGAAGGCTCAGTTTGCCCTATACATATGGAGCTCTAAAACTGTGATAGAAAATCTGAATTCTTCTTGGTTGATGGAATCAGACGACAAAGTTCTGGACAACACAGCCTCTGGAAAGTGATGGAACCAGAGAGAAGGAGCCTAAAGGTTTGTCTCTACACGCATTCCAACCATCTGACTGACTCCTGACATGAGGATGTCTAGAGCAGGTTCCAAGCATCCTAGTTAAGGATTAGATTGAAACTGTCATCCAAGAAAGAGTTTGAAGTTCAAGGCCTCTCATGCTAATTGCTTGCTAACATAAACAATCTTAACAACAAAACTCTCTTTAGAGGAATAAAGCAGAATCTAGCAATCCATAATCTAAAATTATTTAACATACAAAGAATCAGGAAAATTTGATTCATTATTAAGAGGAAAGAAAATAAGGAAAGGCCAACCCCAAGATGAGCCAGATGTTGGCATTAGCAGGCAAGGATTCTGAAGTAGCTATTAGAATGTTGCTCAAGCTCTTGAAGAAAATATGTTCATGAATTTTTTTTAAAGTAAATCTTAGCAGAGAAGTAAAAAGAATAGCAAAGAATAAGTGGAAATTCTACAGTTGAGGAAGTGAATATTTGAAATTTTAAAAATTCACCAGTCAGCTTAGGTAAAAAGAGGTGATGATGGGCGAGTCTGTGAGCTTGAAGATCAATAGAAATTAATGAATTTGAAGACTAGAAAAAAAAATTAAAGAAAGAAAAGGAGAGGCACCTGGGTGGCTCAATCGGTTGAGTATCTGACTCTTGATTTTTGTCTCAGGTGACGATCTTGTGGTTCATGAGATCAAGCCCAGAGTTGCACTATCAGCGCAGAATCTGCTTGGGGTTTTCTCTCTCTCCCTGTGCCCCTCCCCTGCTCATGTGCTATCTGTCTGTCTGTCTCTCTGTCTCTCTGTCTCTCTCTGTCAAATAAAAAAAGGAAGAACAGGACCTCAGAAACATGCAGCAAAATATGAAAACATTTACCATAACTCAAATCCCAGGAGAAGAGAGTGGCAATGGGGAAGAAATAACGGCTATTTTTTTTCTTTTACTTTGTTGAAAGACATTTACAAATTTGAGGAGCTTAGAAAAACTTAAGCAGGATATATACATCGAAAACATGCCTAGGCAAAACATAAACTGCGAAAAACCAAAGATTAGGAGAAAATCTTGAATGCAACTGGAGAAAATCAACATTTGTGTAAAGGGGAATGACAATTTAAGTCATTACTGATCTCTTGTTAGAAAGAGATGGAGGCTAGGATACATTAGAACAAAATTTTTTTTTAATGTTTATTTCTGAGATAGAGACAGAGCATGAGTGGGGGAGGGGCAGAGAGAGAGAGGGGGGACACAGAATCAAAAGCAAGGTTCAGGCTCTGAGCTATCAGCACAGAGCCTGACGCGGGGCTTGAACTCACGAACTGCGAGATCATGACCTGAGCCGAAGCCGGATGCTCAACCGCCTGAGCCACCCAGGCGCCCCTAGAGCAAAATCTTTAAAGGGGCTTTAAATGGCAAACTGTTAACCCAGAATTCTCTATCCAGGAAAAATATCCTTCAAGAGTGAATGCAAAATGAAGACAGTTTTCAGTAAAATCAAGAGACTCTCTTACCAACAGACCTGAACTGGAAGCAGTGTTGAAAGAAATTCTTCAGTCTGAGAGGAAATGACAGCAAATAGAAATGATCAAGTTCAAGAGTTACCATAGAGTAGTCAAGACAGCATGGTATTGGTGAAAGAGGAGACACATAAATCAATGCGATAGAATAGAGAGCTCAGAAATACAGCCACACAAATATAGTCAACTGATTTTTGACAAAGATGTAAACACAATTTAGTGGAGAAAGCAGAAGTTACCCAAATATATGTATGTGTCAAAACTCAACAAACGTACACTTAAGATTTATGCGTTTCAGTGTATGTTCATCTTAAAAGGGAAAACACACACACACAATAATGAACTTCAGTTAATGATATGTATATTGACAGATTTGGGGCAGGATGGAACACTGTCTTCGATTTACTTTGAAATACATTAAAAACAAGATGCATTGATGCATGGATACAGGAATGAGCAAAAATGTGACAAAGCAGATTAGCAAAATTGTCATCATGATTTCAAGTGGTAGGGACACAGGTGCTAATAGTATTACATTTCTCTGTATATTTCTTCGGTATATTTCTCTGTATGTTTCAAGTGTGTTGTGATAAATATTGTAAAAAATATTTATGGACTGCCCACTGTGGACTTGTATTTCTCACCATGGTCCCCCAAATCAGGAAAAGGTAGTTCTTTATTCTCAAGGATCTCCCAGTCTAAGGAGAGAACAAACATATAAACAATAAAGACACTGTACTATAAATTCAGTAGGCATGAAAACAAGTTATTACAGCAACACAGAGAAAGGAACCCATAATCCAAACCTGGGGAGGTCAGAGGTGGTAAAGGAAGGTGCCTGATAGTAGGTGAATCCTAAGGGAAGAGCAGTTTGCCACGTAATGTGGGGAAGGAGGGCAGAGGGAGGATTGTCTCCAGGTAAAGGAGGCGTCACGGGCCAAGATAAAGAAGAAAGACAGCATGAGGTGTGTAAGCACCTGCATTTTGGTGTGACTAAAGTTCAATTTACAAGAAGAAACTGCTGGGATGCTAGATATGATCAAAGGTCAGACATGTCAGTTTGGGCTTGTTTGTGGGGGGGGGGGTATAGAATGATTACAAATAAGGAAACATCATGAGTACATTTGAGTTTCCAACAGTCTTCTCTGGCAGCTGTGGGGGGTAGAATCAAAGTATGGCATCCAGAGGAGTAGTTGGACAGTTACAGTAATGAGACTTGTTCACTCTTATGTGGATCCTGAAAAAATTAACAGAAGACCATGGGGGAGGGGAAGGAACAAAAAAAAGGGTTAGAGAGGGAGGGAGCCAAACCATAAGAGACTCTTAAAATCTGAGAACAAACTGAGGGTTGATGGGGGGTGGGAGGGAGCAGAGGGTGGGTGATGGGTATTGAGGGCACCTGTTGGGTTGAGCACTGGGTGTTGTATGGAGACTTGATGAGGCAGACAAGGGGACTCCGTTTAAGACCTAGGGAGAAGGCAAGGTCAGATATGGGTTCAAGGTGTCCGTATAGCTGATCATCTATAAAGGGTGATTTGAAAGTGAAAGTTGGCATTGGATAGTTACGCCAGGGGTGAGGGCCTTTAGCTGAAACAGTCCAGGGCAAATGGAGTACATTCCCGTATGAGAGATGAAGGGGCATGATTTCGAGTCAGGAGCCTGGCATGACTCTGAGTCTCCTGACTCAGTTGACAGAGATAGGAACAGGTTTAAAAGTGAAGATGATGAGGGGTGCCTGGGTGGCTCAGTCAGTTGGGCGTCCGACTTTGGTTCAGGTCCTGATCTCACGGTTTGTGGGTTTGAGCCCCACATTGGGCTGTGCACTGACAGCTCAGAGCCTGCTTCTGATTCTGTCTCCCTCTCTCTCTGCCCCTCCCCACTTGCGCCCTGTCTCTTTCTCTCAAAAATTAATAAACATTCAAAAAAAAATTTTTTAAGTGAGGATGATGATGTAGGAAGAAGTTTGTGGTTTGTTGGTTTCTGCTCCATGGCATTTACAATCTAGAGAAAACCTGACCTTTTGTGGCTACGGGAGAGAAGCACAGAAGTGGCATCCCAGCTGGATCGTAAAGAACGTAGGATTCAGATCCCCAGAAAGACACAAGGAGACGTGAGGCCAAAGGTGAGCTCTGTGCCTTGATCTCTGAAGACATTTTTTAAAGGAACTGTTTTTTGGATTCCTAAATATTTCTAAAATGGAAACAAGTCAGGTACCCGTTATTAGAAGTTTAGGGGCCCACGTGAGAAATAGACACAAAAGACAGACATGAGATCCGTATATCTAGATCTATCTCTGTTCCTATTATTACTTGATCTGGACGGGAGCAGGTGGCTTGGACCTGTGACCACAACTGTGCCTTCTAAAACCTCCCTGGTTGGATCTTGGGGAGAGGAGTCTTTAAGGTAGTCAGCATGATATTCTTGTTATTCTGGGTGCTCTATAACTTCTAGGTGGAACTCCTATCCAGACAGACAATTATCCATCTAGAAGAGTCACTGCCTCATCTGTATCCACCCCGAGAGAGGGGCCAAAGAGATAAAGACAACATATGACACCTGACTTTTAGGTCATTATCTTGTTCACATCCAAAAAGGAAATCAACTGATGTCAGAATCTGCCTACGTATACCTGTTGGATAGCTGTTCCCATGTTGGGGAGCCCACTGTTGGGGAGTAAATAAAGCGTGGGGAGGACAGATAGAATTTTACTGGCGTGCCGTCCCTTGCTGGAGTGAGAGCTATTTCATGGATACGTGCAGGCAGGGAGTAGGGTCCCTTCTAACAACCTTTATATCTCTACCATAACTCGGGTCCAATTTTGTTGACTACTTCAAAAAGACATTATATCCTTCATAGAATGCTCCCACTAGACTGTCTGCCTGCGAGCCTCTCTCTTTTTTCTTCACCCACTATGGTTTCTAGGCACTGACATATTCACATTTGTAGATTTACGCTCGGTTACAGATTCTTTAAGCTGTAATTTCATTTTGCTTCCATTCCTACCTGATTGATTTCATTTGAACAAGATACACCTTTGATCGCCGTCTTCATGATGAATTCTATACTACCAAGTCTCAGTGATAATTGTGAGGTAAAATTGATCTTTTTTGCTGAGCCTCCAGTTCACCTTGACTTTTTACCCCAACCTATATTAAATGCATCAGTATGTCTGCTGAAACATATGTAGATTCTTGTACTTTCCCCTGTGTTCTCCTTTGAATTACCAGGCACCTTATCCACTGTTAATCTTTTTTTTTTTTTTTTTAATGTCAGAAGTGATGTTGACTGTCTTAATATTTTTCCCATTTTAACTGAGAATATTTCATCTTTCCTTCCAATTGCAAGTGAAAGTCCCCTAAATCAGAATAACAAATTATTTTCTTCCCAGTCATCATGATATACTTTTTGTCAGAGATATTCTATAACCTCTAGGTGGAACTCAAGGATACGTGCTGTACTACTCCCTCTTTCGAAAGTCAGGGAAGAAGTGTGTGTGTGTGTGTGTGTGTATGTGTGTGTGTGTGTGTGTGTGTGCGTATCTTCACTATAGAATTAGTGGCTTTTAGCAGGGACAGGAAAATCTCTCTCTCAAGCCTGGATAACATCACTAGAGCCTCTTTTCTCCTTACTTTTTCTTCCTTGCCAAATGAGCTGGGAATACTTCTATTTGGAAGGAGTCCTTGATCATGGAAGACAGAAGAGGACAGGGTGCCTTTGTGGTTCAGTCAGTTAAGCCTCTGACTCTTGATTTCAGCTCAGGTCATGATCTCATGATTCGTGCATTCCAGCCCTACCTCAGGCTCTGTGCTGACAGCATGGAGCCTGGTTGGGATTTTCCCTCTCCCTCTCTCCCTGCCCCTACCCCAATCATTCTCTCTCTCTCTCTTTCTTTCTAAATACGTACATACATACATACCTATCTACGTACATACATACAATTGTTTTTTAAATTTTTTTTAACGTTTATTCATTTTTGAGACAGAGAGAGACAGAGCATGAACGGGGGAGGGTCAGAGAGAGGGAGACACAGAATCTGAAACGGGCTCCAGGCTCTGAGCTGTCAGCACAGAGCCCAACGCGGGGCTCGAACTCACGGACCGCGAGATCATGACCTGAGCCGAAGTCGGCCGCTTAACCGACTGAGCCACCCAGGCGCCCCCATACAATTTTTTTTAAAAAAGAAGAGGAAGCCTGGCAAGGACAGCCTGGTAAGATACATTTGGCTCTGGAACGCTGGCAAGTGGGCTTTGTCAATGCTGTCACTAGGAGAATAGTAAGATCTAGAAAGCCAAGAAGAAAACCCTTCAGCCTCATTTTAGTGAAAGCCCAAACCTAAGAGGTAGAAGAATGGCCATGGCTCATCCAGACCACTGTGAAGGAAAAAAATTACAAACCTCTCCTTATATTTACATACGGGGGTTTCTGTTCCATTCTTAGGGAAGAAACAGTGTTAGAGAAATGCTTCTGGCCCTTTCACCCAACTTTTTTTTTCAAGAGGAGAGTGAGCCAAATTCAGCTGGTGAGGTGGTATGGAGCCCCTGGAAGCCTTTGAGTCTTCTTGATGGGGACGTGGCCACTGCCCTGTGACTCAGGTGACATGGGACATCTCCTCTGTGCAGCTTTCAGGGTTGGCAGGGATTTGCAGGTCTCTGCTCTTAATTTCAGCTTCTTCGAGACCGCAACTGCATAGGTACCTAGGGGTTGCATACTTAACCAAACTCCAGGTTTGGGAAGTGGTAAAGGAAGCTTTGCAGTGGCCTCTGATGCGGATTTTTTGCCAATTAGGCTGATAGTTTGATGCCTATGTGGCTCGTTCACTGTGTTTGTATCCTGGAGGGGACAAGGGAAAAGTGGTGGTCTGGATACCAGGTCCCACCCTGAACTTTCACCCAGCTCACCAGGATAGTAGGTCCCACTGAGGTTTAGATATCAAAGATTTCACTAAGCATAGAGCTTTAGATTTTCCTGGGATGTATTCTGTGCACACAGATCCCTCGTCACACAATGTGACCTATTACAGTGTCAGCTAGCCAAAGATCCAAGGACTTAGGATCCCTGGTGGAGTATCTCTTTCCATCAACTATAATCAACATCCCTAGCTAAAACCCTGTTCTTTTTGGAACAATGGAGTTTTGGTCTAGAGAACCAAAATGTATTATTTATATATTATAATATAATTATACAATAATACAAATTACTGCTCATATTCTTTCCTTGTTGAAACCCCAATACGATGTGGAAGAAATGATTCAATCATGACCTGTCATGTGGCAAAGTGGTCCTAGACATAGGCCACCATAGTTAGAGAGAGAAAGATCTACAATAGGATGTAATAAGGGGAAAGGCATATCGAAAGGGAATTGTTACTTAGAACACGACTGGCAAAATCTGTTCTGTGAAGGGCTCACGAGTAAACGTTTTTAGCTCTGTGGGCCACCGGTTCTGTCACAAGCGCTCAGCTCTGCCCTTGTAATGTGAAAGCAGCCATATGCAATATGCGCATTAATGAGGATGGCTGTATATTAATGAAGCTTTGTTTAGAAAGCAAGTGGTGGGCCAGATTTGACTCATGGGGCCAGCTTACCAACCCTGTATCTAGATAGTGACGTAAGAGTGAGCACTTCCTATTCAAAAGTGGTCTTGATAGAAAGGGAGAGCTTTTGGAACTCAGTACCTACCTTGCCGGCATGTTCTCTGGACGCAACTCACACCTGCTGAGTCAGCGCTCTGCTAAGCTACCCAAAGGGACATGGGATGAACCTCCAGCACTGACCCCTGTGAGCACTACGATTTATTTCACACAAATCTACAGGAATAGATAGGAGTCACAGCAAAATCTCTAGAATCGTCTGAATGGCCACAGCCTCCAATTCATCTTCTCAACTCTGGTAAACGAAGCTTTGGAAACTGTTTCTGTCAAGATTATTAGTTTTCATGTTACAAAATTCAAAGATCGCTTCTCTGTAGTCTCCTGATTCAGTCACTATGCAGTGTGTGTGTAGCTGACCGCTTTGTCTCTCTTAAGACACTGTCTTCTCTTGACTTCTGTGACACTGCATTTTCTGCATTTTTGTTCTGCTTCGTTGGCCACTCTTTCCCAGTCGTCTGTGTTGGCTCCTTGAGTGCATCACCTAAATGTCAGAATGCCACGCGGCTGGGTGTTGGGCACATGCTTTTCTCTATTTGCTCTTTCTCCATCACTAATCTCATTAAGTGCTTTGGTTTAAATGACATTTATACTCAGTGATTCCAAAATTTTAACTGTACCTCTGGCATCCTCTTTCACGATTCGGGTCTTATATGCAATTGCTTTTTTTGATGTTTATATTTGGATGTTTGATCATTATCTCATTTAAGATTTACGAGGCGGAAGTACACCTGCATTTCCCCCAACTTTCATTATGTCTGTCGTATGGCATTATCCTTCCAAGTAAGAACCCGCCTCATTCTTCATTTTTCTTTCTCACAGGCTCCACTTCTGAACCAGAAGCAAAACAGAGCCCAAAGCAAACAGCTTCTGTCCATCTCTGCCAATGCAAATCCTCTCTCTGCTGGACTCCTCCAAATTCTCCTCTTTCCTGCTTACAACCTGGGAACAGACAGGAAGCCATGTTTAAGGGGGGGGGGTTGTCAAATGGGTGACAGGCATTAAGGAGGGCACTTTTTGGGATGAGCACTGGGTGTCTTATGTAAGAGATGAATCACTGGGTTCCACTCCTGAAGCCAAGACAACACTGTATGTTAACTAACTTGAGGATAAATTTTTAAAAATGGTAAACTGGATTATGACTCTGTCTGCAGAGAACCTTTCACGATTTCTTGGCACACTGAGAGAAAACCCACAGTTCTTACAGTATCTGGCCCCTCCCAGACGCTCCAATCTCACCCTCTCTTTGTTCCAGCCACACAGCCTTGTTCTGGTTGTAGCACTTACTGTAGAAGCTGTTTCTTCTGTCTGAAATGTTCTTCCCCCCAAGATCTTTGCACGACCAGCTCCATTTAATGCCTCAGTTCAAAAGTCAGCTTCTCAGGTCTCTCCTTATGAACTGAACCGTTTATCACTTCACTCACTACCCAGAGATGCTGGCAATGACACCACTGTCCTTATTTTCCTCATGACCCTCACATGATTATAAGGGAGTATGTTTCTGTGGTTATTGTGTATCTCCCATTGGAAACTAGGCTCCCAGGAGTTTCCCTCTGTATCACTGGGTGCAGGGCTTAGCCAAGAGTTGCCTCTCTGTAAACACTGGTTAAAAAATGAATGGCAGGTGCACCCCAAAGAGCTTCTTCTCTTTCTTAAACATTTACACCAGGAACATTGTTTCACAAGCAGTCAGATCTCTGCTCAGTGAGTCACCAACTCCCACAATGCATTCGTCTTCCTGTGGCAGTTGATTGGTTTCTGGATCTTTCCAGGCTGTTCCAGGCTGATCTTTTCAGGATCAGGCTACTGGATCCTGAGCGTTGGGGCTGACTCATCCCAAGAGGGCCGCTCTAGACTGTCCTTTTCCTGTGAAGCCACAGTCTTCTGCCAACTTCCTCTTGATCCCCTTGTACTTTTTCAGAATGTTTTCCTTTTGGATTTTCTACGATCGTGATACATACGTACGTGTATGATAAAGAGTCTGTGACCTCTTGACTCCAAATGGGCCAGTTCCGGTTTCACACTGCGGTCTCAGCATGATTATGAAGGACCCTCCCTTTGCTCCTCCAAGTCGTCCGAGTTTTTCCTGCTCTTTTGTCGTGAGCCTCTGTTTCCCCGGCTTTTATCCCTCCTGGTGAGGGGTCTCAGGTGGCATTGCATTCTCCGTTGGTCCCCAGGGAGCCCTCATCACCAAGTGTCACATCTGGCCGTGGGGCTCCAGTGTGGGCTTTGCAGCCATCGCCTTCTCGTGCCAGGGCAGACGGACTAATTTATCTAGGTGAGATGAATTAGCAATTAACAATTCACCTCCCCAGAGCTGCTGAGCCGGGCTTTGCCCAGGGAACTGCCCGCTTCAGAACGCTGAGTCATCAGCCAAGAGCCCACAGCCTTCAATATTTGCAAACTTCTCATCTCCTCTTCTTCCTCTTCGGCCAAATGAATGCCTTGCTGTTCGTGAACAGGCCTGCTAGTCAAGAATGAATTGAAATTTCTTTCTCTTTTTCTTTCATTCTTTCTTTCTTTCTTTTTTTTTTTTTTTTAGCCTGCATGTGTCTCACGGGCGTAACCTTCACGAATCAGCAAATAATTTTACTTGTTGATGGTATCTGGTGTAGCAAAATCTTACGTTAGCCACAATTTCTTAGCCATTGATTTGTAGCACTGAAAATGCTTCGGTGTCCTCCTCTTGAATAGTTTATTCATTCACGTTTCTACCACCGAACTACACTGCTCTTCACCCAAATTGGGTTCAGGTTACCTCATTTCCCAAGGGGACCCTACAACGTGGCTGATGTTTCACTGCTGCAGCTGTGATTTGACCCCGTTTGCCTCGATACTATCTTTTGAGTTATTCTGATATGATGTTGATAACATCCCTTGCCTGTGGCTCCCACCAGTATGTCTTTGTCATCATGTGGCCTCTTTAACAGGGTATCAGTTCACTTTGGGGGGCTTTTTTAGTCTCTGGACATTTGTATCCACTCTGGTTTGCGTGCTTTAACAGGCAAATGTTAATTCCATTCATCTGCGTTTAAGTAAGTACTTTCTAAGGTGCAAAGCTTTTCATGATGTGACTCGCTTCACAAACTACCTCCGCACTTAATTGCTCAAAACGGTAACCTTGAGTTTGGCTCATGATCCAGTGGGTTGGTAGTTTGGTGTGAATTCAGCTGGAAGGTTCTTGTGTGGCTCTGGCTGGGCTCCCTGAGGTAAGTGCGCTCACATGGGTTGGTTCTGATTCCGAGGCGTGGTTTGCTGTTGGCTGGAGTGAGGGGAACATGGGCCCCATGTCTCTTGTCACCAGCAGGCTCCTCTGGTCTCACTTGCATGGCTGAAAGGGTTCCAAGAACATCAAAAGGGCATGCCCAACGCGCACAAGCGATTTCCAAGCCGCTGCTTATGTCGTATCTACTCATGTCTATTTGGCCAAAGGAAGACACATATGGCTAAGATCAGACTCAGCTTGAGGGCTTTGGATACAGACAGAAGCATTACTGTGGCTTTTTTTTTCCCCAAAGAATTTATCAAAAGATTATACACTGAAACGTTGCCATAATTATACTTTATAATAGAATTCAGTTTTTTATTTTATATTTTAGTTGGTCATTAAACCAGAGGAGGTTTAGTTGCAAAAGCGTGGCAGGAACTTGATGGTAAAAATCTTCTTACAAAGAGACGTGATTCTAGAGACCAAATTATAGTGAGAATCTGTTATCGTGGATTTGTTTGGTCAATTTGTTTTAGTAAACTTTATGGACTGAATTGTGTCTTCTCAAACTCATTTGTTGAAGTCCTAGTTTCCAGTATCTGAAAACAAGTTCCCAGCACCCTGGTATTTATAAACAGGGCCTTTAAAGAGGCAATGAAGGTAAAATGAGGTCATATGGGTGGTCCATAATCCAATATAATTGGTGCCCTTTATAGAAAGGGGGAGATTAGGACACAGACATGAGTATGCATAGAGGAAAGACCACGTGAAGATTTGGGGTGAAGGTCACCGTCTGTAAGCCAAGCAGAGAAACCTCAGAAGAAGCCAATGTACTGACACCTTGATCTTGGACTTTCCAGTCTCTAGCACTTTGAGATAATAAATATGCTGTTGAAGCCACCCAGTCTGTGGTATTTTGTTATGGCAGCCTTAGCAAACTAATATGGTAAATATATTTAAATAAGAAGTCAGTTAAATTATTTATCAAGTAAGCATCCAGTACTTAAAGATATGCTGATTCTCTACCCAGCATTGTATTAAGATATTAAGAGGGATGCTGAAGATTGCCAACAGGCACATGGAAAGATGCTCAATGTCACTCCTCATCAGGGAAACACAAATCAAAACCACACAGAGATACCATCTCACGCCGGCTAAAATGAACAAATCAGGAGACTCTAGATTCTGGCGAGGATGTGGAGAAACGGGAACCCTCTTGCACTGTTGGTGGGAATGAAAACTGGTGCAGCCGCTCTGGAAAACATAGGGGAGGTTCCACAAAAAAATTAAAAGTAGATCTACCCTGTGACCCTAGCAATAGCACTGCTAGGAATTTACCCAAGGGATACAGGAGTGCTGATGCATAGGGGCACTCGTACCCCAATGTTTATCGCAGCACTTTCAACAATAGCCAAATTATGGAAAGAGCCTATGTGTTCATCAACTGATGAATGGATAAAGAAGATGTGGTTTATATATACAATGGAATACTACTTGGCAATGAGGAAGAATGAAATCTGACCATTGGTAGCAACGTGGATGGAACTGGAGAATGTGATGCTAAGTGAAATAAGTCCTACAGACAAAGACAGATACCATATGTTTTCACTCTTATGTGGATCTTAACAGAAACTTGACAGAAGACCATGGGGGAGGGGAAGGAGAAAAAAGGTTAGAGAGGGAGGGAGCCAAACCGTAAGAGACTGTTAAAAACTGAGAATAAACTGAGGGTTGGTGGGGGGGTGGGAGGGAGGGGAAAGTAGGTGATGGGCATTGAGGAGGGCACCTGTTGGGATTAACACTGGGTGTTGTATGGAAACCAATTTGACAATAAATTACATATATATATAAGCAGTGATGCTGAAGAAAAATGCACTTCATTCTTTCAAGAGTCATTATTGAGTTTGGACTTCATTCAAGAAAAGTATTTTAGCATTTTTGTGATTCATGCACAAATTATTCTTATTTACTTATTTTTATTGGGCTCAAGTTGGATATCTTTGATTCAAAGTTGATTAACAGTTGCACCTGATATGAGCTAGAATCGAAAGGGTAGGGTGCCAGGCATAGCGTTGTGAAAGGAAGGCAACGTCAAGGGTGGTTGACTGGGAGTAATCACAGTCAATGATGAGGGGGTAGAGGAGCCACTCTGTGGGGCTCTGGAACCAGGAGGTCCAGGAATGAATTCTGTTCAGCCATTGCAGGGAGCAGAGGGTTATGTCAGATAGCAGTAGGTTTTATCCCAGGGCCGTTCATTCCCTATTTCTTAGGAGGTCCAATTTGTTTGGGGAAACTCTGGTTTTTACCTCCTGTTATCCTCAGGATTATGGATTCCTGTAAAATGCTCTACATAAGCCGGCAATGTTTTGGTTCAGCTGGTATCCAGAAATGCAAAGGAAAATTACTAGGCAGAGAAAAGCTACTTTAGAATGGATTTATTTGAAGACCTTATGGTCTTATGGGAAAGGTGAGCCATAATTATTTTAACTCCAAACAGAAAAGAAGTGAATTCTTTATCCAGCAAGTGGGAACGCGCCTCAGCTTTGCACAGAGACGCAGTTCTCTGTCAACATTTGT
Source organism: Acinonyx jubatus (assembly GCF_027475565.1). Lineage (NCBI taxonomy): Eukaryota > Metazoa > Chordata > Mammalia > Carnivora > Felidae > Acinonyx > Acinonyx jubatus. The sequence goes on along the minus strand of NC_069383.1, from coordinate 17,430,315 downwards.
GCAGGGAGAAGAGATTGCCTCTCCATTTTTTAATGGTTATGCTGTCTCACTTCGTAGGGCGACTACTCTTAGAAACCTAGCAGTGGTTTCAACATGTCAACGTCCGAACCATCTCCCGTTGGGAGTAAAGCTGGGTGGGAGTGTGGGGAACCAAGAGCTCCGGGAAATGGTCTCTCCTGAAGCTGACAGAAGCTCGGCTTCTGAGCTTTTTCATTTCTCCCATGTGAAATGGGAAGTGTGAATAGATAGTGTGAACTGAAGAAGTAGGCAAGAATACTTGAAACTCAAACCCTAGGAAATGTTGCTTTTCCTAAGTTGCAATGTTGCTGAATCTCTCTCTCTCTCTTTTTTTAATATGAAATTTATTGTCAGATTGGTTTCCATACAACACCCAGTGCTCATCCCAACAGGTGCCCTCCTCAATGCCCATCACCCACTTTCCCCTCCCTCCCACTCCCCATCAACGCTCAGTTTATTCTCAGTTTTTAAGAGTCTCTTATGGTTTGGCTCTCTCCCTCTCTAACTTTTGTGGTTTTTTTTCCTTCCTCTCCTCCATGGTCTTCTGTTAAGTTTCTCAGGATCCACATAAGAGTGAAACCATATGGTATCTGTCTTTCTCTGTAGGACTAATTTCACTTAGCATCACACTCTCCAGTTCCATCCACGTTGCTACAAAAAGCCAGTTTTCATTCTTTCTCATTGCCAAGTAGCATTCCATTGTGTATTTAAACCACAATTTCTTTATCCATTCATCAGTTGATGGACATTTAGGCTCTTTCCACAATTCGGCTATTGTTGAGAGTGCTGCTATAAACATTGGGGTACAAGTGCCCCTATGCATCAGTACTCCTGTATCCCTTGGGTAAATTCCTAGCTGTGCTATTGCTGGGTCATAGGGTAGATCTACTTTTAATTTTTTGTGGAACCTCCACACTGTTTTCCAGAGTGGCTGCACCAGTTTGCAGCTGAATCTGTCTCTTTCAGTAGACTTGATTTTTAGCCGTCTTAACGGGTTATACGTACCCACCATAAATAAGTTCCAAAATACCTTTTCAAAAAATAATTTCACAGAGACATAGATTGTTAATGCATTACTTTCATACGCATTAAATAATTAAATAATTAGCATAGAGTTTTTGGAAATTTGTGAATTTAAACAGTCATCTATAAAGCTCTTTAATTTAGAAAATGTTTAAATGCTTCAGAAGGGGAAAGATGTCAATATTGATGAGAAAAAGTCAGCATCTCTGAGAACTCCGTGATACCCATTTCACTGAAGAACATTCTTGTATAGATAAGCAATACTGATTTTAAATGTAAAGAGTGGGGGATGAAAGTCAAAGGAAAAAGAATAGAAATTACAGACATAGAGGCTAACTTAACCAGGGCGTGACTTCTGGATGGTAAAGTGAGATTGTGAGAGAAAATGGTGTCAGCCCAAGTATCTGGCCTGGGGGACCTTCCTACTTTGCACAGTTAAGGGGCAAACAAGCTCATCTCAAGGCAGAGTGGGATCAAGAGAGGTACAAAGGGAGAGCGGACCACTGGGAAACTTTTCTGTCTTCAAAGAGAATAAAGAATGAGCTGCTGGGTGAAGCTATTCCTCTGACCACTTTTATTTTAAATTTATTTATTTGAATAAATAATACATTCTCACGGCAAAAAAAAGTATTGAAAGGTACCTGAAAGGCAGACAGTATAAAGTGTAAATCACGCTCCCTTCCCCATTCTTTGATCTTCGATCCCACACCTCGCCTATCCATTTCGGGTTTCTATTTAGAGGTGATCGAGGAATAGACATGGGTTTTTTAACTCAAAAAGACAAAAGAAACATGAATGGTTGCAATACTACACTAGTGATTTAAAACCTTGGTTTCTTCATTTACCATCTTTTTGGACATGTACCATTTGAGTCCATACAGAAATACCTCACTGAACAAAATGTTTCAGAATATCTATTTTATGGACATGCCTATGACTGTTCTACGGATGTAACTGGGATGTCTTCATATTGGGGGTTTTATTTTGCTCTATTAGCTTATTGAGTTAAATGTTTATCTCATTTTTCTTCTTCAAGAAAAAAGGCATTTATGACTATGAATTTGCCTCTGATTTCTTTTACAAAAGATCTTTTTTTTATTGTAGCCTCATTGTCAATAATTTCTAAAATATTCTGAAATTTCGGTTTTGATTCTTCAAAAAATACTTTTAAAAGGTTTTTGTTTTTTTTTTTATCCTTGAAGGATATAGTCTTTTCATTATGCATTGGCTATTAAAATACAGTGTGACCTATTTTTAGGCTAATCCACAGTATTATTTTAACAATGGCAGTTTTCTAGGAAAAGAATAAGCACGTTTCATGTGCAAGTAGCCTTCTATACTGAGTCTCACCTGGCAGTGCCTGAAGAAATCTGTCATTACCATACCCCGAACCTGGCCCTGTTATTACCAGCTATCAGAATTACACAACCTCACAAGGAAATTACTGGGATTTAGGAAATGTGTACAGCAACCCCACCAATAACAATGGGGACTCCGTACAGCTAAATTATACATTTCCATGCCATCAATGCTGAATGTGATTCTGTAACTGACATAAACTAGTAATTGGTGTTTCCTGCCATGGATTCATAAATCCATTTTTTTCTTATATGATTCAAAAGACATTTTCTTCTCCTTGACGAAAATAGATCCGCTTTGGAGTGAAAGGAGAGCCTTCTCGGTACCCACTCTTAATTTGCTATGTACGTTGTTCATGATTTAAGTTGATTTTTCTCATCCTATACTTTAAGAATTCTCCTCTCCTCCTCCCTAGACTGCCAAGTACAATGGTTTTATTTAAGACAAACCACAAAAGTGGCCAGGAATGATTTGGCTAAGAGATTAAGCTGTACTTCTCAAAGGACCCTTCGTTCCATTGTGGCTACAGGCCATTCGTTTGCTAGAGTAACCTCAGATACGTGTGCTGTGTGAATGGACGTAAAGCCTCTGCTTATGAGGACAACGTTTGGTCCATATTCAGGCCCTGGGTGGACTCTGCTCAGAGAAATGTCACTCTGCATTTCTCAAGCATTTATGTGTTGTTGGTTATACCCAAGAGATGGAAGAAAAACACAAGTACCTTTTCTCTTTATAAAGGATGTAGCAATTTGTGCGTCCACAGGGGAAAACAACAGTTGACCGTGCTGGATAGCTTTCAGTAAATAAGTAGCCTTATTTTATTTTATATGTTCATTTTTATTTTTGAGAGAGAAAGCGAGCACAAGCAGGGGAGGGACAGAGAGAGAGGGGGAGAGATGAATCCCAAGCAGAGCCCGACGCGGGGCTCAGTATTGCAAACTGTGAGATCATGACCCGAGCTGAAATCCAGAGTCAGACGCTTAACGGACTGACCACCCAGGAGCCCCTAAAAAATTAATTTTATGATTACCAAGAAATAGGTTAGTGAGAGAGCAACAGGTACAAAAGGATGAATAATGTCTAGTGTGACCCTCACTGGTTGTATTTTTCACTTATTTTTCCTTCTCCAGTCTAACTAATGATTGTTGGACAAAACCAGTTAATGGATTATAAATCACATATTTTTCCAGGTTTCGGAATACTGTTAGGTGACATGGTACAGTAAGTCTATTAAAAATATCTAATTAAGGGATTGGTTCTATTTACGATGATCTTCTGAGCACTGCATTCTAACTGTGCCTCACAGTCATTTCCAGGCTGATAGACTAATTGGAATGGATAGTACTCTGATCCAACAATTAATTTCAAATGCCGTAGCCTGTGTCCTCTTTCTGGAACAAGAAGTTTTCTTCCCTAAAGGGTTTTTTTTACCAACTTAAGTCCTACATGTGATTCCTGCACAAATTGACCCGATTATTTGTGAGGAAAACTGTGCATTGGAAGAGTAGGATGAAGAGTATTTCTTAAAAAAATTTTTAACATTTATTCATTTTTGAGAGAGAGAGACAGAGAGCAAGCAGGGGTGGGGCAGAGAGAGAGGGAAACACAGAATCCGAAGCAGGCTCCCGGGCTCTGAGCTGTCAGCACACAGCCCGACGTGGGGCTCGAACCCACAAAACGTGAGATCATGACCTGAGCCGAAGTCGGACGCTTAACCAACCGAGCCACCCAGGCGCCCCTGACGAAGAGAATTTTTATGTGTACAGTCAATCGACATTCAGTTCATTCATATCGTTGTGCACCGCCAGTCGTCTCCAGCCTTTCTCAGCTTGCAAAACTGAAACTCTGTATTCATCCTACATTAGCTCCCTACTCTCCCACCCTGCGGTCCCCGGCAACCACTGGCCAAAACTTCTAAATCTCGAGTTCAGTTACCTTAATTCCATCCCCATTCCCTTTACCACTTTGTTGCGGTGGACACCATGGTACAACTTCAGCTTTTTGAAAGTTTGTTTTGTTTTGTTTCTGGTTTAGTTTTGTTTCTTAGCGTCTCTGTCTGTTTCCTTCAACAGCTCTTCTGCTTCCTGGATGGCGTGGTTAAGTGGAAATTCAGGAAACTTCAGTCATGATCTTTAGCCTACTTCTCTCATTAGCGCTTGTCCCCAAGACATTGGCTGTGTGTATGTGACTTTATCATGTCTATTTAGTCAATTCAGAAATTTGTTTCTGGTTCTGTGTTGGCACTCTAATCTTGAGGGTATACACATCCCAACTCAAGACTGTCACCCTCACCTCATTCTTAGGGTTTTCAAGGATTTTATCCTGTTATCTCTTCCATAACTCATTTCTCTATTTTTATGTATGTATGTATGTATGTATTTTGAGGGGGTATCCATGTAGGGGAAGGGGAGAGAGAGAGAGGGAGAGGGAGAGAGAGAGAGAGAGGGAGAGGGAGAGAGAGAGAGAGAGAGAGAGAGAGAGAGAGAGAGAATATCAAGCAGGCTCCACGCTGACAGCACGGAGCCCAAGGACAGGCTTGATCCCGCAAATCGTGAGATCATAACCTGAGCCAAAATCAAGAGTGAGAGCCCAACCAACTGAGCCACTCAGGAGCCCCTCATTTCTCTATTTTCTCTCTGTCTTTCTGTTTTCTTAACTTCTATCTTGTCACATCCTCCCAGAGACTCAATGCTTCTTTATCTTCTGCTCCCACTCGCCAAGTACAGTCAGTTCTATCTCTGAAAATATTTTATGTGTGTCTTTTACTTTCTCTTTCCACTGTGGCCATCAGAGATAATTCCCCGGGTGCTGCGTGGCAGCAGACTTCCTCCTCCTCCTCCCCCATTAAGCTCCATGTATCTTCCCCAAAGACCACTTTCCTTGTGTCTACCTACCGTTTCACTGAACCCGTTTCCCACACCTTTCTGTCTGAGTTCCTCTGCTTGGTTTCATATCTCTCAAACCACATTTTGTTTCCTAATATGCCTTCTGTACTCTTGTTGTGCTAGTCTCTTTTCTGCTCCGTGGGTATTTTTATTTCCGTGCCTCTATTCACGTGGCTCCCATATTCCTGGCACCTTGTATTTTCCTCTAGGTTCAACTTAACACATGAGGACCATTCTGCTTCTCACGGATCTCCTCATTCTCTAACGTTCTGTAGTCCCCACCGGAATCACAGGAGTTTTAGCATCACATATGGTCAGGTTGCCTGCTCCTTTAGATGTGATTATTTTGTGTCCCTCTCGCTTAATTACAAATCCCTTGAGGGTGTAGGTCTACATAGCTGCTGAATGACTGAAGATGTTACATGAGATAGAAATGTCTTCGGTTTGCAATGGCTGTAAGAAGGGGACAAGTTTGAAAACATATCCGGGGAAGTTGGAAAGCTTCTTCTCAAGTAAGGGAGTCTTGGCCAAATAACTTCTGTGTTTCAGGTCGTCCTTTTTGCAGGGCAGTTGTTGAGATCATCTTTTGGGAAGTGAAGCTGTGGATTCTGGAAGGAGGCCAGAGGGAATCAGAAGCTGGAGAAAGCTTCGCTGGAGACACCAACTAGAATTAAGATGGGGCTTATGAATAGCTTGCCCTTAGTGTTCACGTGATTAACTTGTAATTCAGCTCCTTGTCTTATAAAGGAACATGACTGAAAACGTGACTTTGTTGCTTGTTCGTTATATGCAGCCATAAAGCTGTATTGAAATCTGAGCATTCTGGGCATAAATTTCTCTTTTTAAAAGAAGCTTTCTGCATTGTCTGTACTCTAACATTAGGTGGAAGTAGAGAGTTATAGACATAAAGTCCAAGATCTAAGGTCACAAAGTCTGAAGACCTCACGATCCTTCCCATAGTCAGAAAATTGGAGGAATTGACATTTGCATGATTAATCTGAAAGGTTTATCAGATTTATGGATCCTTTCACATAACCTGCTTTGGGTTTGTTGGTTTCTCTATTGTTTTTCTCTTTTCAACTTTATTTATTTCTGGTCTTATCTTTAGATTCCTTTTCTTCTGGTTGCTTTGGTGTTACTTTTTCTCATTTTTCTAGTTTCTTAATGTAGAAGCTGCTTTTATCAATTCCAGAAATTTTTTCTTAACTAATATATACACTTAATTTTATAAACACCCTTGACAGACATTGTTTTAGTTATTTCCACAAATTTTGAGATGGTGCATTTCCATTTCATTTAGTTCTATATTTTCTAACTTCCTCTTATGAACTGAATGGAGCTCCCTCAAATTCACATGTTGAAACCCTAACCCCCAATGTGATGATATTTGGAGATGGGGCCTTTGGGAAGGATTAAATGAAGTCATGAGAATGAGACCTCCAAGATGGGATTGGTGTTTTTATAAAGGGAGAAAGAACGTTCTCTCTCTCTCTCTCTCTCTCTCTCTCACTCTCTCTCTGTCCACCATGTGTGGATACAGTGAGAAGGCAGCCACCTGCAGGCCAGGGACAGGGCTGTTACCAGGAATCAAATCTGCTGGCACATTGATCTTGAACTTCTCAGCCTTTAGAACTGTGAGAAATGAAAGTCTATCATTTAAACCATCCAGTCTATGGTATTTCGTTAGAGCAACATGGGAAGATTAATACACTTCTTAAGAATTCCTCTTTGACCTATTTAAAAGTATAGTGTTTCATTTCCAAGTATTTGAAGGCTTTCTTGATATTTTTCTGTGATTAATTTCCAGTTTAATTCCATTGTGGTCAGAGAGATACTTCATATGATTTCATTTCTTTTACATTTGTTCAAGTTTATTTTATGACCTGGGACGTGGTCTCTTTTGGTAAATATTTCATTCGCACTTGGGCAGAATGTGATTCTCTTTCCATTGGGGGGACAGAGAGGAGAATTTTCTGTAAATGTCAGTTAGGTGAAGTTGTTTTTGCTGCTGTTTGCGTCTTTTTCATCCTTGATGATTTTCTCCCTGCTCACTCTACTGATTACCGAGAGAGTGGTGGAAAAGTCTCCAGCTGTAATCTTGGAAATAATCATTTTCTTCTCTCAGTACTATCAGTTTCTGCTTCGTATATTTAACTGCTCTGTTGTTCGGTTTACTCACACTTAGAATTGTTGTGCATTCTTGTTGAATGCATCTTTTGATAACTTTATAACATCCATTTTAACCTTGGTAATGTTCATGGTTTTTAAATCTAGTTTTTCTGATATTATATAGACCCTCCAGCTTTCTTCTGCTTTGTATTTACACGGCATATCTTTTAAACCATCTTTCTTTTAGCCTATCTATATCATTGCATTTAAAGTGGATTTCTTGGGGCGCCTGGGTGGCGCAGTCGGTTAAGCGTCCGACTTCAGCCAGGTCACGATCTCGCGGTCCGTGAGTTCGAGCCCCGCGTCAGGCTCTGGGCTGATTGATGGCTCAGAGCCTGGAGCCTGTTTCTGATTCTGTGTCTCCCTCTCTCTGCCCCTCCCCCGCTCATGCTCTGTCTCTCTCTGTCCCAAAAATAAATAAACGTTGAAAAAAAAATTAAAAAAAAATAAATAAAGTGGATTTCTTGTAGTCATGATAGCTGTGTCGTGTTTTTGTTTTTTTTCCATCCAATCTGATGACCTTTGTCTTTTAACTGATGCACTTAGACCAAGGGTTGGTGAACTGTGGCCTGTGGCCTGGGGTCTGTTTTCATATCGCCCATTAGCTAAGAATGGTTATTACATATTTAAAAAGTTGTAAACAGGCATGCCAACAGAAAAATATGCAAAGGAGAGTGTCTGTGTCCTGAAAAGCCTAAGCTACTGCTTACTGACCATTTACAAAAAATGTCTGATGACCTGGTTCCCTCTTGTTTCTACACACTTTTTGTCTGTATACTGATGCATTGACCCACACAGCAATGTAATATGTTGTAAAGGAGTCTGTAGGTGAAGTAGGATTTGTCCTGTTTGCTTTATAGCCTTGCCAAATAGGTGAGAGGACTACAGATCTCTCAGTGATGCATGAAGTCAACCAATTGCTCCAGTTTCTCCAGGCTTCCCAGCTAGAATTTGAAGTTGAAAGAGGTTGTCTGGATCCAAGAAACTCTCCCACTGCTGAATGAGGGAGGTGAGAGAGTTGGGCTCTATTCCAGTGCCATGACTCAGGATTTCGGTCTGCTCTTGACTGGGTTCTCAGGCATCCTCTCTGATTCAGAGCATTCCAGTCCTTTAGATCTATAGAAACTCTGGGTTAGGGTCAAAGACTCAGTCTCTCCTTGTTAGAAGTGTTTCCAAACAGGGGCTTCGAATTTGTCCAGACACTTGCATAATCACTCAAGCACCAGTGGTGCCCCAGAGGGATGATAAGTAAGTCCCAGTTGCCCTGATCCCTAAGATAATATTTCAGAAAGAAGGAAGCGATGAGCAAAATCAAGAGTAACTGTCATGTCGAGGAATACTCTGGTTCGAGCAAGGTAGAAATGAGATAAATTAGAAGGTACTTGAGCAGGAAAAATAGGCTTCAGTGACATGCATGCTTAGTGCTGACAGTGTTCAGCCAAGAGAAGCAATCAGACACTAGCCTGCTTAGGTCTAGCCCAGACTTCCTTTCTTCAGAATAGGAATTGTCGAGATAACCAGCAAAACTGAGCCTAAAAATTGCTGAGATGGTTAGGGCTCGTGGACAAGGAAGTAGAGAAGTTGTGGTCACCTGGTAGATGACTAAGCCAGCCTAGGAGACTGGTAGCTCACGTGCGTCTCTGCCTCATAATGTATTCTTCTCTTTTTATGTGGGTCTTCTCTATTTATTGTTTTATCGCTAAATTTTGTTAGGATTATGGAGTACCCGGCTGGCTTAGCCAGTAGAGCATGAGACTCTGGATCTTGGGGTTGTAAATTTGAGTCCCATGTTGTTTACTTATGACTTAAAAATAAAATCTTTAGAAAAATAGTAATAGATTTTGTTATGATTATTTACTATTTTTTTTTTTTAAAACCCTCCCTTGAACAGGGGCTCCTGGGTGGCTCAGTTGGTTAAGCGTCCAGCTCTTGACTTCGGCTCAGGGTATGATCGCCTAGTCTGTGAGTTCCAGCCCCGCATCGGGCTCTGAGCTGACAGTGCAGAGCCTGCTTGGGATTCTCTCTCTGTCTCCCTGTCTCTCTGCCCCTCCCCCACTTGCTCTCTAGCTCTCTCAAAATAAATAAAAATAAAGTTAAAATAATATTAAAAAAGCTCACTCGAACATGTTTGAAAAGCTGCAGCAGACACAGGCTTTAAAGTGAATAGTGAAAGGCTACCCAGCTCCTGTCCTACAGTGTTATTCTGCCTCAGTTCTGATTTTGATCCTTCTGTTTATTTTTTCTATTAATTACATTCACAAACCACTTTTAATATTTTTATACACATCATTATAAAATCTCAAAGGTCTCATATAGGCCTCTGCAACAGCAAGAAAATACCAGCTGGAAATCACACAGCCTAATCTTAAGCAACTACCTTGATGACTGATTTACCGTTTTGTTTTTTTTTTATTAAAAAATTTTTTTATGTTTATTTATTTTTGAAAGACAGAGAGAGACAGAGCACAAGCAGGGGTAGGGTGGAGAGAGAGGGGGACACAGATTCTGAAGCAGGCTCCAGGCTCTGAGCTGCCAGCACAGAGCCCGACACAGGGCTCAAAGTCACAGACTGTGAGATCATGACCTGAGCCGAAGTCGGACACTCAACCGACCGAGCCACCCAGGCGCCCCCTGATTTACCATTTTTTAAGGTAAGTTCTTCTTTAGCCTTTTCCATAAGTGGTATTGTCTCAGCTTTATAAGTATGACCCCAAATGCAAAATCCATAAATTAAAAGAGAGGCAGAGAGAGAGAGAGAGGAAGAGGGAGAAGGAGAAATTTTTTTGATGAAAGGAAATGAGCAAACAATCTTTTGATAAAAAGCATTGCATGTAAAATTAAAAGGAAAAATATACATTGTGCAAATTATACATACGTATATTCTTGCCGATACTCAAAGATCCACACTTACAACAATGAGATGCCATGTTTTTAATCTGTCGAATTGATAAAGAATAAAAGAATGCTAATACCTAATGTTAGTAATGAGGGGGAAAAATGAGCCATCTCGCAGTGGAAATATAGGTGATGGGACATTTCTGGTTGGCAAATTAGCAATGTGACAAAATTAATTGATATGCATAACCTCTGATCAAGCAGAAATGGGATTGTTAGAAATTTGTCCTCATGATGGAAGTGGATAGAAGCACACAAGTGCATGTGTAAATGTTTTTTATTTGCATTCTTGTTTTGAATAGTATTAACCTGGGAAAAAAATCGAGATGCTCCAAAATATTGATAAGTAAACAGTGGTTGTGCTATACCAAGAAATGCTCTGCAGCCATTCTGGAAGGTGTAGTAGATACGCACCTATATTCATTTACAAGTAAAGATGTTCACTATGGTTTTAAGGAAACATTCTGGTTCCAGAACAATATATGCGGTGAGATCCCTGAAAGGAGAGGAAGCAGCATTAACCGTGGTTATGTCTGAAGAGTAGGAGTATGGGTGGTTTTAAAGATATTTCTTCTTAAATGAAGAAAAATATTTTAAAGCATTTATCTTCTTCATAGTAAGTGGCAGTAATTCTTAACTTCCCCTTAGTTTCACTGGGCCTCGCTTAGTGCCCGGTAATTCCCTAAACAATTATGATTTTCCATCCGTGTGTTGGTTCTTTAGATATTTGAAACAGTCATTGTGTTCTTAGAGCCTCTGACATTTGCTACCACTGGTTGCCTTCCTTTTCATGCTAACAAGTGTTTCGTTCTGTTTAGCTCTCCAGTTCTCAGGGGAGCTTTTAGATCATTACGCTGATGCCACTAAAGCCCTCTAATTCATTTTCTAAATGTGGAAAACCGTGCCTTCATCTTTTGTTTATTTAATCATTCAGGGAGAGTGGTAAGGAGGATCCAAAATGCAGACCCTTACACACGCTTTCCTTCTATGGGAAGAAAACTTTCCTATCTGGTTCTTTCAATGAGGTAATTAGACTAAACTTAGAGCATTTAAAATTTAAGTCATCCTGTTAATTTTTATGTTAAATGTTTATTTGTGTGTGGGGGGGGGGTGCAGAGAGAGAGGGGGGACAGAGGATCTGAAGCGGGCTCTGTGCTGATAGCAGTAAGCTAGACACAGGGCTTGACCTGAGCTGAAGTTGGATGCTTAACTGACTCAGCCACCAAGGCGCCCCCCAACCCCTTCTCAGGAATGTTTTCAAATTAGATTTTGTATAATCAGCCTGGAAGAAATTTGAGGCACAGTTGATTCTGATTTGAAGTCAGATAAATGCAGGAATATAGGAGGTTTCCTACTTTTCATTCTCAAATGCAAAGACTCGTTGAGTGTCGTAAGGAAAGATCTATATACCTGAAGGAACAATGATGCTAACGTACTGTTCTAAGATGTCCTTGCTTCTTCTATTCTGTTCTTTTGCATAGTAAATGCAAAATGTTTTCTCTGTCCTTTCTTATAGATTCATATTACTTAAAAAATGGTGAGTGCTTGAATCTTGTATGTAATTATGTGCTACAAACACCTAAATAAAAGTAAATGAACAATGGTCAGATTATTAAAATCATAATTAAACTTATACTAGAAGCTAAAATAATTTACTAAATTCAGGTCTTCTTAGCTGTTACAACCTTTATTTCTTTCAGTCAGCAATAGATATTGGCACTTGAATTTCATAAGTGAGAGCCTTTCAAGCATGATACAATTCAGACAATGAATATTCTTTAAGTAAAGCTTGGGGAGTTACTTACCTTCATATATCATTACCTTTGACAAACAAGATTGTTCTTGAATTCGGTAATAGCTATTCATTGCTTATAGCTATGGCATGTATATAGTGTTCTGATGTTCAAAGTCATGTCTTTTTTAAGGACACTCCAGCATTGGTTGTACAGTTCATCTTGCTAAGCATCCAGCAATCTAGAAAAAAGATGACTGACTTCAAATCTAAACTGTTGACACCATTAAATTAAATATGTTTGGTAAAAACAATTCCAGGCAAAGGCCGTTCTCTTTGTGCTCCTTCTGGGGATACAAAGGGGATCTATTGTGTTTCACATTGGAAAAAATGATGTGTTTCCTCTCTTTAGATCTTGAAATCCAAATGGTGTTTGAGAAAGTCAGAACTTCAGAAACGAATTGGTAATGAGAAGAAAGGCCGTTCAAAATGTGGTCAAGGAAGGGCACCTATCTCCATGTTTATTATTGATATAAAGGCTTTAAAAATGGAATCACTTCTTACGTTACTGATCCTTGCTCTCAGATACAGGAATACGTGAGGACATGTGTACGTTCATATGTATCAGAATTTTAATTTCTTGAGCATGGATGGGGGGTAGCTGCTTTGGTCGTGTGTAGAGACTGAATGAATTAGACAAGGTGGGATGAGGGAGAGAGAATGAGGGTTGGGAAAGGACAGGTAGCATGGTCACAGTACCCGTGCGTTATTTCCTGTTGTCGAGGTGTGAGAAGGTTGACCAACTCTAAATCAGTCACAGGGGCAAAAGTGACAGAGGGCAAAAGAACAAATAGTGGACAAAGAAGCAGGAGTAGTATTTATTAGGTGTCACGCACTGTGAGAGCTGTTATTTGCATAATATCTAGTTTCACCACAATTTACAAGGTTTAGTTATAACTTTCACATTTTTGTACAAAAAAGTAACTTAGTTTAAGAAATTTCTCCTATATTACACAGTTTTTAAATGGGAGAACAAAATTTCACATCAAACTCTCACATGCTTGTGTTCTAATAACGAAAAAACGTATAAGGTACTCCCTCATTTTTCTTATATTGAAAAGGTGCGTAAGTCTTCATTCTATCTCTTCACCGCCCCACTTGAGAACATTGTCCCATCTAATCCACCTGCTGGGTTCATCTCAATGATTTCTCCCCTTCTCCATTTTCACTAACTTTCTTTAGGCCTCTAGTGTTTCTCCCATCCAGGCACTAACCAGGCCCGACCCTGCTTAGCTTCCGAGATCAGACGGGATCGGGCATGTTCGGGGTGTTACGGCTGTAGACAGGCCTCTCTCTGGTATTTCTTGTGTACATAGTTCATTAGCCTTTTAATTGGTTTCCATTCTTCTGGTTTCCCACAGGCAAGCACACGCTCTTTGTCAGAGTGCTTCCCTTTCCCTTCTCAACTTCTTGTTTTACGACTTAACCCTTGTCCCCCAGTGCCGATTCCAGTCTAACATACTATACCACGTGACACTTACAAAAATTTAGCAAGCATTTTTCAACAGATGTTGGCCAACTGCCTCCTATTTGCCATAGATAGGGGTGAGTTGGCAGATAGGATAAACACTCAACTCAGCCATGGCGTCTGGCCTTAAAGGACTGAAGGATGGAGGGGGAAGAATAGACAAGACAATTGATTATTATTATTATTATTTTTTTTTGGAATTGCTTTGGAAGAAGCACACTCGGGGTGCTAACAGTCTCTGGGATGGGGTGGCAGAGGCGAACTTGGACATAAGTCAGGCTGGAAATCTAGAGGATTAGGGATGATGGAGTGATTTGACTAGGGGTAGAGGTGTAATTACACTGAAGAGTGTAAGGTGCTTGTTTAGGAGTCATGAATTGGAAGAGGCCCACGGGATTATAATTGCTGTGAGAGGCCTGGATACCAGCTTGTGCAGGGGTAGGTCGGCCTCCTAGATCTGCGCATGTTCCTGCTCCAGAAAGAAGGAGAAGGGAGGAGGGATACATAATCCAACCTCCGTGGAGGCATGGGGGATGAGGGGCGCAATTCTAGTGGAGTTGGGCTCAGGAGCATCCGTCCCTGCATCTTGTGGGCAGAGTGTTGGTAGGTTTTGTACCAAGGGAGGCCTCTGCCTCGACAGTAATCTAAAATTAAATAAGCGCGTGTTTTTGTTTTTTTCTGTTTTAATTTTGAATACGGTACTTATTAGTCGTTGTAACCCACACAATCCAAAGCTCTTTGGAATCTCCAGTAAATGTTTAGAGTGTGAGTGGTCCTGAGAACAAAATTTTTTGAGAATGCTGAGCTGGCAAGATAGTTAGAGGCCAGGTGTGCAAAGCTAAGAGGCTTTAGGAGGGTACTTGATAGGATAAGCACTGGGTGACATATGTAAGTGATGAATCACTGGGTTCTAGTCCTGAAACCGGTACCATGCTGTATGTTAACTAACTTGAATTTAAATAAATACATTAAAAAAATAAGAATATATTTTAGAAATCATTTTGAAACAGCCAAAAAATTACGAGGAGATCTTTAAGGGTTTTGCGTAGGGGGGGTGACAAATCAAATCCACTTACGTGTTTTGGAGTATTGGTTCTCCCTGTCCTTTGGAGGATAGTTTAATGGTTTAGTTCCGTGGAGGCTTTGAGATGGGGCATAGTGATCAGATGGGAGGCTGCTCTAGGAGTTCGAGCTGGAAGTGATGAGGGCTCAAAGGATAGCAAAAGAGCAGTCAGAATAGACTTGAGGGAAATACTGGATTTCTACAGGACTTGGTGACTGGTACAGGATGAAGGAGAGCAAAGGCTCCAGGGTGACTCATAGGCTTCTGGGTTGGATCTTTCAAAAGATGTTAACCACGCTAACCCTACTCACATCCTCACGGATCTCTACGTCCCTCCCCAGGTTTCTGTGGGTTTCTTTTTGCCTCTTGAAAGACTATGCAACAACTTCCGGAGCGCTTTTACTCACATGTATAGGGAGCTGGAAGTGCCTGGGAATTTATGTCTCCCCAGCCCGACCCCCAATATAGCTTTAGAAACAAAGACTGTACAGGAATACGAAAACTCAACTCCGTTGCCTCGAGGTGGCACAAACCGAGAGATGTAATATACTCTCCCTGTGGGATCAGGCTGGGGCTACATCTTTTGCTGAAGTGACACAGCTGCCTGGCTTCCTGTTTTTCCAATCCTCTTTCCCCTTCGAGTTTTCTCCTGGGAGCACTTCCTGACTCTGCGACTGCATGTGAACATTCATCTCAGGGTCTGCTTTTGCGGAACCTGAGCCAAGACTGGGATCATGTTGACCTTGCATTGTATCCAGATAGATTATCTCAAGTACTTTAGCGGAAGGACAGTAAGCAGTTTGGGACATGTTGATTTTAAGTGCACTTGGATCATGATGTGGAAATATCTAATAAGTAGTCAGATCTGAGTTAGAGACTGTGATCTGAAAGCCATCAGCATATAGGTGGACGGTGGTTGAAGCCACGGGTATGAATAAGGTTAATTTAGAAGAGCATATGGAAAGTCTGGAGGTAAGACCTGGGCCATGCGGAAATCCTGGAGGATGCATATTAACGTACGCTTCCTAAAAACCCTTTTCATACAAGTAACACTTCCCGTTTCCATAGTCCAGTAACATCATATCATTTGACCTTTACAATAACAGAGGAAGATGAGAGATTATGGATAATTACTGTTACCATTTTTCAAATTGAGGAAATCGAGACTGAAAATTCATGTGAGTTACCCAAAGTCATGAAAATGACAGGACCAACCAAAAATGTAGGTCATTTAATTCCTGGCACAAAGCTTGTCCTGCCACCCAACTGCTTTCGAAAAAACGTCGTTTTTTCCCCCTGCCTACTCTGGCAATGTGTAGGCGATTGTCTTTGGTCTTGCAGAGTCAGCATTCTTGCAAACTCCTGTTTATACCTGCTCCAGCTTTTCTGGTGTCCTCACGGATTTATCATGCTCTACCACCGGATAGCTTTGTTTCCCAGAGCCCAGAAAGTCGCTTCCTTCGGGCAGCCACCCGGAACCAACTGCTGCCCCTTGTTTGGTTCTTACTTAACAGTTGTGAATGGATTTTGTAGCCTGTTCTTTTTTACATATCGATATGCTGCCTTTGAATGGTTCCGACTCATTTCGTGCATTTTTGTTTTTCTTCCCCCAATTATATCGTAAGACAGTCTTGCAGATACTCTCCTTTGTGCAAAATTAGTCAATTCTCTTTTTCCTTGGAAAAGAAAGATAATCTACTGTTCTACGTTAGAACACCTATTTTTGTGGATTTATTTTCAACCTGTTAATTTTTCCCACGTGCTTATGCATCTTGTTTTATAGGATATTCCTAATGTTCGCAGCTTTTCACCCAGCCTGCTGTTTGTTGTACAAATGTATCTTGTAATGGATTTTGATTCCTCCTTAGCGTATATAACAGTGCATTGGATAAGGATTCAGCATCGGCTTGGGAATTCATTAAGTGGGAGGTAGATTTGCAAAAGAGACTCAGATATTTAAATCAAGTTATAGAAGCAAAGATGGTCAGCCAAGAGGTTTATTGGGGGAAATGACTCTTCACTTGTGGGGAGATCGACTTGAGTAGAATGAAGTGCTTCACAGATATAATTGGTCCAATTGTCTTCATCTGTTAGGACGATGCATTTTCTGCCTTCCCGCCCCTATTGGGACTATTTAGACAGCTGAGGGCATATTAGGGGTAGTAAACAATTTGGTTTTATCTGATTCTTATTCAGCTGTCAAAACAAGATTGTGACCTCCTTTCAGAGTTTAGTGTAAAACACTTTTTGGGAATTTGGTTAATTATCTTAAAGAGAGCCCTGATAGGTTTTATGTTCTATTCTGACCCAAGAAACTACAGTCGAGTTTTCCAAGTTATTTTGTAAGTTCATCTGGCTGGCATCCTTTCTTGGCATAATGACATTATTATATGTAACTATGGCTCACCATTAATCTGGGTGTATTAGGCTTTCAAACATTTGTTCCTCCAAACTATATGCTGGATTTGTACTTTGCTGGGTGACATTTAAGCAGTTTGTCTGGACGTTACATATTCCCAGCACAGCATGAAAATGCATTTACTGAAGGGCTTTGTGTCTGAGTTTAGATGAAAAAGGAGTAAACCTTCCTCTCTCTTGAGATGTTTAGATTAAGTTTAATTGATTTTTACAATACATTAGCATGATCACGACACTGTAAAACAAATGAACCTTTTCTAAATAAGGCAGGTTGCATTGGGGGTTTGACTTTAAAAGCTTTGAAATATCGAAATACCAAGGAGCTGAGGAGATTTTTTTTTTAACTTAGAGAAGGAACAGCACACTTAAAAAATATTTATAACTTATGCTTCTGCTTCCAAAGTTTGAATAGACATAAACTTTCTTCTGGAAAGAATGCTTTTCATTTTGAGTGATTTGAATTATAAGGCTTTTCATAGGATAGTGTTAGAAACACATATGCTTGTCAGACTAATGCAACTTTATTGACGTAAAGCTTAGAAATCAATATATTTTCGGAGACAGGTGGAAGATGGTAGAACTTCCACTTACGAATAGCGTGGACACTTACTGCCTAGAACACATGTCTCAGGGTATGACTTGCAAACCAGTGGCATTAGAATTGCCACCCACCAATGTGGTATTGAACATACGTCCTGCATGCAACAAATAATGCTGCTTCCCTAGACTCTTGCTGGAGTGCTTGATCTCAGGCCATCTGCCAACCAACTGCTGCTTAAAACCCTGTAAGATCAGTGCCTTAGAAGTAAACCAGATTTAAACACATGGTTTCCACTCGCTTCTCTAGGTAATCCACACCCCTATCCTTGAATCAGGGCAAAACACTAGAAAATTACATACTTGTTGCATATTACCTTATCCCTTGGACAACCACCTTTACTAAATTAAAATTCTAAATATTATATCTTTGGTTCTGTTTGTATTTGGTAGATAGTCTCAGTCAAAGACACATTGCCTACCTTCTCTGTACACAGTTTCATTTGAACTTAACAACTGGGAAAGAAACGCATGTACCATTTTCTTGGTATCTCTCTCTGTCTCTTTCTCTCTCTCAAAATTGGTTTGCTTTCATTAAACAAAGGACTAGAAGCATTCAACACACTGGGTTTTGGCCTCTGAGGAAACTCATGGCAAAACTGAATAGGCAACCACAATAATTATGTGAAACCTCATACTTAGCTTTTTTGCTTTCTCCTAGGCTTTCTTGTATTTTTGATAATTTTTTTCCAGAACCTTGTTGTATACATCAGATTGTTTGGAGGTGCCTTAAATCCCTTTTGAAAAGCAGAAAGTGTAAGCCGACTCTTAGGGGTAGGCTAGGAAAGGGCTGTTCAGAAGGCCAGAGGATAGCGATTCTATAAAATAAAGAAACCTAAAAGGGAAATGGTATTTTTGATGGTCATTCTACTGCCACACCACATAATATACTTTCCTGTAAGTTCTATTGTTTGAGAGAAATAACGCACATGGACAATGTATGGATTTAAAAGATGATGAAGGGAAGAAGCAGGGCTAATATTTACACCAAAATGGAAATGCAATGAAGATTTGAAAAAAAATTAGCTTCTCTGGTAAATTCCCATTATTGGTTTTTATATGATTCAAAATCTTTCCAAAAGACATGGAAACTTAGAATCCTTGGTCATCTGAAAAATATTAGACATGAAGCTGAAGTAATTTTAATGGAAACTTAGGAAGAAATTATGATTCAATTAAAATCCTATGACTCATAGGATTCAATTAAAATCCTATGAATCCTATGATTCAATTAAAATCATACATCCTTCCAAAATTATAATTATTTCTTATATACAGTTGTGTCTATACACTTGAAGTACCATGGATACCAATCAAGGATAAATTTAAAAATGAGAAACAGAACTCTAGGGTTGAAATGGGGTTAAAAAGTCATGTACTCCCAACTCTCATCTGAGTTATAACCCTTATATAATCATTGTTGTAAACAAACTTATAGAAAATAATCATAAAATAGCTTAGTTTTCCTCTTTGTCTTTCCACTGAAATTGATCTTTTAGTGCTGGTTCTGTCCCCTTCCTGGATAAAAAGTTGTAATTTTTATGGAATGCAGAAAGATTTTCTGTCACTAGAAATCACAAGACAGGGTCACAGTATTTAAAAGTCTAATTTCCTATAATATTCAAACTTTCCTTTTGCTTTAATCTTAAGGCTTCTTCTTTTTCTTGTCGTAATATAGTTTTTCTCCCTTGATGACTGGTTTCCACCTCTCAAAGAGCAGAAAAGGGGAGGGAGGAGAGCGTGCTTCCTTCTGGTGGGTCCTCCTGTGGCTTCCATGCTCCCTAGACTTAGCAGGTGGCGAGAGTCTACTTTTCCTCCTGGGGATGCTTGCATGGGTGTTTCAGAGACTCTATCACTGGGAGGTTACTCGTCTCAAATTCTCTGGACGATGGCAAATGCAGCTCTCTATCTGTTGGATACTTGATTCCTCCTTAGACCCTTTGTATCAGCAAAAACACAGATTTTAACAAACCAGACAATAGAACATAAATGTGCAGATGAGGGAAGTCTGGAAGTAGAGGGAGGGACTATAGGTACGGAAATGGATAGGGACACTAAACCCTTTATTGTGCAAAGAAAGAAATCCAGAGAAAATCTCTGCTTGTTTGAACAAGAAATAAATATTAAAATACATGATTTAAAGTTACAAAGGTAATAGAGAGATGAGTTGTCAGGGAGAGGTTTAGAGTTGGAACCTATTTTGTTTCATTGGAAGTAGATCATGTTTGAGTAGGTAAATTGCAAAATCTATTAGCATGGGTGTATTATGTTGAGCATTAGGGGTAATTACCACATGAATTAAAAACATAAACTGTTAGAAGATTGGAACCTAGTTTCTGGGGGGGGGACCCAGATAAGAGGAGGGAAGGCTGAATTGGGGTTGATTGTGTGTATTCCAGCTTCATCTTTTTTTTAAAAAAATAGTGCATATGTTTTTCTAGTAAGATTTCTTAACTTTTTATTTTTAAAAATATATTTTTTAAATATATATTTTATAATTACAAATTTCATATCAATTAATATAAAAAGATTATTAATGAGTTAAATTATTGCTGCAGGATATGAAATCAGTTTAAAGCTATATAACATATTACTTAATGTGATACAACCATAAGCATCTTCAGAGAGATCAAAGAAACAGAATAACACCAAAAAATATCTTTTAGTACATAAATGAATTAAATAAGTGAAAATGATCTCTTAAAAATATCTTTGGGGAAGGAAAGAGTTATGTAATGGGTTTAGGTTATTTGCTTTAAAAAATTGTTGTCTTCAACTCTTATCCCATATTAAAATAAATTCTGGATCATTCTTACCTAGCAAATGTTAAGCCAAAAAAAATGCCTGAAAGGAAAATGAGTTTATTTATCTGAGCTCTACATTGGGCAGGACCTTCTCTACTTGAACCAAATGGAATAATTTGCAAAAGAAAAGGCAAAGATTCAAATTATTTTGAAGAGTTTAGAATGTGCACATTAAATTAAAAGATGGCAAAGAAAAATCATTCCAAAAAATATGAAAATGCTTGATAATATTGATTTATAAGGAAGTCATTCAATTAGTTTTTATTTTGTCCTATACATTGGTGGGGTTCCAGCACTCGGCATGACAGACATGGTCTTAAAAATCAATGAGAAAAGCTGTGAGACTCCAATAAATAAATGGGCAAAAACCATGCACGCTTACTTTACTGAAGACACAGTGGAAATAATTAGTAAACATTCGAAAAGTATTTGCCTCATTTTGTGACCAAAACTTACAAATAAAAATGAGATATGAATCGCACTAATTAAATACCCAAAGATTAAAAAAGATTTCTTAATGTTTACTTATTTTTGAAAGACACATACAGAGTGTGAGCCGGGGGGGGGGGGTGCAGAGAGAGAGAGAGGGAGACACAGAATCCGAAGCAGGCTCCAGGCTCTGAGCTGTCAGCACAGAGGCCGACACGGGGCTCAAACTCTTGAGCCGTGAGATCATGACCTGAGCCAAAGTCGAACACTTACCTGACTGAGCCACCCAGGCACCTGCCGCAAAGATGTTTTAGTGTTGGGGTGTATCATGAAGCAGGGAGTCTATACACTGCTAAAAGTGGAAAGTATTTTAAACTTTAAATAAGGTAATTTGTAAATATGAGTAAAGAGTTTTAAAGATGTTCATGACTTTAGGGCCAGAAATTCAATTATTGATGTTTTTGTGGGATAATTTATAATAGTAAACTAAGACTTTCTAAATGTTCACCCATTATGGACTGGAAGAAAGGAAGAAAGAGAACATTTGGGGTAATGCACAGACATTAAATATGATATTCACATGCAGGTTTTAAGGATATGGAAAATGTTTATGGTACTATTTTAAAGCAGAATACAATGATACCGAGTAGGCACAGCAGTCTATTAAACAATCATGAAATGAGTAACATTTTAACAACTTCTCTGGGAATTGGGGTCATGATTTTGAAATAGAATATATTTTCTACTTTCTTCAAAATGAACATGGATTATTTTCATATTGAGGACAAAACACAGACAAACACTCAGCAGCTAATCCAAGCTTCACAATCTGTTAGTTGTAGGAAAATTGGGCAAGTGACTCCATGTGTGGGGCGACATCGCAGTCCACACAGTTGGGTGGCAATCTAGTCAACCGTAAAGGGCCTGGCAATTAAAAATGGTCATGAAAATGATGATTTTGGTTTTGGTACAATCAAATCTGGTAGAATCCGGTACACATCCTCTTCATCTCAGTTACTGAAGTGTATCAACTATATATATATTTTTAATATTTCCCCCATTCGGGGAAAAATTATGCCCGAGGCCAATGAAAAAGTTGATTATATCTCTCTGTACTTGTGCTCACCATCTCCAGCCCTGGAGTTAGAAGCTGAGTTTACAAATTTAAACACTTGTTTCTTATAGCCTTTAACCTTAGATTGGCCCACATTCCTCACTCCTTTTTAAATATGGCCTTTCGACTTCCACTATGCACCAATAAACTTGAATTAGACAGAAAGGGGCACAAGACCTCTTTATAATAACCCCCAACCTTTCTCTACTTGAAAAACAAATCAAATGTTCTCTCCACCTGATTCCCTCTTTGGATGACCTTTGGCTTCCCTCTCTTGAAGTAATCAACTTGAATGGTTGAGCTCTGTACTATCTGCCCTTATTGGATTCAGCATTCTTCATGACCCTGAAGGGGCCAAGCAGAAAAAAATGGAGGAATATTAGGCGTGAGGCTGGAGCGTGTGTTGGCAAAAATGACACTGGCTTTTGACTTTGAAGAGGTTTGTGTTGGAGAGAATGCAGTTCGAAGTCCTTTTTGGTCCTCAGGAACCGGGGAAGTTTGACTCTTTGCAACTGGCAACGTAGTAACACAGTGCTGTGCTAGTCAGTTAAGTCAGAGCACAATTCGTATTTCAAACTTTAAAGAGGCTCACAACTGAGCTTTCACAAACAGTAGCTGTTTACTTTCTTTCCACTGAAATAATCATCGCAAATATCCCTCTGAGAACATATATTTTCAGATGCCAGGTAATCAGAGCTTAGTTGTACTCAGAGGCTTTTTTAGAACAAAATGGAAAATAATTGCTTTAAAGTACCCACTTGTGAGGATTTCTGCTCATCAGTATAATTTCCAGCAGCCACTGTCTTTCTACCACAATAAATTCACAATGATTCATTAGCTTCTATTGGGGGGATGAAATAGATCATCTTGTTAACGTTAACTTTGATTTTTAAATGGCTTCACTGATTTCATATTGGAATTACAGTTTTCCCATAAACTAAAATAATAAATGTCTCCCCACCTTTAAAAAGTATAGGTAATAGAAGAGGATAAAATTAGATCTTGGTGAGCCTTGCAGGCTTTAGATAGGAGTTCTCAGTGTATTTACTCTAGGAGCATTTTGATTTCTTCTCTTTTGTCAAAGGAATTTAATTTCTTCACTATAAGCCTTTGCACACAGAACCCAGCAGTTGGCAAATAATCCTTAGGATGCGGTCTCAAGTACCTTTGTCCAGACATCTCTCTGATAGCACGTGAACAGGATGATTGCTGCAGAAAGCTGCTGGGTAACAAGGCTTGTCAAGAACTTTATGATCTTATTTAACAGATGATCCTAGGTTGATGGGATCATAATTAATGTACCTTAAGACTTCTTTGTATATGTGGATATTGGTCAAAGGTGAACAGGTCTTTGTTGATTTTGCTAGTTTTTAAACAGCTTGGGAACTACATCCTGTCTTTCTCTTGGCCATAAAAATGGTTTGGAATGATTGACTACTTGTGCATCAATGAATTGCCTTGGGTTTCCACTCACTCACGGAGAGTGCAACCCTAGCTTTCCAAGGTCAGTGCAAGTGGGCATTTAAATCCCCTCCAAGCCGGCACGTGCTCTGAGTGTGTAAATCACCAACTGCATATCCAGTGACTGCCTCTTAATGGTACCATCCATGTCCCTGTTCCAATCTTAGCCTCCTCAGCCCATTGGAGATCTCACCCTCTAGTTTCTAGATTGACTGACATAGTCAAAATAAGAAACCTGAGTAAATAAAAGCCATGACTGCTCATGGGTGTTTAAAGGTTCGAGTTGAAAGGGCAGATAGAGCGTTTTAAGACTGCTTCAAAGATAAATAAACAGACCAGGAGCCAATTTAACTATTTTAGGCTGCTTCAACATCAGAGGACAAAACAAGGAAAACTTCAAGGAAAAAAAAATGATTTCACGGGAAGTTATATGGACACAACTTCAAAGAGGTCACTGGGGGCTGAGAAGTGCTTGTTTGTCAACCAGCAGCGGGCCAACCATGGAGGGAGCCGGAGAGTCTGGCCAGGACCAGAAACAATGCATGATATGAACACAGGCTTTAACAAGTTAATATCAAGTGGCCGGAAATCAGGGAAACAGAGCAGACAAATCACACTCTTAACTGGCACTGGGAGCAGGGGGCTCACTTCACAGCGAAACCAACATACCCTATGCTGTGTCTAATCATTTGTTCAGCAGGCTATAGAGGTGGCCTATATCCAGCACAGCACCAGTGATTTATACAACTACAGTGAGGGGAAGCAAGAAGCATTTCTTTACAAAAAAATCAGTGGGTATTTCTGATTGGTAGTATGGGAAGCAATAACCTAGTTTCTGAGCTGGCAAAGGAAAAAATAACAAAGTGCCTAATTTGTTTCAGTGCTGGGTCATTTCTAGAAGAAATAAGTAAATAAAAGGATCCCCATCAAAGTCTTTCAGAGTTAAACCAAGGCAATTTTCAGCTGTTTCGATGAATAACCTTAATTCCCATTAATATAAGCAGCATTTGTCCAGTGGTGGAGGATCTGAAACACAGTGTCGTGCGAATTTAATTTGGTGGAACGCCTGAGATGTCACTACAATTCTCAAGATCCTGATTTTACAGAATTTTAAAGCTGGAGCTGAATAAACAGCAGTACGCTGTGCATTCTGGTAGAATGATTTTTCCCTTAGAGGTGTTTTGTTAATGGAGGTAAGGAATGGGGAGAAATATTTGATCGTATGCTATTGTATTAGCCTTCTACCCTTGAAACATCAGAGAGTAAGATCTGGAAGAAAGAATAGTTAAGGGATTACAGGGCAGCCATCTGTGTCTTTGATGGAGGATGGACGTGGGTAAAAGTGGGAGAAGCAAAAATGCTTGCACCTTGCATTTTTCAGAGGTTCTGTAAATATTTGTTGTCTGATTGACTGGCTGAAGGAAAAAATGAAGTAGACTTTGTTTTGTGTGCTCATTTGTCCCGTCTCCTTCCTCTGTACCTACTACAATGGTGTTTGTTGTTCACTGCATTTCCAGAGAGCACTTGGCACAGGTGTCTGATCTCTAGGGGGTGGGCGGGCCAAAGGTCAGGATCCATAGTTATTCTAGGCATCCACTCACGCTATGAAACCTACTTCCCTTTCTGCACCTTATCAAACTCTATGGGATATCTTATTACATTATAGCCTATTCTATAAATTAGCCACCGGTGTAGCTCAGGATTTACCCAAATGAATGAATCTTCTTCACATTTAGGGTGAAAAATTTGGGGGTGGAAGCTTCCTGAGAAGAACCCAGAAACAACTCAAGATGTCTGCCAAGAAATCAAGATAGCAAAACTCTGGGTTTCAATTCTCAGTTGAAGTGGAAATTGAAAAGAGAGAGTATTCTCAGTTCAGGGAATAAATTTCCAGCTCAGATAGTTCAGTAACTATATACTGTATTTGATGGGTTCTCAGGTGCAAATCTGAATGTCTCTGTGTTAGGTTGTATTTTGCCTTTGATAGTGCTGAAAAATTGCTGATGGCCAGGCCATCAGTTTGATTATTTGTCATTGCCTGAACTATGAAAACAGCAAAAACTCCCCCCCTCCCCCCCAAAAAAATTGCACAATGACTGTGACAGCTGCTTGGAAGAGAATTCCAAAGAAAATAGGAGAGCAGTCTTTTAACCCCTAGGAACCAAATAGTTACAGGGAAAGGAGATGCTGTAGGTTCTTCTTGATTGCTTAAGGTTCAGCACCAAAGGATTTTTTGTTGTAGATTCTTTGTAAGATATACTGCATCAGCAGCACTTTATGGAAAAATCTGTACGTTAACAACTCAGGGTGCAAAAGTAATCTCAAGAGTCAGACTCCGAACGTGAAGACATTTTAAGAAGATGTATTAACCAATGTATTTTAGGTGTCCTTTATCCATATG
This sequence comes from Acinonyx jubatus, assembly GCF_027475565.1. Classification (NCBI taxonomy): domain Eukaryota; kingdom Metazoa; phylum Chordata; class Mammalia; order Carnivora; family Felidae; genus Acinonyx; species Acinonyx jubatus. Next base: position 17,404,419 of record NC_069383.1, on the reverse strand, counting down.
TATGTACAACAGTAATATATGATAAAAATCTGTGTGCTACACATCTAGGAGAACTTCTCAGTTTCCATATGATAAAATTCAATCTGATAGGAACACATTATGTCACTGTTTAGTTGGTAGTGTTTTTCTTTCTGGTTGGTACGTAAAATAATAGGGCTTCTTAAAAGCAATCTATGGTGTCAAAGTCAAGGACATATGCTATATTCTTTTAAAAGTTCCATGACAAATCCTCTTTATTTGGGGGTTTACAAATTATTCAAAGTAAAGCAAACAAACAACTGGTGACTTCAACACGCAAAGCCTAAGATCTAATCCACTGGTAAAGAAATCACATTAAAACTAAATAGAATGCAAATGAGGGGCTACGGAAAGAAGGATGGACAAATGTGTTGCTAAAGCTGTGTTGCAATTTTAGTTAACAGGCCTTTATTGCATCCGCTGCGCATGGAGCGTACTACCCTGGGTTGTTACATTTTCCCTAAAACTAATCTGAGATTTCTTCAGGTTCTGACAACCTGAAGGCGGAAATAGGCCATTCCTCTCCTCTGATTGTTCGCTAACCTCACAATCTTTTTTTTTTTTTAAAGGAAGGACAAAGTTATTTATAGACCCTATTAATTTAGCTTAAATGATTCTAGCTACTGGCCATGTGTAATCAGCTTTTTCCTCCTTTCTACTTGGAAAGTTAAGAGCATCCATAACTGCTTCCAATGTCAAAATACAAGTGGGGTTTCCAGGCCACCTGAAAAGTAGTCAGATTCAGTCCTCTGTGGAGGAGGCCAGCTTTTTGGCTGCTACAAATGCGTGGACAGAGGGAGGCTGTTAACTTGAGAAGTGCCCCTTAATGCACGTGGAATGGGATTTGAGTATACTCTTACGTATTTTCAAGCACTCAGAGTTCATTCACGGTAAGAAAAATTTAAAAAAGATTTTGAGGGAGATTGCTGCTGAGAGATTATGGAAGGGATTATTTGGTGGGGACCACTGGAGGGTTTTGTTTTTTCCTGGGCAACTAGCCTTCTGGTTAACGCAGCATCCCATCACTCAATTCAGTGGGCCCAACTATGTTGTTCTAAGAGGTCCTGCATGGTTCTGGGTAGATGGCAGACAGGGAGAGAATTTGGGGTTCTCTCTGGTGGTGGGACCAACTCTGAGCCCCTGCCACCAACCTGGTGAACCCCCTGGGTGATGTGCTCAGGAAGTGCTCAACCTAGTTGAAAACTGCAAAGGACAGCGTCTTTCCTATTCATAGAGGGGTGCTCTGCCCCGTGTGGGGAGAGCTAGAGATGACTTTCCCTTGTTTGTGAAGTCATTTCAGATTTGGAGAAAAGTTTCCCAAGTAGTAAAAAACATTAACATTATATTTACATTTAGAGAACTCTGACTTGGAGCCCAAGACTGATCTTATCTTGAGAGGCAAGATCCTTATCAGCCCAACCTGGCTCCAGACTTGCCATCCTTCTGTCTTGTACAGCGAGAGCTCAGTCCTGCCCCTGGTTCCCACTGCATGGCCTCACCTGAATCCAGTCGGCTTCATTATCAGGCTATTCCTGACTACCATCCCTCCTGGACATGTCACTCAAAGTTTGGCACTAGGGCTCCCATTGTTTCTCAGGCCCCACGCCTGCCCATCCCTCCTGTCCCCACCTTTGGCTCACGTAATAGGGTCTGCTCTGGTGAGCCTGTGCACTCTGCCTCCTCCTGGTCCAGGGCTTTGCGTCTTTCTTGCCAGACCCTCTCCTCGAGCCTGTTCCTGAATCACAGGCTGTGGACAGGATTTCCAGTCCTACATATCTGATCTCTCCGTACTTTAGACTTCAGGCCTAGATGGCCTGTTGTTAGGTTTTCATTACATGCTAGAACACTGGGCCATTGTTTGTGTTTCTTTATCCTTTCATTTCACCCGTGTATTTAATGACTACAGCATTTAAACTCACCTATTCTGATGGGGTTGCATTTTGACCCATGATTTCTATACCATCTGGACACTCTACGTGAATATATATCCAAGGCATCCACTGTCAGCACCAGCATATAGGATGGGTTCCCTTATCCCTGCTCACTTTGTGGGTGGGCCATGAATCTTTGTATCTTCTCTGATTCAAAAGTAGCACAATGGTTATTCTCCACCAAGGATGTATTATCTCTGTACTTGTGTGACCCGTGAGACAGCAGGATTGACATCTGGTTTGGATCTTAGCTCTGCTACTTTCTAGCTATGTGGCGTGGTATCTATTCCTTAACTCTGTCTTATAGTCCATTTTCCTCACGTGTAAAATGGGGATCATGATCGCCGCCTCATATTTTCTTGCGCACGGGCTAAATGAGATGATCCGAAGCCTTTAGCAAAGTGTCCTGTAAATAGTAAATGCTCAATTTGTGGGAGCTATTTTTATTGTTGCAGCTTAGGCTAAGCGATGCACAGCCATAAATACAATTCCAAACAACAGTGATGTGTGAGAAGTTCAGCGCTAGTGATGGGTAAAATACGCTTTGGGAACGGAAGTTCTCAGTGAAAAGGTACAATTCTCTTGAGGTCTGGAGGAGGTATTGTGTTGGAATTTTAGTTAACAGGCCCTTACTGCATCCGCTGTGCATGCAGCATACTACTCTGGGTTGGTACATTTTCCCTGAAATGAATCTGAGATTTCTTCAGGTTCTTTAGCGTCCTTCAGTGACGCTCTAGGCAGCAGTTAGGCTGGACTTTGAAGGATGGGCAGTACTTTGCCAGAAAGAACGGAGGAATCCATTCGGCGAGGCAACGATTTCCCAAATTGAGTACTGCTGATATTTCGGGCTGCATAATTGTTTTTGTTGTGGGGGCCTGTCCTGTGCATTGTAGCATGTTTAGCCCTGGGTGTCCTCTACCGTCTAGAGGGGGGGAGTTAAAAACCTTAGGGTTGTTTTCAGTGCTTTCCCATTGTCATCCCTTGTCTGTCAGCCTCTACTTTTAAGAATGTGAGGTGTTCGGGGCACCTGGGTGGCTCGGCTAAGTGTCAGGCTTTGGCTCAGGTCATGATCTCACAGTTTATGAGTTCGAGTCCAGCATCGGGCTCTCTGCTGTCAGCGTGGAGCCTGCTTCATATCCTCCGTTCCCCTCTCTCTCTGCACCCACCTCCCGGACTCGCTCGCTCTTTCTCTCAAAAATAAATACACATTAAAAACATGCCTTTGGGGCACCTGGGTGGCTCAGTCGGTTACATGTCTGACTTCAGCTCAGGTCATGATCTCACGGTTTGTGAGTTCAAGCCTGGCGTCGGGCTCTGTGCTGACAGCTCTGAGCCTGGAGCTTCAGATTCTGTGTCTCCCTCTGTCTCTTTCCCTCCCCTCCCCTCCCCTCCCCTCTCTCTCTCTCTCTCTCTCACACACACACACACACACTCTCTCTCTCTCTCTCTCTCTCTCTCTCTCAAAAATAAACATTAAACAAATTTTTTTAATGCTCAAAAAAAAAAAAAGAACATAACATGTTAGTCTGGTGTCTCAACTCTAAGTGACCCTCTCTCTCATCAGGCATCCAAAGGACCACGTACTCATCCTGCTAGTATGTATTTCGTCAAGAATATTTGGTATTTATTATGTGTCAGAGGCTGTGCCAAGCACTGAGGACGAATATCCTTCCTCAGTCATGGTTTATAGCTGAGGCTCAGAGCTTGAAATTTACTCCCTCTTTTATAGTTTTATACACGCCAGTCGTTTTTCAGAATTCGGTTCCGATTTTTGTATAATTCATTCATCACCATAAATCATTCATTAACTTGTTACTAGTAATCGCTAACTCATAAAGATTATAATTGCTAGTGTAATTATTAAACATAAAATATTAATCGCCTATACCTCCATTGATTTAATAATTATCATTAACTCCGTGCCTCCTCACATTGGCTGTTTTAGGCCCTGCGCCTTCATACTGAGGGTCTTCTGACCTGTGAGTCTAGGAAAGTGCATTATCTGCAGTCCCACGATCATGCATCGAATCTTGATTGACCCAGGTCCCTTCTAGTTTCTTTTGCCCAACACCCACCTCGTAATTATACCCTGCGGATTCGTTTGTTTTCTTTAGTTACTACCTGGCCCTTGATAGCATGAACGTTCACAACCCCACTGAATTAAAAATGCATAAGATTATTATTTTCATCAACAGCAACGACCACCACCACTACCACCGCAACAAAATTTAAAGGTGCACACCTAGGGGCGCCTGGGTGGCGCAGTCGGTTAAGCGTCCGACTTCAGCCAGGTCACGATCTCGCGGTCCGGGAGTTCGAGCCCCGCGTCAGGCTCTGGGCTGATGGCTCAGAGCCTGGAGCCTGTTTCCGATTCTGTGTCTCCCTCTCTCTCTGCCCCTCCCCCGTTCATGCTCTGTCTCTCTCTGTCCCAAAAATAAATAAATGTTGAAAAAAAATAAAAAAAAAATAAAGGTGCACACCTACATAGACTTTGGGGGCGGGCCAGTCATGAATGACAAAGCGATGTCTGGCATGTGGGCTTGGGCACAATGCGTGCATACGTAGGCATTCAACCATAACGAGTGCAAACGGTTCTAGAGCAATTCCGTTCTCTAAATGATATCAATTGAGAACTCTTAAACACCACCCACTCTGAGCATTAGGGGCTTTAGGAAAGGCAGAGAACAGTCAGTCCTCTGCAGTTGCAAGGTGGAAGACGTTGCAAGGCGTTGCAAGGCGAAAGGTGCACATGCTGCATGAACGTGCACATTAGTCTCCTCTGATGGGCGGGCTGTGTATCGAAATCTGCGTCTCCCGTCAGCTGAGTGACTTGGCGGCCTCTGGTTCTTCTGATGACATTACGCGAAAGGACATCTCAAATGGGGATGCTTGCCACATTGGATAAAACCTGTGCTTGTGTATAACAGGAGCTACTACATCTATTGGCCTGCACCCAACTGGAACTTCTGTAATCTAGAAATCTGTTGCACGTCCAGATGGTGAAATTTATCTACAATGGTTACCTTTGCTTTCCTTTTAGTACAGTTTTGCCGCTTTCTCATGCTGGAGATTGATATGGAACATGAAAATGTTTAGACAGCTCCCTAGGAAACTTTTAAAAGCCATTAATTTGGAAACAATTTTGCTTCTATATTTTATTTCTCAATTGGTTATGATGGAAGTAATTGTCACACCCAAAGGGAGAATCGTGACTTCAGGCAGTGCATAAACAGTCACATTCTTTGGAAACAAAGTCTTGTTTTCATGTAAATGCCCTGAGTTATAAAAAAAAAAACAAAAAACAAAAACAAAACTCGAAGCAGTCTGGAAAGCATAATACCGTGACAGAACCGTTTTTCAAAAATAATCAAAGTTGTCAGGCCTGTGCATCATACACTTTAATAAGGGAAAAGGACATATTTTATACATCAAGTCTTTATTGCTCCAAACATTCGATGAAGTCAGTCTGTACCTATATACTAGCCATTCTTTCCTTAAAGACTCAGCAAAGAAATTCTTGATATTACCAAACACCTGGGACTTCAGTGTCAAAAAAATAAGTTACCCAACCTCTCTGAATTTTAATGTGTCATTTTAAGAGTAAAAACAAAGGTCCCTCCCTTGGGGAGCTGTTGGAGGACGTAGGAAATAACACATGTAAATCAGCTAGTATATGTTTTGTGGATGCTTAGCAAATGATTACTACTCCTGCCTCTTGGTAGGTAGGGTTTGTGTGTATTTATGTTGCAGACCATCAGAAGGACAATAAATTCCGGTCCTTCTGTTTTTGAATTTGAATTAGAAAAAGAGGCTTTAATGGTATTACAATAGATTTTACCCCCCACTTTGCAATATATCATAAAGGGCTTTGTTCCCAGGAGCACCTGGGTGGCTCAGTCGGTTAAGCATCTGACAGTTCACTTTGCCTCACGTCACGATCTCACGGTTTGTGGGATTGAACCGTGTTGGGCTCTGTGCTGAAGGGTGGAGTCTGCTTGGGATTCTCGCTCTCCCTCTCTCTGTACGCTCCCCCTCCCCCCTTAAAATAAATAAATAAACTTAAAAAAAGCCTTTGTTCACAATACTGGTCGCTAAAATCTAATCACGTTCCATAAATCTAACTCAGCTAGTTTTATCTATGTAATGCTCAAGAACTATGGCATATGGGTATATGAAACTAATTGCTGAGTTGTTTCAAAGTACATCTGGTCTGTACATCTAGCTTCCAGTCGTTTGTACTGCTATTAATTTTTGTGTTTAGAAAATAACAATTCAGCAGTCATTGAAAATCTATAAGGAGTGAGGCAATCTGGGGGAGAAAAAGATGAATGTCACATATCTGAATAGCAAATAATGGCAATTCAGTTTTCCTTAGGGAAGTAAGTGTTCTCCAAATTGCTTTATAAGAACTTAGTCAAAAGCCTAAGAGTTCGTTGAAGACATGACCCCCAAGCTGGAAACTGTATTTTCAGCCTTTTTTTTTTTGCCACGAGCTTGACTGAATACGGGCCAATGGGGTATGAAAAGCAATATGTGCAACTTCAAGGTGTGAACTTAAATATCAACTGCTGTCTTTCAAATTCCTTTTTCATCTTCTTGTGCACAAGTCAGAGATCCTGACCTTTGAGCTGGAGGCAAGAACAGGATGGGTGGGTCTCTGGAGTATAAATTCTGGGGAAGAGGGTTCACCTAGATACTTGGGTGGAGAAAAAATACCTCCCGTGGCAGATGCTTCCGTTTGTACACTAGCATGCATTTCCTTTTGTATCTTTTAGTATTAGAACCCTTAAATTTTAGCTGGACACATACATGACCATTTGGAGACTACCTTTCCCAGCCTCCCCTGCAGCTATTGGTCGTAGTGTTGTATCAAAATGTAGGCCAATAGATGCTTGAGAGGATGGAGCCCCTCCCTGATCCTGAATTTCCTCTTCCCCTGCTAGCGGGCCTGGAATATAGTCATGGTTGCAAACGTGGTTTTTATGGGCGTGGTGGTAAACTGTTTTTAACCATGTAGATGAGGACAACACCCCAGAAGATGGTGAAGCAACACATTGAAAGACATGTGGATTCTTGAATGAGAGCATGGAACACAGTTGTCATGCTAGCCTTGGATGGCTCACTCTATTTTGGGGTATCTTTGTACATAGTAATCTATTCCATGATTAACGTAAGTCCCATATAGATAGATGTATCCTATATATGCTATATATATATATCCCATATATATATATGGATATATATATATATATGGGATATATATAGATATATATATCTGTGTCTATATATATCCCATATATACAGTATACCTATATATATCCCATATATACAGTATATCTATATCTATATCTATATCTATATCTATATCTATATCTCCCATATATATGGGATATCGGATATCTATAGATATCCCATATATATCTATATATCCCATATATATGTATATATATCCCATATATATATCCCATATATATACATACATACACATATATATATTTATATTTATAGTTTTACTGTTTCTAAACACCTTTACATGTATAACTTCATTCTACTGATTTTTTTTTTAATTGAATGCCTAAGGTAGGGTAGTCTTACCCTGGGCTCTGAGGATACAGAAATGAATCACACATTCATCAAGATGGGGGCCTAGCTGGAAAAGAAACAGGATTTTTTTTTTAGGATAATTGAAATTTGGGAAGACAAGGCAAAGTGGGGCTTGAACCACAGACGCTAGGGTTTCTCTTATGCAGAGGGAGGTCTATTTCTTTTCCTTTAATTCATTGGTTCCCCGCCCATGGTTTTTTGACCAGTAGCATCAACTGCATCTAGAAATTTCTTAGGAATGCTAATTCTCAGCCTCCCCAACAGAAACCTACTAAGGCAGAAACACTGAGGCCCAGTTTTAACAAGCCCTCCAGGTGATTCGAAGGCATGCCTAAATTGAGAATCACTGCTTTAGTCCTTATAGCAGCTCTGGAAGCTAGTCAAGGAAGTTTATAATATACCCATTCTATGTATGGACGAACCAAAGTTTAGGGGATTAGGAAATTTGCCTGTGGCTAGTGGCAGACTCTGGTTTGGAGTCCATGTTCTGATCCAATCCGTATCCCAATTCTCTATTTAAAGGCTTGGAATTGGTTCCATATACAGTATTTCTACACAGTGGCAGCACACGTGAATTTGAGACCAGGGACGGAATGTGCAATTACTGTTGGCTTCTGCAGGTGGTTAGAAAAGACAGGATTTTGCCACAATTACTTTCCCTTGCAAATCCATTCTTTTCTCCAATGCCTGGGTATGTTTCATATCGACCACACACTGGGCAAAAGTGGGCTCCAGGGCTTTTCTACACAAATCTGTTTTCCGTTGCTGAGAGGGTGTTGGCAGCATAAAATGCCCAGAAGGATCTTTCTGCACAGGTTTATGTGGCCATGGTGACTTAATGATTGCCCTTTATGTGTTCCTAAGTGGTAGATGTCCAGGTGGTCTCAATTCAGAAACAGTACATTGAAACACTACCGTGGCTGTTCAGAAGGTACCCACACCTCCTTTCTGAGTTAGGTGTGACAGGCACGTCCCACAAGCTGATCTTTCGTCATGGCAAAGTTGACCTGCATCTGTATTTTTAAAAAGTATGACAAGCAGAGGTGCCTGGGTGGCTCAGTCGGGTAAGCGTCCGACTTTGGCTTAGGTCATGATCTCACGGTTTGTGGGTTCGAGCCCCGTGTTGGGCTCTGTGCTGACAGCTCAGAGCCTGGAGCCTGCTTCAGATTCTGCGTCTCCCTCTTTCTCTGCCCCTCCTCCCCTCACACTCTGTCTCTGTCTCTCAAAAATAAATAAACATTAAAAAAAAAGTATGACAAGCAGCATTTCTAGATGACAATTTCAGAGCTGTCTTATTATCTGTTGTAAAACCTACAGTGAATTAATACTAAAGTCATTAATTTTTTAAAATTTCTAATCTTTCCCTTTCTTTTTAACAAGGTGATAGAATAGGCTGTGATTACCTCAGTCAAAAAGGTGAATAAGAGTTTTTTAAATGTTTATTATTTATCTTTAAGAGAGAGAGAAAGATGGGGGGTGAGCAGGGGAGGGACAGAAAAAGAGGGAGACACAGAATCCGAAGCAGGCTCCAGGCTCTGAGCCCTCAGCACAGAGCCTGATGTGGGGCTCAAATTGCCCCTGACCCCGAACCGTGAGATTATGACCTGAGCTGGAGCAGGACACCGGATCTACGGAGTCACCCAGGCGCCCCCTGGTGAATAAGATTTTTAATTGTGCTTCTTCATAAGTCCATTTATGTTGGTTTGTGTAAATAGGGAACAGCGCTGCTAGATTAGCTGAAGTGAAATTGATCTAAGCTATGTTAAGGGGAATGTTGTGGTAAGAGACTTTTCCATGGAAAGAGCGAGATGACAGAACCCCAGAGGTGCATGCAACCTTACTGTACAATAGCCACTGTTTCTGTGAAGCTTCTGAGGGGAAACAAAAACAAAAACAAAAAAAAAAAAAAAAGAAAAGAAAACGTGCATGAAGGACAAGGCCAAGCCAAGGAATACCAGGTTCTTAGCTGGGGCTTGGGGCTCCAACTACATTCTGAATAGTGATTTTGGCTGTGTTGCAGGCAAGGCAACTTTAATCCAGGCTAGAAATAGATCTGCATTCTCAAAACATGTGAGCCCTGCCCCTTTTTTCCTAAGCACACCCAGGAGTCTCATCCTCTCTGTGGGAAAACAAACAAGCCAGTGAGGAGTAAATAAGAAAGCAGTGACCTCAAAATCCAGACTTCCATTGGTTCGGGCAGGCTGCCCTCAAGATGAACCATCTATGAAGTGTGGCAGCAAAGAAACGTTGCCAAGGGGGAAGAACACCTTCAGCCAGGCTCACTGCAGTGAGAGCTCTACACTCGGCACAGATGGCCATCAAAGCGTTCTTTCCCATGACCATGACCCATTCTTGGTAGAGGGCTTAGGGTGGAGTGGGAGGCGGAAACTCTGTCCATGCCCGCTGAGTAACAAAATGGCTGGTCTGTTCAGAAAATTCAGCGGGCAAAGTGTGTCGGTGGTTTGATACCAATGAGAATTGCCTTGCAGACAGGGAACTTCATCGATGGAATTGTTGACTTTTAGACTTGTCCTAGGACCCAGAAAATACTGATTTATTCATCCAACAAATCTCTGTATTGAGCACTACCTACCAGAAGAGCGTTTGTGGTCGCAAAGATCACTAAGAAAAAAAGTCTTGACAGTGCAACGCTCCGGTCCCAGTAACTGACGAAGAAATCAAACCGAGTGACTTGATCCAAATGACGGGAGAAAGAGAGAATGCCAGATCAGCCTTCATGCAGGATGGGTATTCCCATTTCCTTGGAAAGCTAGCACTTAAGAACTGCAAGCTTCATACTCTGAGAGACTAAATGGAGTAAACTCCAGTGATTCCAGTGTCTCTAAGATGCTTGATGTTCTTTGCCTTTGTTCTTTGTTTTTCAGAGCTGACCTTTTCTTAATGGTATTTTACTGTAACCCAGCTCATGTTCCATCAAATAGTAGGTTTAAAAAAGAAAATCCCATAGGACTTCCCTGGTAATTTTGCAGCCGTTTATTAGAATTTTAAATACTTCAGAAAATGGACTTAAAAACCTCGCTTGAAAGAATTTGAAAGAGAAAAAATATTGACCTTTATAATAAATTGATACTGTTACAAAAATATACCCTAGAGAAGACTGGAAATGGTCATTTAGAGTTGGATACTAGCAAAGTAAGCTCTTTAATGTATCTCATAAATATATTTTATATGCCTTTCAAATGGCGAGAGAATAGTGCAGGCCACTTTTTTTCATCCATAATTATTTTCTTCTCATCGTAGGAATCCATTCAGTGTAATTTGTCCATGACATTTAGGTAGAAGTGGGAACATTTCCACTTCCTGTTTCTAAACACTGCAGCATTAACAATGTCAACTAGACCTTAGGTATTACAATAATGTTGACTCTAGGGATGGTTACACAGTGGTGAGAATTGCATGATGCTCTATTTGAGGTTCTACCTCCAGAAAAGTGGTCCTTATGATTGAAGTTTGAACACAGAAATAATGCATTGTCTTTGCAAGTGTATGATAAAGATCCTGGTTTGAGATTAAATAGGGCTCCCTTGGGCACGTCTAGGAATGGAAGAGGAAACACATTGCCTCAAAATATTCTCTGCTTCTGTACATAGTGCCTCCCGGGCCTTCTCTTTTCTATCTCCCTCAAGTTCATACTTGGAGTACCAATGGTTCAAGAAATAAGGGAAGGTCTGAGAGATCAACTAGGAACTTGGAATGGGATCCTGAGTAAAGGACAGACAAGCCAAGCAAATGGATTGATCAGGCAAGGACCGGCAAGGTCTGCTGAGACAAAGTAGGTGTGCTAGTCAGGGTATAACACTCTGAAAAATGAGTCCTTAAATCTCACGACTTAACATAACAAAGGTTTATGTTATACTCAAAGTCCAACAGTGGTTGGTGGGAGGCTGAATTTTACCCAGACACCAGAGAGCGAGAGCATGTCAGCGTGTGCATTCTGCAGGCGCTATGGCAGAGGTCAAGAGTGCTGGAAGGTTGCTCATTGGTTCTTACATACTTTGGATCAGATAGGATGCAGGTTTTTTCCGTCCTTGTCCATTGGCCAGAATTAGTCAAACGGCCCCCATGTGCAAGGGGCAGGGCAATATGCATTTAGTGGGCAGCACACAACCACTGGGGGCCTGCGGTTGGTTATCCTGCTGACTGGTTACAAAACCAGCCCCTTGGTTTCTAATTGTGCCTTTGCCTGGGAAGCTGCTGCTTTCCCTTAACACAGCAACCATGGTTCAGGTCGGTGGGCAGAGGCTCCACCCCGATGTGCTGTAGGTTTCTGATTTGTTTTGCCAATGATACCGATGGAAGTAGGAGTCAAGGCAGCATATTTCTGTGCGGTATTTCCTCTGTCAGTAGTCTCCTCGGGGCTGCGTAGTTGCCTACAGCATGTTTAGTCCAGGGAAGAGTACACCAGGATCCATAACGAAGTCAAATTCTTCTGCACTCTGTGTTTCCATTCCAAGAACTTTGCACTAATGGCCGTCAGGAAGGGCTTACCATGATTTGGCTCTCCTGGTTCAGTACCTGCATGGCCACCCCCTCACAGGGGGAGGAAAAAGACGCAATGCCAGGTACACCTCTGCCTCTCGCTCTCTAGCAGCTGAGAAAAACTTGCCAGTCCCCAGCTTCGGACCAAACCAGAATCTCGCCCCCTCTGTACCTTGTTTGGGCAAACCTCCACCTGAAGGCAAATGAAAGGGCACAGCCGGGTTCCTCGGTTGCATGGGTGGCTACGGAAAACACGGTTTCCTTCGCCTGGGCATCTTCTGGCTTGTTCCGATGACTTGTGTCAAAAGCGTCTCCCCGGAGGGCAGCAGCGGAAGACCAAGAACGCACTGACGGGGCGAGAGCCCCGAGAACGCAAAGCATCAGCAGCATTCGTGCCAAGAAATCTCACGGCGGCAGAAGACCGTGCCAGCGGCTTTTGTCAGGACGACAGACAGGAGACTCAGCACACGTAACAAGACTCACGACATCAGGCTCAGTTGCCCTCTGCTCAAACGTCGGTCCTCGACACCGGGCCCTGGCAGCCTGGAGCGGATGTTGGCAGGCGCGGACGCTCTCTGCAGCACCCTACAGTGCCCTGATGGGGCGGGTGTGGGGGCTGCGGTTTCGGAGGGTGCCAGCGGCACATTTCCTGCTGTTAGTCTTGGCAGAGACAGGGGACTGGATGCACAGCCCGCAGGACCCGAGGGAGGAATAGAATGGCCTACACTGTGTAGCAGGCAAGAGGGCTGATTCACAAAGCACCCCAGAGACTGTTCACAATTTTCAGAATCACTGGGGAGACATCTGAGGGGTTGCATATGCAAAAAGACTTTTTTTTTTTTAAGCTGAGACACCAATGTTAATGTTTACTTTTGGAGAGAGACAGAGCATGAGCGGGGGAGGGGCAGGGAGAGAGGGAGACACAGAGTCCGAAGCGGGCTCCAGGCTCTGAGCTGTCCGCACAGAGCCCGACGCGGGGCTCGAACTCACAGACCGTGAGATCATGACCTGAGCCGAAGTCAGATGCTCAACCGACTGAGCCACTCAGGCGGCCCTATGCAAAAATACTTTTGGCCTAAGATTGTGACCCAAGGGGCACCTGGGTGGCTCAGCCCTGCACTGTACCCCACCTGGTCCCAGAAGTCCAGTCGGTTCAGTGACATCACATGGTAGTTTGAAACCAGCTCTTGTGGAAGGTATTCACACTTATGCAAATCAGTGAATATGAAAATTAGGGCTTTTTTGAGGGGGGCGTGAACAACATTGTCCCCATTTACACTACTGTCCTCAACTAATATTATGAGGTACAAAGAGTTGAATCAAGTTGAATTTTTCCTGTAGGCAACTGAGAGCTTTTGAAAGGAGGAATAATGTTTTCAAAGAGAATATTAAGGATATTAGTCTGGCATTGATACATGGAAAGGCAAGAATTGAGAGACTTGTGTAGCCAGTAAATAGTTATGAGCCTCTTAACATAATCCAGGAATAAGGAATCAAGTACTTGAACTTGAGTGCTCATGGTATAAATAAAGAGGAAGAAATGAGCCCAAGAACCTTTTAGTTAAGACCTTGATTTTGGCAGACAAGGTCAGGGTGATTGGCCCTTAGTAGATGCTCTTTAAATATGTGTTGAATTAAATTGAGTTTGAATGAAAATTTATTCACAAATTTCATTCTCTGTTCTTCCCAACCCCCCCCCCCCCGCCCCTGTTCTGTCTTAGATCATTCTTCATTCTGTTTGTTCTTTGCCTGTACCTATTTCTGTTTCTTGGGTTGCTTTTTTCCCCTCCAATCGTTGTATTTTTCTCTACTTCATTTCTAGAATAATTGGTAACCAATCTTACTATCTGCTCAGAAATTTGGAAAACAAAATCACTTGGCAGATAGGGTGATAGAGCTGTCCCTCCCAGAGATCAGGGAGTTGGTATTCCCCAACAAAGGTATTTCAACACAGGCTCTTTCTGGGTTGAAAAATACTTCCTACTCTCAGCATACTCCTTTATCTCCGTTCAGTAACGTTTTATAGGTGGAAGCAACAAAATAAATGAAATATGAGTCACCTTTAAAACTTGCGGTGTGCCTGTCAAATTAATCGCACAACCCACACACCAAACTCATTCCTTTAATTGAGTGTCTTATAGGTGCTACCCCTCAGCATAAGCTGTAGTTAATGATCAATTGTTGCCATAAATGATTTAACATTTGTGTACATGTGAGATGGCATGCCATAATTCATGGAAATGCCAATGCTGTGAAATAACCACAAACAGTGATAAATGGGCTGTCAATTTCTCTATAATTACTCCAGATCTATCATCCTACTTTGTATGTTGAAATGCATTAGTGCATAACAAATGTGCATCATCCCAGTGATCAATATCCTATTTCAAATGAAAGTGTGTTACGGTATAATTATCATGTTATATTTTCTGATGATTTTTCTGTCCAGCTATGCTGTATTTCCATTTAAAAATAAAACCACGGATCGTCTACCTGGATTAACCTGACTCTACTGGTCATAATTAGCACATGGTTTGATATGTGCAGTTTTAATTTAGACATTAATTATCGCTTGTGACATCACTTGGGTGTTGGACGGTTTAATTTGTCCACTTGAAGTAGTATCTTCTGAATAGCTATCTTGTGCCCCAAATAAATCTCATTCTCTGAGCCTTTGATCTGAAAAAAAATTTTTTTTTTTAGTGTATTAGTATGGTTTTTTCTTCCTTTGCTTCTTCATTTTGCTTTCTCTTTCTTGATTCTCTTTATTTCATTTTGCTGAGGTAGTATTTTTAGGTTAAAGATGGAGGTCAACCAGATTGAACCAAAAATGAACTTAAAACGAGCTCTTTGACAGGCAAAAAAGACCATTTTTATACATTCAGATATTTTAAGAATTTTCTGGTAGTTTCTAGAAAGAATAGAGGGAATGTAAACACTTCAGTTTTGCAGGCATCCCTGGCCTAATCATGTGCTTAGAAAGGGTGAGGTACACCCTTGGCCTTGCTCAGCACCCCTAGGGATGAATGATAGGGAGTCACCAGTAATTTGATTGACACATGAGTCTGGCTTACCCATGCTCTAAGACTGTCACTCAGCTAGTGAGAGCCCTGGCTGACCCCTCAGCAGCTACCTGTCAGGGCTGCTCTCTTGTTCTCTCCTTGCCAAAACAATCAATTTCATGTAATTTTTTGAAATTATTTTATTGGATAAATTTGACATGTAACACTGTGTAAATTTAAGCTGTACATGTTACTCTGAATATATATTGTAATAATGGTTTCTGTTGTAACAATATATATCACATTGCTTACTTGTTCTGCAATATTGTCTATGTTCAGTTAACTGTACAATAAATATCTATGGCTATCTTAGTACTTGTTACAAGTTTACTCTTAAACACTGTCAGTCTTCCCCTCCCAGCCCCTATCCCCTGATAACCACTGTTTTACTCTGTTCTGTTTGTTCACATGCTTCGTTATTTTAGATTCCACATCTAAGTGATATCATACAGTACTTGTCTTTCTCTGTCTGGTGTTCAAGGTCCATCTGTGTTGTCGCACATGGCAGGAGATCCTCCCTTCTCGTGGCTGGATAGTATTTCATTGCGTGTACGTGCCATATTTTAATCCATTCATTTGTTGGCTGTTTCCATATCGTGGCTATGGTGACTAGTGCTGTGATAAACATCTGAGTTGTTTCCGTATCTTGGCTGTTGTGCATAGTGCTGTGATAAACCTGGGGGTGTGTATCTTGCAGAACTCCTGTTTTCATTTCTTTTGGGTATATTCCAAAGTGGAGTTGCTGGATCATGCAGTAGGTCTATTTTTAATTTTTGGAGGAACCTCCATATTGTTTTCCATAGTGGTTGGACTAATTTACATTCCCACCAACAGTGTGTAAGTGTTCCCTATTCACCACATCCTTCCCAATGCCTATTGTCTCTTTTCTCAATAATGGCCATTCTGACAAGTGTGAGGTGGTCTTTCATTGTGGTTGTGATTTACTTTTCCCTGATGATGCGTGATGTTGAGCACCTTCTCCTGTGCCTGTTGGCCATCTGGATGTCCTCTTTGATAAAAGAGTTAGTTCTTCTGCCCAGTTTCTAATCAGATTTTTTTTTTGTTATTATTTGTGTTCATTCTTTATATATTTTTGATATTAACCCCTTATCTGACATATGGTGAGCAACAATTTTCTCGCATTTTGCAGGCTGCCTTTTCATTTTGCTAATTGTTTCTTTTGCTGGGCAGAAGCTTTTGAGTTTGACGTAGTTCATTGGTTGAATTTTGCTTTAGTTGTTTTTCAAAAGCAATCGTTTTCAGAAGTTATATAATCTTAGTTTCTTTTTGAAAAAAAAATAGCCATTCACCAAGAGACAGTATTCTAGCAAAGGTTTAAAATAATGAATCAGGGGCGTCTGGGTGGCTCAGTCGGTTAAGCATCCGACTTGGGCTCAGGTCATGATCTCACGGTCCGTGAGTTTGAGCCCCGCGTCGGGCTCTGTGCTGACAGCTCAGAGCCCAGAGCCTGTTTCGGATTCTGTGTCTCCCTCTCTCTCTGCCCCTCCCCTGTTCATGCTCTGTCTCTCTCTGTCTCAAAAATAAATAAATGTTAAACAAATTAAAAAAATAAATAAAATAACGAATGAACTTGTGGTCTGAACTTCTATGGAGGAACAGTGTGATGCTTGAAGGAGACATAATTTGTGAGGAAGTGAGATACCTGAAAAACCTAAGATAGTGTTCCCAACCTTGGGGATCAGAGGTCTCCAAACCGGGGAGATGGTGTGTGTGCTTGCTCAAGGTCTATGGCACAGCATTGTGGTAGCAGTGGGCTTTCTTTGCAGTTCTCTGACCTTTCTGTGACTCTAGTAAACCCTCTCTGGCCAAGGGAATCCTGTATTTACTTACAATACAAACAGGACAGAGAACACCCTAGGATAACTCTTCTTTGGCCTTGGCTGCATTTCTGAGGCTTCCTGACCTCCAGGACTATCTCTGTCTTGCCTTTGCACCCACCCAAGCCCCATTGCTTCTCTTTGCCCCATGCTCTCTCGAAATAAGCCAGGATTTCTCTTTAAGTTTAGTACTTTTCTGTTTTTCTTTTAACAGTTTATTTTTGAGAGAGACGGAGTGCGAGTGGGGAGGGGCAGAGAGCGAGAGGGTGACGCGGAATCCAAAGCAGGCTCCAGGCTCTGAGCCATCAGCACGGAGCCCGACACGGAGCTTGAACTCACAAACCGTGAGATGATGACCTGAGCCGAGGTTGCACGCTCAACCCACTGAGCCACCCAGTCGCCCCTAAAGTTCAGTACTCCTCAAACCTCGCATGATCAACCGAATGCATTTTCTGAATTCTTCCTTCTCTGTCCTGTCACTTCCCAGTATGAATTTTAAAATAGGCCCTTAATGACCACTTAACCTGATTTTATTCCCCACTCAAGCTTTCTTTGTTCCAAACCTTCTGACCCTTGTTCTGTCCTGCATACTGGCTGTGCTCTATCCTCAAGCTTTTACCCGAGACTGAACAATTCTCGTCTCCAGTTTTTCCTCCATCAGTTCCCGTTCATTTGGCAGACAAGTCTTGGTCCTTTTTCCAAAAGAAGCTCTTTCTGATCTTCCAGAGTCGGTGAAACCCCCTTGTCAGGCCATCTCTGCGTCTCAGTTTTACATTTATTTGATTATTGGGTTAACATCTTCCTTCTCCACTAGACTGTAAGAGGTTCAAGGGCAGGGATTATAGCTGCTTTTGCTGAGAATACTTGCTAATACCCGCCCCCACTGTGTGCGTGAGTGTGCGCAGAGGCGTGCGTATGTATGTGTGTACGTGTGTCTGTTTAATGAATTGCTGGACGAATGAACGGGCAGATGGAAACTCATTACACAAATTTGCAACTGCATTGGGAAATTATCTCTCTCTTCATATCCGACAGCAGATATGAACATTTGTAACAGAAATTATAACTTCGGAGGACAATTTCAAAACTTCTCTAAAATAGAATATCCTGAAAGCTGTATGAGAATGCATTTTAAAAACAGAATACACAAAAGACTGTCCTATACGTGGTCTCACTGAATCCTCAGAACAGCCCTATCCCCATTTCAAAGACAAGGAAGGTGAGATCAGGTACGGTAAGGAACTTTTTCAAGGACATTTGAACCCAGAATGTCTGATTCTTAGGACAGATCTTTTTCCATAACATAAAACTGCTCTCATTCCTCCTATGAAACAATATAATATTCTCAGTTTAATTTTTATTTCAGT
Organism: Acinonyx jubatus; assembly: GCF_027475565.1. Lineage (NCBI taxonomy): Eukaryota > Metazoa > Chordata > Mammalia > Carnivora > Felidae > Acinonyx > Acinonyx jubatus. Next base: position 17,386,099 of record NC_069383.1, on the reverse strand, counting down.
GATGCTTTATAGTAGAATTTTCTTTTGTGGGAAGATATCAATAGAGGTGATAGGGAATCGGAGCAAGCCACCCCAAAATATGTATGGCATACATAATGGAAGACACTTGATGCATGAAACAGTAGATGCATGAAAAGCGTTCTGACCTTCCTTTTTCTTCCAGAAAGCAGGAGATTAAACTCCCATGTGAAAGGTACCCAACCAGTAAGTACCAGAGGAAGGAAAATATTCTTATCATCAAGACAGGGAGTCAAGGCCAAGAAACCTGTAGAAACAGGCTTTGTTAAACTAACTCTTATCTTCCTAGTTACTTTCCCATAATTAACTGCCCTCCACCAAACCCCTTTGTCTTGTCACGTTTTCACAATTTACTGCTCTTGTCCAATCTCTTATGGAAGCATTTGGCCCTAACTGCTTCTTTGTGCTCTTCACTTCTCTTGTGAAGGCTCCCATGGACCTATCAGCATCACTAAATGAAATGTGTGTGCTTTTCTCCTGCTTAAGTCAGTTTAATTCTTAGGCCCAGACAGAGACCCAAAGAGGGTCAAGGAGAAATTTCCCCTTAGAAGGTCAATCAACAGATTGGGATGTTTACCTGAAATATCGATTTAGGTAACATTTTTTCATGACACTGCTATCAACTAACATACTACAGCTCTTTGTCCGTGACATAAAGTTGAGACATTTTTGCTTTTCATCTAGAGATTTTCAAACATCCCTATGTTGAGCAGCTTAACCCTGGCAGGCATAGTCTGTTGTTCTTGAAGACAGAAAGTCTGAGAGAGAGACAGGCATTTCTAAGATGAGTGTCATCAAATAGACACAAAGCTGTGGGAAATATTTGTCTTGATTCACTCTTTGTGGTCAAAGGAAAATCACAAATCAGGAAGAACACCATGGTGGTTAATTTTTATGTGTTAACTTAACTGGGCCATGGGGGGCCCAGAGAGTTGGCCACACGTTTTTCTGGGTGTGTCTTAAGGGTGTTTCTGGGTAAGGTTAACATTTGTGTTGGTAGACTGAGTAAAGCAAATTGCTCTCCTCAATGTGGGTGGGCCTCATCCAATCAGTGGAATACCTGAATAGACCTAAAAGCCTGAATAACAGGCTGCCTGATTGTTTGATCTAGGATGTTGGTCTTTCCGGCCTTCGGGAAGGAACTGAACTGAAAAAATATTTCTGCTTGGGTCTCAAGCCTGGCAGTGTTCAGACAGGACACCATTGGTTCACCTGCTTGTAAGGTCTTTGGACTCAGACTCAGACTATAACTACACCATCAGCTCTCCTGGGTCTCCAGCTTGGTGACTATATATATCGCCATATATTTATATGTTTCTCTGGGGAATCTTGACTAACACAGATTTTGGTACAGTAAGCTATGGGAGTGATGCTGCTACCCTAGTGGGCCTGGAAGGTGGGACAGAGAGGCAAAGGGGATTGTTCGCAAACCTAATCTAATAGAATTTGCCGTGGCCAGGGCGGGGGAGGGGGGGGTGCAGGGGTGAGGGTGCGGTGCCTGGATGGCTCAGTTGGTTAAGTGTCCAACTTCGGCTCAGGTCATGATCTCGTGGCTCATAGATTCGAGTCCCACATCAGGCTCTGTGCTGACAGCTCAAAGCCTAGAGCCTGTTTCAGGTTCTGTGTGTGTCTCTCTCTCCCCCTCCCCTGCTCACTCTCTCTCTCTCTCTCTCTCTCAGAAAAATAAATAAAACATTAAGAAAACTAAAAAAAGAAAAAAAAAGGGAATTTGCCTTGATAGCCTTTGAACCTGCTTGGGCCTTCTTCCTCTTTCTTCCTTCTAATTTCTCCCTTTGGGAACGGGTATGTCTATCCCATGCTTGTCTCACCACTGTATTTTGGGAGCACATAATATGTCTGCTTTCAGAAGTTCACAGCTAGACATGAATTTTGCCTTAGGATCAATTGTGCCTTTAGTCTTAACCCGCATTTGATTTGGATGATTTGGGGGGAGATTTTGGACATTAGATTTTAGAGTTGATGCTGGAACAAGTTAAGACTTTTGGGCTGTTGGGAATAAATGAATATTTTGCATGTGAGAAGGACAGGAACTTGGGGGGGGGGTTCCAGGGCTGGGACACCTGTTTGAATTGTGCCCCCCACCCATTTGTATGATGGTTTTTGGAGACGGTAACTTTGGGGAGATAATTGGGTTTAGATGAGATTGTGAGGTAGGATCTTCAGGATAGAACTACTGCCTTTATAAGAAGAGACACCAAGGGCGCCTGGGTGGCTCAGTCGGTTAAGCATTCGACTTCGACTCAGGTCATGATCTCATGGCTTATGAGTTCGAGCCCCACGTCAGGCTCTGTGCTGACAGCTGGGAGCCTGGAGTCTGCTCCCAATTCTGTCTGTCTATCTGTCTGTCTGTCTCGAAATAAATAAATAAACATTAAAAAAAAAAGAATTGTATAAGAAGGGACACCAGAGAGCTTGCTGTCTGTCTCCTCACTGTCTGGTGAGGACAGAAAGAGAAGAGGCTGTCTGCAATCCGGAAAGAGAACCCTTACAAGAAACTGATCATGCTGGCACCTTGATCTTGGACTTTGAGCTTTCCGAACTATGAGAAAATAACTTCCGTTGTTTAAGTCAAATGGTCTGTGGTATTTTATTTTGGTAGCTCCACTTAATAAACATGGAAACTAACTAGGACACCTTTTTGAAATCATCTAATTGGACTCAAACCTGCCATGTTCTTCCTTGTTCTCCCTGGAAACTGAAGTAACAAAAATGCTTCACAGGAAGATAAGTCACTATTTTGCCATGTTTTGCTAAAGGCAGTCACCCACCCTGTTACTGCCTGCCTATCCTCTGCCTGCTGGGTGTTTGGATCCATTTGATCATAACAGTATGCTCAGGCCAGCAATAACTTTTTTTTTTTAATGCTTACTTATTTACTTTCAGAGAGAGAGAGACAGCATGTGTGAGTGGGGGGAGGGACAGAGAGAGGGGGGAGAGAGAATCCAAGCAGGCTCCATGCTTCCAGCCAGAGCCCAATGCCGGGCTTGATCCCATGAAACCTGAGATAATGACCTGCCCTGAAATCAAGAGTTGGATGCTTAGCCAACTGAGCCACCCAGGTGCCCCGGCAATGACTTGTGTTGTTTTTTTTTTCTTTGAAGTACATTTTTTTCATTTCTTTTTTTAATGAATCTCATTTATTGTCAAATTGGCTTACGTACAATGCCCAGTGCTCATCCCAACAAGTGCCCTCCTCAACGCCCATCACCTGCTTTGCCCTTTTCCCCCACCCCCCCATCCATCCTTAATTTGTTCTCTGTATTTAAGAGTCTCTTGTGGTTTGCCTCCCTCCCTCTCTGTTTGTATCTTTTTCCCCTTCCCCCAAGTTCTTGTGTTCAGTTTCTCAAGATCCACATATGAAAACATATGATATCTGTCCTTCTCTGACTGACTTATTTCACTCAGCATAATACCTTCCAGTTCCATCCACATTGGTGCAAATGGCCAAGTTTCATTCTTATTGCCAAGTAGTATTCCATGGAATATATAAACCACATCTTCTTTATCCATTCATCAGTTGATGGACATTTAGTCTCTTTCCATAATTTGGCTATTGGTGAAAGTGCTGCTATAAACATTGGGGTCCACATGCCCCTATCCCAGCAATAACTTTTAACTTTTAAGCAAAGAGCCTTTCATTTGTTCATCATTTTTCTTACAGTGATGGAAAGCCAGGGCCAAGTTTTTTAAGGCTAAGAAAAACCGCCAGCAGATTGTATGTCTTTCAAAGACTTCGTATTCATATATTCTGACTTGTTATGTACCCTCTTTTTAAAAAGAAAAAGATGGGGACAACTTGAGACGTCTTGTACGTGATGTGTGAAATTAATTCTTTACTTTAAAATAATTTTATTAAAACTTCCTCAAAGAGGTGATAAGATAAAAGATCAAAGTGACTACAAAGTTAAATTGTTCAGAACCTTTTACTAAGTTTTAATATAGGGATATCGCAAAGTATTCAAGGGCTAAACAGCCCGATTGAACCAAAATCAATTTCTCAAAATAATAGTTTAGAGAAAATTTAGATTGAAAAATGACTGGACTATAACAAACTAAAAGTATTGTCTTTTGCTAGAAGTGAGAGCATTGTGTTTTAAATACATATTAAAAAATTATATAGATACATCCTTTTTGGGGAAATGCAAATTTCTTTGGAAATGTCTCCGTTGTATAAAAATAAAACCAATTTTACAGGATTCCATGGAAAATGTTCTCTAAAAAATCTAAACTAATAAAAAACTTGAAGAATTCTCATGAAAGTCAGGAACAAGACAATGGTATGCACTGGAACTTGTAATAGTTAATATTTTTTGGAAATCCTAAAGAATTTTATTGAAATGAGAAATATAAACATTCTAATGGAACAGGCAACTCTTGCTATTGGCAGATGAGATGACAATTTATATGGAAAACTGGAGAGATTATAATGAAAAACTACCTAAAACAACGAGAGGATTTAGCAAGGTGAATCACAAAAAAATGAAAGATGAACACATTTTAGTATGCAAAACAGCAATTGGAAAATGTCATGAAATCAAATCTCTCGTTGACAGTAGGAAAAAATGTCAACAAAAATGTCAAGAAATTTATTGAATGTATACAAAGAAAGTTTTACTCAGGGACAAACAAGAAGATTTGAGTCAATGGAAAGACATTTTCTCAGATTGGAAAACTCAGTAAAGAGTTCAAGTTCTCGTACATTAACCTAGACCTTCAGTGTGATGATGCTGAATGTCGCAATTTGGGAAGAGACAGTGTGGTGGGTGTTGGACGGAATTTGACAGTTTGTTTCCATGTGTACTGAAAAAATAATCCTGAGGAAATAGTCAGAAAAATTCTTCAAAAATAAGAGTAATGGGGTGATAAGAAAGCGAGAGTAATTAAATACATTTGGCCTTAGGACATGAATAGACGTATTGTATTGATTAAACTCTGGTGTCAAGCAAACTGAATTCACTCTCTGGATTTATCACTCATAACTCTGTGACCGCAGGCAAATTATTGCTGTATTTTCCTCGCCTGTGAAATGGTAGTGTATTAGGTGATAAAGTAAAATGAAACTATAAAACGACTTAAAGAAGATTAAGTTAAAGAATAATATTATTATGAGGATAGCTTTCCTGAATCAATAACAGAACCCAGAAAGTGTAAAGGAAATGATGGCTGAATTTTAACTAAAACTTAAAAATGCACTCAAAAACATGTAATAAAATCAAAAGCCCCACTCAAACATGTATTTAATAACAGCTAAAACCTCATTTATGTTCTTACTAATAAAAACGAGATAAATGGGGCACCTGGGTGGCTGTCGGTTGAGTGTCCGACTTTGGCTTAGGTCATGATCTCACGGCTCGTGAGTTCGAGCCCCGCGTTGGGCTCTGTGCTGACCTCTCAGAGCCTGGAGCCTGCTTCCGATTCTGGGTCTCCCTCTCTCTCTGCCCCTCTCCTGCTCATGCTGTCTCTCTCACTGTCTCTCAAAAAATAAATAAACATTAAAAAAATTAAAAAAAAAACTAGATAAGCTACTCAATAGAAATAATTGGCAAAACCCATGATGAAGTTTCATAAAGAAATACACGTGCCTTATAGTCTCTTGAAAAAGGCTCAAAATCACTCTGGATTAAAGAGAAGCAAATTAAAATAGTTAGGTATAAGGTTCGTAATACACCTTGTTGTGGAAGATATAGCCTATCTTTCCTGCATTGTTTTGTAGGGTACAAAACTGGTGGAGATTCTTCAGAGGGAGGTTGATAGAGTATTTCAAAATTTTAAAAATGTACCTATCCTTTCACCCAACAAGTCCATATTTCAGATTCATGAATTTCTCATATAGGTGCTCAAAAATGAAAAAGAAATTAATAGAAATCAGTTTAATACATTTCAAAACAATCAGCAAGGGATATTGCAAAATGAGAAAATCAAAATGACAACACCATGTGTGCAAGGCTTCCAAAATGTGTGTGTGTGTGTGTGTGTGTGTGTGTGTTTAAACATACATGCATTATGTAGAAAATTTGGGGCATGATACTTACAAATGTTTAATAGTAATCACACCTAGGGGCACCTGGGTGGCTCATTCACTTGAGTGTCCGACTTTGGTTCAGGTCATGATCTCACAGTTCATGGGTTCAAGCCCATTATTGGGTTTTGTGCTGACAGTACGGAGCTTGGAGCCTACTTTGGATTTTCTGTCTCCTTCTCTTTCTGCCTCTCCCCAGCTCATATGCTCTCTCTCCCTCAAAAATAAATAAACATTAAAAAAATAGTAATTACATCTGTGAGGTGAGATTGAAAAAAATTTTTTGTAGTGATTGCATTTTCCAGCTGCATCCATGTGTCACTTTCATGGTAGAAAACTATTTAAATTTAGAAATAAAATGCACTGCAGAGTCCTAGAGCAAGTGTGCCTATTTATTCCCATATTTTTAAGAAAAAAATAATAGATATTAGCAAAATCTAATAAAGAATCCTGCAAAACCTACTGAGAAACACGAGAGGATTCTCAGAGAAAAATACATAAAATCACAAATTACTTCATATTTTTGGATTTTCTTAGAGTTTGAAAATGTAAAGGAAGGTGGAAAGAACATTTTCCTGAGGTATGAATAAAATAAGAATATTTGAAAATGAAAGTACAGAACAGGGAATAGATTCTTCAGATATTAATGTCTTTATAATGCTATAATAATTTAAATTATAAAGTGGCATTAAACTAAACAAAATGACAAAATAAATGGACCAGAAAAAGACTTTTTAATAAAAAGGATGATTATATGATGATTAAACATCACAAAGCAATAAATGAGCTGTGGGTCATACAATAATGCTAGGACTGTTGATTAATCAATATCAGTTGTTAAATGATTAACCAGTGCAAGTCAATATCACTAGAATATATTCATTGAAATTTTTAAAGTAGTAGGTTTAATAAAATGTCAAACCATAAAAGTCCAGAAACAAACAAATAAATATTTATCAATATCTCCATGGGCATCTTCTATTTTGGAAAGCATAGAAAGAAATTACTTTGGCAACGATAGTAGACTTCACTATAATTAAACGTGTTTTTTAAAACTGTTGCTCAAAATTAAAGACCAGTTTACTAAGCAGCCTACACATTTGGAGAATATTTACAATACATATTAAAGACAAAAGGTTAAAATGTTTAATATACAAAACTTAAGCAAGACACGCATGTATTAGTTGCATATTTAGATTAAGACACTAAAATTTCAAAAAACAAGTGGTCAACAAACAGTTTATAATAGTGGAAATACAAACAGCAAAGTGGCTGAAAATGGGAAAATGTTAAGTCATGAATAAAGAAGGTGTCAATTAAAACACTAAAATACTAAGCTTGACTATGAACTTCTCTGAAATTGTAAAATGTAAATCACTTAATACTGGCAAGAGTATTTTCCCATATACTACTGTGGGAATGTAAATCACACAGCCTTTGGAAAGCATTCCAAAGTGTACTGAGAACCTAAAAAATATTAGTAGTCTTCCATTCACTGATAGAAATTTATCTGAGAACGTAAGGTGAAATGCCTCGTGCATAAAAATGATGCTTGAAACACACCCATGCCTGCATTTAGAAGAAGCTTGAATGATTAACAATAAAGATATGGTTAAATGACATGAGATGAACAAGTATGGATACATTTAAAATGATGTTTGTAAAGAGCACATGTCATAGTTTACATGAAAAAGAGGTAAGTGACATATCCATATAGTTTGATCTCAACGAAGCAAACACAACACACATACAAAATAGATTAGAAGAGGGAATTAAAAATATTCATGGTAGACCAGTCAGTAACCTTGATACAGTGGCAGGATAATGTTGGTGTTATTAACATGTAACAGACTTACTTTATGGGAGCAGGTGTTCCTGCCCATTGATGATGATAAGAATTTGATGGAACAATAATATCTTTTCTGTTGTTCATTAACTGACTCTGGAAGGCAGCTACTCTACCTCTTTTGACCTTCAGTTCTTTTGCTGTCATGTGCTGCTAGCAACAATAATACATCACTATCAGGGTCATTTGAAAGATAGAATAAGGTATGAATGAGAAAGTATGCTGTAAATGGCATGTAAATGTTACATATTTTTATTAACTAGTTGATGATTATCTAGTACCCTAAAGTTCTGCCTGGGTCAATGGCTGAATTTTGCAGACACAAACTCAATCATACTAGTAACTTCATGGCTATCATTGAGTGATGTTTCTGTAAAGAAATACATTTCGAAATCTACCAATGGTACAGATTTGTCTGTCAACGTCAAATCAAAGTTATATTCATGTCAGCAAAGTATTATACACAGAAAGAGCTGTCAGCTTGTTAATATAAAAAGCACTGACTAATTTATAAAAATATTCAGTTGAAAGATAGTAGAAAGACAAGCTGCCAATATTAAGAGCAGTGTGAAAATGAAAACTGGAGTAGGAGACCTACAAATTTTGTCGAGAAAAATCTTTGAAGATTTTGGCATAAGGAACGAGAAGGGCAGACACGAAGCTGATGCGTGGCAGACAGTTGAGCAACCTATCTTGATTGAATGACTATTTTTAATCATTTTTACATGGCATGATTTTCAGTGTTTAGGTGCAACCTGTTACAAAGGGAATAAAATTGAGAGAAAAAGAAGAAAAAGTAATGGAGTCAAATGCAATGTAAGAGATGGGAATGGACAAAAATCCTGCCACTTCCAGGATTCCGTCTGGAACTCTGAAACTAGAGCAGTGGTAACCATGGATGAGGTTCAAAGCATCCTCTTTAGGTAAGTCGTGAGGCCAGTCTTTTCTGTACTTCCGTTTCCCTTACCATGATAAATTGCCCCTCAAAGATACATAGAACTAGGAAAAAAAAGGCAGAGATGTAATGCTTACATTAGATAATTATAGTGTATGGTGTGGGAGAGGAAGAAGTGGTCAAATAAATAGAAGTATGTTGATGCATTTAAGGAAGAGAGTGTAAATATATACACTTGGTTACACTCTTCCCCCATATCACCAAATGGACACAACCAGACACACACTTGTAACTGTGGCTCTGGTTTCTGATGCAAAAGAATCCCCTCCTCTGTAGCCTTGTTCTGCAACTGAGTGTATGAAAGGCAAAAATATCTAGTTAGTACGCCTAATTATATTATAGCTCTTGCCAACTAATTTTGGAAAAAAAAATCAGTCCAACTAATTAACTGACTGAATTGACTGACTATAGCATTTGTCAAACAGTTGGTTGCACTTTTTTTTGCTTGAATCTAAAACCGATGTGTCTTCAGAGTGTTGGGGTGGAGTCCATGCTTGGCCTCCTTGTTGATATCGGGTTCCCTGCCAGGCACTAAACTATGCTATTTTTTTACTGTTTATTTTCTAATTCTCATTGAAGTTTCAAAGTACAGAAAAGTAGGAAAAAAGGTTAAACATAGTTCTATTATTTAAAGCTACACAATTATCCATGTGTTGTATTTTTTCTGTGCATATTTTCGCATATTTATGCTTAACAAGGTAATTTATATTTTTAATTGAATAATGAATATTACATATTTCTTAAATATATGTCTTAATGACTGTTGTATTGCCTCTACTTGGTAGCACCATTAACCATTGGTTCATTGAGTCATACCTCTACTTTATGGCATTAGGTTGTCCTATTGCCATCTACACAGTGCTAAAAATCTTTGTATATGATTCTTTTGTACAGTTGAGATTATTTTCTGAGGGTTTCAAGAAGCAGATTATTTTCTGATGTTTTTTTTCCCTAAGAGTTATTCATGAATGATTCTCAAACACATTATAGTCCTATACCTTAGGAACTATCAGATTATGAAAAGCCGTTAAAGCTTTTAAGATGATAAAATATATCTATCTCATCTCAGAGCCAGCAAGTTCTTAATTAAGAAACATTAGAAAACATTTTCATTAAAGCCAACAGTAAAGCAAATATCTGCATTAGCATCATTATTATTAACAATGTTCTGGGGAATATTAGCTTACACAATTGGACAGGGGCATAAAACATTGGACTTGATATAAAAACATTAGAAGGGAGGTGTACAATTGTTATCTGATGACATGACAGTATGCTTGGAAAATCCATGTTGAAAAACTACCCAAACAATAAGAGAATTTAATAGTATAGAGAGACACAAATTAATATTCATATCATTGAAAAGAGAAAATTCTTAGAAATATACCTTATGATAAAAGTGCAAAACAAAAGTGAACAAGATTACAAAAACAAACCTCTAAAAACAACAAATAAACCCCAAAGGAAACAAAATACCGTCTGCGGTGAAATCACTTCTGACACATTGTTGAGGGAAATGTAATTTGTTACTTCTGTGGAAAGCAATTTGGTGAATGAGTTATGTGGTAGGTTGATGGGCCAGTGATCCTAACTGTTCCCCTCTGTCTCTATCCACATGATTTGCAATGGGACTTTGTGGTTCTCATCAGTGGATAAAGTGACTTCCACACCACTGAATCTGGGCTTGCCTTGTGATTTTCTTGGGCCAACAGAAGGCTTTGTGATCAGTAGAAACTTCTCTTTTTTTTTGCTGTCAAGTTCAGTACATTGTCATATGACAAACAGGTTTGGTCCCATTTTTGTCTTAAGTTACTCTATTTTAAAAACTTGTTTCACTGTATGGCCTGTTTGTTCAGACTGTTGTGTATGGGTATTTTTGTTTTTGCTCGAGAAATTATCCTTACAACTCTATAAAAATGTTTTAATGCTTGGTTTTAGATGGTCTCCACTAATGCCTTACTGGAAACAATGACAAAATTAGGATATTTCCTCCTTTCCCTTCCTTCCTGTTTATCTTCTGTACCCATCTTTTAGTTGATTGCATCATCTTTCTTATGTTTACCTTTGTGCTGTTGAATAAAGTCTCTGCTTCTTTGACTTGGTAATGAGGAGAGTTTCATGAAGGGGCTATTTGTTCATGGAGAAGAACAGGCAGAGCTAAGAGATTTGACAGCAATGATGGAGCATCTATGACTAACAAAAGTCAGAGGCCCCCATACCTTTCTTTGGCTTATGGCGGCAACTGGAAGGAATGGCCATCAGCACATGATGAGAGCTGAAGCTGAGTGAGAGGGGCTGCTTGTCAGGAGTTGTGGTGTAGGTCGAGGAATACAACCATAGCCAAGTCACAGCAGTCCTGTGCCTTTATCATCATCACTAAGATAGGAAAATAATAACTATCTAATAGTGTGGTTGCAATTTATACATGAACATGGGATCTATGACTATCCTAGCTTAGTAACAGTCAGATCGCAATTACCACCGGGCGATTAGCTGTGTAGACTAGGGATGAGGGGAAGTGTGCACATGTAGGTATACATAGTGAGGAAAAGCGAGAAAGAGAACAGGAATGTCAGTGAAGGCACGCTATTGGAAGGTATTATTCTTTGCAATGAAGTTTGACTGGGTTCTGAGGTGAGTTCCTCACACTTTATGTTGACTTAGTCATCTGGAGTCAATATTTCCTCTCTGCAGTCATCTAAGTCCCTCTGATCCACTCCTACTACACACTTACCTCATTACAAGTCTCTGTGTGTGTTTCTGTGCCTGTGTGCACATCAGCAAGTACTTGTTCTAATTTGCATAGAAATACTCAAGGTACAGTTCCACTTGTGTAACCACACAGTGATATTTCATTGCTGGGGAAAGAAAACAAAGAAATCAGTGTAGGGAATCTGATTTCATTAGAAAATATTATTGTCCATGTCACTTTTAGGTAGACATGTTTAACTATGATTGGGGATCCCATGGCAGTCAGGGCGCTGGAGCGTGCCATGCCGTGCCACGATGCGAAGACAGAAGAGATGGAAAATTTTTGTCAGAAAAGGGCTTTTATATTCAGGCACTAAACGATGACAGTACAGACAGAGTGATTGTTATTCAGCAAGAGTAAGACAATAGAAAGGATTTAAATGATCTGGAAAAATTAGAATTGATTGAACGAGTACAGAGTAGAGCAATTCTGGGGATGCAGGCTGTGGTGTTAAAACAAATATCAAATTTTTACATGAGACTCATAATAGAACCCACAAATGACATGCACGTATGTGTGTGTGTGAGAGAGAGAGAGACTGGGGCGGGGGGAGAGAAAGAGAGAGAATTCTGGGTGGAAGGACTTTGGCTTGCTCTGGAGAGCTGTATTTACAGGGAGGTTAGGGAGTGGGAACAGCACTCTTGCCTCCAAGGCATGGAAGTGTGGAACGGGTCCTGTACTATGTGGGTTTGTCAAAGGAATCAAAGTCTATATGGATCCTTGTAGTGACATCAGAATGACATTTCACTTTTGTTTACATGTTGAGATTCTTCACTTTGGGAAGGGCAACATTCCTTCCCAATATTTGGTGGATGAACTAAGACCGATGCATTCTTGAATGTGGGGACTCATTTGTCTACTGTTTGTAGGGCCTGGGAAGAACACAGAGAAATAGCTTCTTATGGTTCAGTAATTTGTTGTTTAGCCTAAGACCTGTGCGACACCAAGTGCCACATAATGTGAATTTTCCATCACTCAGAGGCCATTGTCCATTTGTTAGATATTTTTATTCCTTTGGCTTTTTCTTTCTCTCTGTTGTCTGATATTTGGCAACAGCCACGATCCCTTGAGTGAAGGCGAAATGAAAAGATAAACTTTTTCAGTCTTGCTTCTTTTTAGCAGTTCTGAGAAAATTAGAGAGAGGAGTTAGAAGCTGTTACTTAAAATGAGGTTCCTGAATCGTTTATAGTTAAAATTTTAGCAGTGATATAATGGGACCAACTAAAATCTTGCTCAATGTCCCGTTCTATGTTGGACTTGTAGCTATAAAAAATCTATCTTTTTTTATGTTAAAGCTCTTTACCAGGCAAGCATGTTACATGATGAAAGGAAAAGATACAATATGCAGATTTTCAGAAGCTACTTTGCTCTCTTTCAAGAAATGAAGTTTCTTAAAAATATAGCAAAAGCAGGGGCGCCTGGGTGGCTCGGTCAGTTGAGCATTCAACTTCTGCTCAAGTCATGATCTCATGGTTCGTGAGTTCAAGCCCCACATCAGGCTTGCTGCTGTCAGTGCAGAGCCTGCTTTGGATCCTCTGTTCCCCCTCTCTCTGCCCCTCCCCTGCTTGTGCTCTCTCAGAAATAAATAAAAGTTTTTTAAAAATACAGCAAAAGCAGAACAAAACTCAAATGAGGCCTTGGGAATTGGGTAAGGGGAAATTTACAAAGGCCTTAAGGTTGATTGGAAGTTTACTTTTATTTTATTTTTGCTCATAAAATATAAGCAAAGTATTAAGAATATAGATAGTAAAAGGAGTAACGTAAAATTTATATATTTTCCCAACACCCAGAGGTGGACTTTAAAAACTATTTTGGTAATTCATACACACACACACACACACATACACACACACACACACGTATATAATAGTTATATTGTGAATATTTTAGGCACAAATTGTGACTTTTCCATATTAAATCTTGGGGAGGTTTTAGAAAAGCACATCAGGGTAGCAGGATGAGCAATGAATCTACACAATCACATGAATGACTCCTTAGCTGGTCAGAGAAAAAATAGAATGTGGAGAAAAAAATTGGTGGTCTGAAACAAAATAGTGATGGGATTTTAGGTAAATTCAGGTGAGGAATGATTGATATGATGTAGAAAGTCCTGGGTTTAGGTACAGAAAGGAAAAATGTGAGAATTGGTAGTGAATCTAAAGATTTCTATCAAACATTCTTGATTGTATTAAATGTTTATTGCTATAGATTTTGTGAAAATTGCTCATATGGGTGTGTTTATTCTGTGGCGTTAGTCCTGTGACTATCACATTCAAAGCTGGCTGGCAGTTGAATATGGTGACGCTTAGTTTAGGAATGGGTGCTCTGGCAGAGATGGTTAGCTATCCAACAAAAATCTGTGCTCCTACTCTAGTAGAGTAGTCCTGGGAAGGGTCCGCCCAGGCAACAGCTACACTTCCCAGCATTCCTTGCATCCAGGTGCAGCCATGTGGCTAAGTGCAAGCCAATGAAATGGGAGGGGAGGCGCCATGTGCCTCCAAGTTTGTTATCTCAAATATCAAGTTGACTTTTCTCCCCACAATCTTTTATCTTCGAGATGGCTAGACTTAAAGATGCCTTAGTACAAAGTGGGAAGCCACCTACTGTAAAAATACTCCCAAGAATGACCAAAACGTGACACAGACACAAAGTGAGTAAATGCTGTTGGAAAAATGGTACCGACTGACTTGTTGGATGCAGGGTTGCCGCAAACCTTCAGTTGGTGAAAATTGCAGTATCTGCAAAGCACAATAACATGAAGCACAATAAAACAAGTTATGCTTGTAATCTAAGCAAGAGATGTTGGGGTTGGCACTAGAGGGAAAGCAGTGGAGATGACGGAAAGAGATGGACTTGGGATATAAAAATAGACAGCATTGGGTCACATTATTACTCACTGTTACCATTAGGTTACAGAAAGTCAGAATGAAGAAAACATGAAACAGATGAATATGACTTACTATCTCCATATTATCTGATTATATTAAGATTTTATACTAATATCTGATTATACTAAGTAGATAGGACCAGCAAACTATAGCCCGTGGGCCCAATGCCGCCTGTTGCTTGTTTGGTAAATAAAGTGTCTTGGAACATAGCCTCCCCATTTATTTATGCATTCCATATGGCTGCTTTTGCATAATAACAGCAAAGTTGAGATATTCTGACAAAGACCTTATGGGCAGCAACACCTAAGATATTTTCTATCTGGCCTTTTACAGAAAAAAGTATTCAGACTCCAGCTAAAGAGAATTATTCTCTACATTTTATTATTTAGCTCTGGGGGTGCCTGGGTGGCTCAGTCAGTTAAGCATCTGACTTCAGCTCAGGTCATGATCTCACGGTTCGTGAGTTCAAGCCCCGCGTCGGGCTCTGTGCTGACAACTCGGAGCCTGGGGCCTGCTTCAGATTGTGTCTTCCTCTCTCTCTGACTCTCCCCTGCTCACACTCTGTCTGTCTCTCTATCAAAAATAAAAATAAATAATAAAAAATATTATTTAGCTTTGTTGTAAGAAGAATCTGGAATCATTGAAATAATGGAATCAACGTGATTTTCAGGCAGATTTTTGGATCTGTCAGGATTCTAGTTTGATTCCCTTGGATTTCACCCTTTGGTAACATATGTTTGCTCTAAGGCAGTCACTAAAATTAAAATTAATGTAAATCAACCATTGCAAAGATTGTGTCTTAGATTTGAAAGAAACCTGAGTCATCATCTGGTCTAAGTCCTTTATTATTTTAGAGGAGGAAACAGAACTCCATGGTCCTTGTGTCACTAGCTCAGGGACACAAAGTCAGTTCGAGGCAAAAAGGAACCTACTGTGCCTGCCTTTCTTGTCCCAGTGCATGCCCTGTCCACTATGCCACACTGAACTCCTTAAAAATAGATGTAAGATTCTTCGAAAATCACAGATATGAATGGATGGGGATTTCCTTTAAACATCATTGTTTTTTTACATCAAATTTCAATTGTCCAACATGCATTTCTTTTGAACTAGGTTATTTTTCATTTTATAAAATGATCCCATTGATTCTATCTTTAGAATTTGTACTATGGAAATTTTGAAACAAGTATAAAAGCAAAGATAATGGCAAAATGAACCCCTGTGTACCTGTCACTCAGCTTCTACACTTACCCCGTGGCCCATCTCATTTCATCTAATTCCCTCACCCAGTCTCCCACCCTTACCACATACATTGTTTTGAAGCAAATCCCAGCCATTCCATAATTTAATCTATGAACATCTTAGTATTTATCTCTAAAAGATAAGAGCTTTTGAAAAGTTGTAAGCCAAAAACTAACAATAATTCTTTAACATCACCAGTGTCCAGTGTTCAGATATCCCCAATTGTCTCAGAAAATTTTCAAGTTAATATGAAGATTCCCAATTTGTTGTTAAAAACAAAAACCTGGATATTTGTCCTTGGAGTGTCCCATTTTCTGAATTTTACGGTAACATCTGTAGAGTGAGGTGATTTAATTAAAATTGCTATCCTCTAATTAATGTAAACAATATTTGACTTTTTAAAATGTAACCTAAAGTTCTTAGAGGAACGCATTTATTGTGGAAAATGTACTCTTAGCATGCATACACAGAATCTACATACACTCTTTAATACTCATGTCACATCATGCCACTTGTCTGCTGGAGACCCTTGGGTGGTTTGCCATCTCATCCAGAGTAAGGGCTACTGCCTGCCTCTGGTCTCAAGACCCTACATGATTTACTCTTAACGTAGCTCTCTGGCCTTCTCTTATTTCTTCTTTCATACTTTGGAATCCAGCCAAGTGACTCACATCCTTAATCCTCTAAAACCCTTGTTCCTCTAAAATTTTACTTTCTCAGGAGGTTGACACCAGTTGTTCTCTTTCCCTGGAAAGTTTATCTCCCAGATGCCATGGCTCATTGCCTCTTTTCCCAGATATTTCCGTGACTCATTCCCTCATCTCTTTCCAGTCTTAGTCAAATGTCATCTTTTCAGTGAGGCCTTCCATATCCAACCTATTTTAAATAACCAACTCTGCTTAACACTCTCCATCCCCTTCTCTGAATTATTTTTGTATATTTTGCCCATTTCTGTATTTTCAGTACCTAGGACAGTGCCTGGTTCATAATAGAGATTTAGTAAATATTTGCTGAAGGCATGAATGAATATCTGTAGTTATATTTGTTTTGGAGAATTTTGTCAAGGTGAACAGTATTTACTCTAGATCAGAATGCCATCCCTGAATTCTTGGCTATTTTCCCATTCAAGTTAATTAGGCAAGTTAAGCTGGAAGAAAATGTACAAGTGCCCTTAAGTTCACCCTGAGACCAAGAATAATGTAGAGTAATCCTAGTACATGGTTACTTGTTTCTTTTCCTTTTTTCTGGACTCTAATCTGGACCAATCTGTGCTCTTTAGAGATACAGTTCCTTCATGAGCTAAAGGCACCCTCTGAGAAAAAGAGAATGAGGAAGTGAACATTAAAGAGGAAAAGACTCCCAAGCCCCCTCTCCCATGAATCTTCATAATCATGATCATTGTGCTTCATAGGGGTAGAGAAGGAAGAGAAAGTCCATCAACTGCTTCATTTGGGAGAATGAATCCCAGCTATTTTTTTCCTATTTATAATATATGCCTTGTTAATATCCCGATATCATCAAACGTTTCATTTGTTTTCTTTTGCCTTTACCTCCATCCCCTCTTGTCCTGTGATGTCTCCAAATGTTATACTTTTCTGGGTGCCTTAAGTCTCCAGTGAGGTGGGAGTGCGTGAAGTCAACAGCAGGCTAAGGAATTATTTTTTAAATTTCTAGATGAAAAACAACTGAGGGTCATGAATTCCGGCTTTCAGAGTTCTTATTGCAATGCCCTACCTTTGTTGCTCACTGTCAATCTATGCACTGATACTTGTTGAAATTAGACCTTCATGGATATTTTACTTACTTGTGCTATCTTTGATTCTTTCACTGTGAATAAATTCTCTTCAAACTTGAAGGTGTGGCTGATAATCACAGAGGATATTAACCTGATTGGTAAGAACATCTTTCATTGCCTGGTTCTTCATAGTTTGGGAACCCCAAAGACCCTAATACATGTACCATGTGGCACTGGATAAATATTGATTAGACTGATGAAAAGAAATATTTCATGAACATAACATATTAAAAAAGAATGAAACCAGTCACTTCATTACAGATAGAAAATAGGATATCCAACTTATTATTGAAGTTTAAAAGAAGGTTTAGGCACAAAAATATGGAAGGAAGGAAAAGACTCCTAAGCTGATCCTACTGAAGAGTATTGAACATTCATTAATTTGTTTACTCATTTATTTCACAAACATTTGTCAAGAGCCTACCATGTCCCAAGCAGTACTTTTTGTACTAAGTGTACAGAATGAGTTGAGCGTATTCTTTGTCCTTAAAGAATGTTCCTAATAGGGGAAGCAGACAGCTATATCAGCAATTACAGTCCACTTTGGTGAATACCATAATAGAGACAACAGAATGCTATTCCAACATACGTAAGTAGTACCAGCTGCATTTAAAAGAGGGTAGTCAGGGGGGTGCCTGCATGGTTCAGTTGGTTAAGTGTCTGACTCTTGGTTTCAGCTCAGGTCATGATCTCACAGCTTGTGGGTTCGAGCCCCACATTGGACTCTGTGCTGACAGCACAGATCCTGCTTGGGATTCTCTGTCTCCCTCTCTGTCTACCCCTCCCCTGCACTCTTTCTCTCTCCCTCAAATATGAATAATAATAATTAAACTTCAAAAACTCAAGAGGGTTCTCAGGGAATGATTCTTAAGCTGATACTAAAAATCGAGTAGGAATTAGATAGAATGATGGCCGGGAGCACAGAAGAAAGTGGGAAATCATTCTTTAGACAATGGAGGAAGTAGGTCCAAAGCACACACGTGCCTTCTGGGAGCAGCAAGTATTCTGGCTGGAGCTTAGAGTACTGATTGAGCCATGTTTTGAGATGAGGCTGGAAATGGAGAAAATATGCCAGGGAAGGCTTTATATGTAATTGTGAAGAGTTTGAATTTCATCATTAAGCTACGGGCCACCTTTCAGAATTTTAAAAGTGGGGGTAGGTGAAGGCAGAGAGATGACATAATTACAGAGATTGGATCTTTGAGAGTAGAAGCCAAGAGCAAGTCTGAATGACAATGGAATAAACACAGAGGAAGTACACTTTTAGAAGTACACTTGACAGGACTGATGATTGATTAAAATGTAGGAGTGGGCAGGCAAGGAGAGAAGGAGAATGAGGAGATTCAAGTGATGTTTAAAGATCCAGAGAAGAATGGAAGTTAAAATGAAGGGCAGCTTTAAGAAAGAAGAGATAGTTAACTCCTTGTGACAAAATCTCAAAGAAGTCAGACAGACTAACAATGACATATGGATTTATCAATTAAGAATTAAATTGAGATGTATCACAGTAGTTCAGAGGAATGGTTACATTAGAAGCCAGTTTTCAATGCACTGAAGCATGAACAGGCCCAAATTATGGGTAGTCTTCAGCTGTACTGTTTGGGGACTCCTTTATAAGAAAAAGGATACACAATTATGAATTCAAAACTGTATATGGAGTGTTAGAAGGGGTCCACACAATGAGGGGTCCTGGCATACAGCTTCGTTTGCTTTTTCACAAATTCATCTTTGGGCTGAAGAATGGGTGGGTGATGATGAAACAGCAAGCCTTCAAGAGGCTTGGTTTTGAAGGAAAGAAGAAAAATTGAAAAGTTACAGTGTGTGGAAGTGGAGAACAGAGGGCAAAAGTGTGTGTGTGTGTGTGTGTGTGTGTGTACTTCATAGAGTGACATGAGCATGCTGGTAATGTGACTTGAAGGGACAGAGAAGGTGTGGAAGGTAGACAGAATACCTGAGGTAATGGGAGAGGATGGAATTAAGAGGACAAAGGGAAGAACATTCAAGGAATGATCTGAATAAGAGGTTTCAAGGAAAGAAACCATTTGACATCCAGAAGGCTTTTGCTGGCTTTTATCAAGGAAGTTTTAGTGTAGTGATGAAGATAGGAACCCAGTGATGTTGTGTTGAAAAGTGAAAGGGAGCTGTAGTGGTGCAGCAGTGAGTGTGGCCTCCAAATCGGACATGTTTGTGAGGAGAAGCAGGGAGACTGGGCAGAAGCCAGGGGAGCATGCAAGATCAAGCAAAGGTTTTATTATTGACTTATTCTGGGTGTGTTAGAAGATAGAGGAAGGTTATGCGTTGGGAGAATCCAATCAGAAAGGAGGGAGAGAGGGGATGAGGGAAATCTATCAAGGGAAAGAGAAGCCTTCGTTAAAAATGTTACTGCCCTACTTTGCAAAGCAATAGGTACAGATAAAGCATTCAAATAGTATAGAAAGAAGGCACTATATGCAAATCTCCTATAATTACACCTTCTGAAAGCAAACACTGGTAAAAAATTTTTTTTGGTTTTTGTACTTCCAGGCATTTTTCTATTATGAATACAAATATACATGCAAACATACAGATTTACAGGTAGCAACAAACTTTTTTTCACAAGATTAATCTGCAATTGTAAGGTGATGTTCATTTAAGTTCTTAGAGCTGTGGTCCATTCTTTTTTGGTGGCAAACCATTTTTTTTTGGCAACAAATCTTTATTTTAAAAATCAATCCTCTGTTGATAGCTGTAATTGTTTTCAGTTTACCACTATTAAAAGCAAGGCTATAATCACCATCTTTGCACATTTATGTGAGTATCTGTATAGAATTTATTGCTTCAAGCATATTGCTAGGTCAAAAGGTATTTAAATCTATATTGTTACCAGTTATTTCCAAATTTCCCCTCCAAAGTTCATTATTCTAATTTATACACCTGCCCACAGCCCATCGAGTGCTTAGAAAATCATGTTTTGACATTAAACTTAACTCAGTGAAAAACTGGAGTGATCACACTCCAAAGTCCTCTGAATTAGCCAGAAATCCTTTGCGGAAGTGTCTCAAATATCTTATCTTCCTCTGATTAAAATTTTATTGAAGAAGCTGAATTCAACAGCGCGTAACAAACTGTCTGAATTTTGTTATTTGATTTACTACTAACATTCTTGTTCTACAAATATGCAAGGATTTTGGCTGTCTTACAGGTTTAAGTATATGGATTTCTAGAACTTTAGACGCAGAAGGCATTTAAAGAACATGCAGGTCAGCCTTCTTATATAGCTGAAAAAAATTGATGGTCACAGTAGCTGGGTTTCCCCACATACACCCAGTAATCTTCTGCACAATTGCTTCTTTCTGGTGTTGATTTTACCTGGAATGCCTTCTTACGCTGCTTAGCTCAGCTCCCTTGTATAAAACCGGCATCACTACAGACTTACCTGCTCTTGACAGGGTCTGCTTGGCATTATAGCAGCCTGTTTCTTGTTTCCTACATCTTCAGCTATAAGGTTTTTCTGAGCAAGACCATGTCTTACTCATTCTTGAGTCCTTAGTTCCTAGGGTATACAGATGCCTTGCCTGAATCTTTTTGAATTTCCCCCCAGTGAATGAATCTAGGCATTATTATAATGGATTGTAAATTGTAAAACAGAGACATTCAGTCTGTATTTTACCTTCTAATGAAGGTACACAGACTACTTCTAAGGTTTTCTTGGAAAAGAAAGAAAGAAAGAAAGAAAGAAAGAAAGAAAGAAAGGCCCTGAATCGAATCTAGCCTCCAGCTAGACTATCAATATATATCGGGCAGAGGAACATGCTAAAGGACCATAAGGATGCAATCAGCAAAAGCTAGACTGGTCCAAATACACAGGACAACTAGTCTCATGTCTTCAACAAATTAATAATAATAATAATAATAATAATAATAATAATAAAAGATAAGAGAACTTGTATATTCAAGAAGACTTAAGAGATTTATCAACCAAGTATACCACATTTTGATCCTGATTTGTATGTATGCATTGTTAAAAAAAAAAGAGACAATTGGAGAAATTTGAAGACTAATTGGATATTTGATGATACTAAGGAATTATTGCTATCTTTTTTTGGTTAATGCCATTGTAGCTATGGTTTTCAAAGAAAAGGTCATGATGTCATGATGTTTTTAGAGGTACATACTGATGTTTTTATGGGCAAAATGATACAACAATTGGGATTTGCTTCAAAACAATTTAAGTTTGATAATTGTCGAAGTTTGGTGATGGGTATGCAGGGATTATTGTATGATTTTCTCAAGTTATTTGTATGTTAAAATTGTGATAGAAGATCTTTTGGGATGTGGATAAATGAATACTACAAATTTATTTTTTAACTTAAGCTGGAACAGATTTCCTCATTTCCACCTCTACCTTCATTCTTTTCTAGTTGCCTGGCTATAATAGAAGTGCTTTTTATTTTTTTCAATTATTTTTAAAATATAATTTATTGTCAAATTGGTTTCCATATAACACCCAGTGCTCATCCCAGCAAGTGCCCTCCTCCCTGCCCATCACCCACTTTCCCCTCTCCCCCACCCCCCATCTACCCTTAGTTTGTTCTTAGTCCTTAAGAGTCTCTTATGGTTTGCCTCCCTCCCTCCCTGTAACGTTTTTTTTTTCTCCCTTCCCCTCCCCCATGGTCTTTAGTTAAGATAATAGAAGTGTTTTTTAAAGGAGCTTTGAGCTAGGAGGGATACAGACAGTCTTAATGTAACATATAGGAGATATACCTAGTAGATTTACCTGTGCAGTAACTAAATTCTTACTGGCCTTTAGATATCCAAGTTGAAGCCCAAATAACCATGAGGCTTTCTTCCCTTCCCTCTCTACTCAGATTTCAGGATCTAAAATTCCCCCTTCCCCTGTACAGTGTGGAAACAAATGAAAGCATGAATGGGGGATACCCCACATTGGAGGATGCACTTCAAAGGAGTTGGGACTTTGGCATGAGAGGAAGTAGAGGAGAGTGAAAGGAAGAGGGGAGTGAAGGCCCATAAGGGTGGAGAAGAGCACAGAGTCCGTTATTGGAGAATGACTGTTTCCCTGGCTTCATTCTTCTCAGGACGATTGAACTCTTAGGAGTCTTATAAGACTTTTTGCATCTAAGCATTTACCTACCTGATCCCTGGACACTCTCAGGCACTTCCAAACACCAGGTTACCTGCTAGGTGGGAGCGCTGTTTGTACGCAATTTTCCCATGTTGTTGACATTGACATTGTACCTTCCTGGACTACAAGGGCCATCTATGAATTCAGGGAGCCATTGATTAGAGTTTTCTATGTTACTTAGTGTGTGTCAGTAAAAAGACCTCGTTAAACACAAATGGAAGAGTAGGTCCTCAGGGAATACCTCTCAAATACCAAGTATATTTACATGGCCTGCAGTTTCCTTGGTAACTCACAGACTCGGGAGCGGGAAGGGCTTTTGGGCTTGCTCCCACGGAGATGGAACGAGGTAGTTGTGGGAGGTCATGGTTTCTTCTCCACATGGCTGAAATTCGCAGGAGAGTTGCTACCAGCCTACTTTTTTGTACTTGTGAAATACTCAGGGAATCACTTGGAGCTAAGTTTCTTCCAACCGCGCATTTCTACATTCAAACGTTTAGGAGAGTAAGTTGCGTGATTTACATTGGTTGTCACTCTTAGTCAGAGGCTGGTGAGAGTCTTATTCTGAGTTCCACTAGCTTAGGTATGTGTAGACATTTGTAAGATTCTCTACGAGCCTAACCAAGTATTTCCTTCGAAAATAATATTCTGTGTGCAAAGACTATTGCGACAGGGATGATTTAACCTACAAAAATGAATGCAGAGTTTTCCAATGCCTGAAGACAGATTTGGTTGTTTCTTATTACTTGATAGGACTGAAATATCCTGCACATTAAGATTTTAAGTTAATGTCAAATGCATACACACTATATATACTATGTTCTGTGTATGCCATACATATATATACACACACCCTGAAGGATGGGAAAGTAATATTGATAATAAAGGCAAAAAAAAAGTGAAGATTCTTAAAGACCCAAGTGGAAGCAGAAAACTTTTAACCTCATCCTGATGGAGTTAACACCTTAATTCCTGTTTACAATTGTCCTACAGATTTGGGGTTATGTAAGAATTCCTCAGTCAGGCCTGTTTCATGTGGGAAGAAAGATTGAGAATGAATCTTTTGTTCAGGAAATTGACTGAAACTAGCTTGGGGGCCAATTCTTGCTTGTCAATCATGTTCTTGTCTTTTCAAGATAATGCATCTATTTTTTTTTTCCTTCTTAGCCCCTGGCTAATAAGTGATCCTAAAACTAAAAAAAAAAAAAAAAAAAAAACAACAAAAATTATCTGTAGCAGCAAGCTTAGTGATATTAAGCATATATTGAGCTAAGATGCTCGAACTTGCAAGGACTAGGTATTGGGTGTTCATGGGTTGCCTTGAAATTATAGGTTATTGTGAAGGTTACTATGAAAATAATGAAATGGCCAGAAAAATATTTCCCAATATTTTCTTAGTAAAAATAATATCTTTCCTTTATTTATAGAAGGAGAGTGCCAATGTTATTTTCAATAATTGGAGATCGAGAAAAGAAAGAAAACTGTGACCTAGAGAATCTCATGAGGTGATAGATACATGAGGTCCTTCTACACCTCGTCTTACCTTAGGGACCACTCTCCATCCATATTATACCTGCCTCAACTGCCTGGTATCTGCAGCCTTCTCAAAACCTAAGTGGTATTTCCTAGAAAACACCCATTTATCAAGCATCATGTATTGATGCTTGCAGGTTGTACAGCACCTGAGAATGAAGTCTATGGCCTTCTGATCTGTTGTCCTCCCTCTCTCCTGGCTGCCTGCCTTCCCCCTCCCTCTGAATTAAATTACTTCTTTGGCCAGCCAAATGGTTTTTTGAAAAGGCAGAGAGGAGGAACAGGAACCACAGAGAAAAACTCTCTCATGAGAACAGTGTCTGTTTTAAGACACCTGTTATTGGAAATTAGTTTCACAACTGAGGTCATAATCAAACGATGTCATGGATCCAAAGAGTCCTGAAGTAATCTATTGGGGAGTACTAAAGCAGGAACACTTGTAAGAGCTATACAGACGTGTCTTCACCTACCGAGAGATACAACTGAGCCCACCATTCTCCCGGTGATGTTAAATTCCCTTGTTGCAACATGGTTTTGTGTATGGGTTGCATGGAGACTTCCATCAGAGGCAGAAAAGCAGAGGGAGTGAGGTTGGCCTCTGATATCATAGGAAGAATGAAGAGTAGCTATTTCTTTTTAAAAATAGGATCTGAAAGGGTAATGAAATCTGTTTTCTTGATTTGGGGGGAGAGAGTATACAATCATTACAAAGACATGGACATTTTTAAGGGAAGTTCTCTATTCTCATTATTTGGCATGTTTTCTGTGAAAAAACTTTCACTCGGAGTGTTTTCAATGTACAAGTTTTAAATTACTGCCAGAATGCACTACAGGAAGCATGTGAATGGGAGACCACCATGTTCACTCCAAGGCTCTGGAACAGAACAGTAGTAGATATTTGGGTACTTGGGTTGAAAATTGCAAACAATGAATAAAGAAAGGGAAGAATATGTTGAGGATTATTAATTATTCGTTTGTATAGGAGCACTAGGCAAGGGATGACAGCCATTTGGAGCCAGATGGGAATTGGCAAAAAGAGTCTCTTCAGTGCAGAGGAAGGGTGAGAAAAACTTTGCCTAAGAACAAGATGAGAATTGGGTAGAACTAGCAAAAGAATGTTCACTTTCATGGAGAGAGTAGTACTTGATCGGAAATGGAATAAATTTAGGCAAGTAGAGGAAGATAAGCAGAGTTTAAAGATTGTTAAGTGCTATGGCTTAGAGATTGTTCAGAGATTGGAGACTGTTAAGAACTATGGTAGACTCCGCATCTCCATTAAACCCTCATAGTTGACTCTTTGCTTATTGTATAATATGGTCAAAAGATATTATCGCCTAAACAGCTGGCATTAGAGTTGCTTTTATAGAGGGAACTGTCTTTGGCTGGGATTTTATTTAAGTGTTTACGGAAGGCATGCTGGTTCCAAGGCATCAGAGAGAAGGAAAAGATTTTCTGCCCTTCACACAATGAGAAGAGAGCTGAAGGGACAGAGAGGAGAGAAAGACGGGATGAATAATCAAGCATAACGTGATATGTGCTGGATGCTGTGTCAGGAAAGGTCCAGTTGGCACATTTCCTAGCCCACTGACCAACAAGCTCTTCTGGGTAAAGAAATTTCTTAGATTCAGGCATCTCCCTGGTCCTGCAAAAAACAAAAACAATTACACAGCAGCAACAGCAAAACTACACAATCGAACCCCCGATGGTAAGCTTGTACACAAAAACCTCTTCGAAACATGTCCCCTACCCACCTCTTCTTCCAACTTGATTGCTGTTCATAATCTCCTCCGATGTAGAAATTTGTAGCTGCAACAGACTCCAGTTTGTGTGTGTGTGTGTGTGTGTGTGTGTGTGTGTTTAAATCTACTATACTCCCAAATTCTCTGTGTGGGTTGAGTCTGGGGGCAAGTGGTACAGGAGCTAAATTCCATGTTCAGTGTGATGCTATGCAGAAAAAAGTCACTCATTAAGTCACTAACTCCAGTCGAGCTATTTTTTCTTCAACTGGCACTGAAATGTCTTTATTTTAAAAAGATACTAGAAACATCACTGTATCAGGCCCTGTCTCTAGCTGCCTCTCTGACACACTTCCTAAACTGGGTCTAGCCTACTTATTTTTTTGTTTTAAGAATTTGAAACTACTAAGCAAAAACCAAGTTGAATATGGATTAAATCAAGTCCTGCCACCAGAAAGGTTGATAGCCTTGGTCAGAGAAAATTTGTTATTTCCTGGAGTCTACATATCAAGTCTGTCTGAATATACGAAATGTACTATTTGTCATAGTTTCTTTTTCCAATTTGGAAAAATTTGTATGGTGGCAAAATGTTTATAAATAAGTACAAAAAGAGCCAGGACATCTGGGCTGTAATCCGAAATTTTCCAGTAACTTCCTCTGTAATATTGGTAAATCAGCCAACATTTCTGGATATGAGTTGCTGGATTTACAAAATAACAAGACTGGATCTGACTCTCCTCAAGGACCTTCCTCCTTCAAATATCTATAAATGTTTGAAGCTCCGGCCAAATCAAATGACTGTTTTGAAGTCTTATAAAAATATCCTAAGGCTGCAGTCAACCCCATAAAGAGCTGATGCTATTATTTAGGTACTTCCAGTCACTCAATTTATTTAGTTTAATCCTTAGATAATTAAAATAAGTGAGTCAGAAACAATAAAAGAATTCGAGCAGTGAAGCAATAGAAATCGGCTCTAATCACCTTTGAAAATAATCACTTCCTAGAGTTCCTCCAAAAAGATTATTATGTGAAAACAAGTAGTTAATTATTATAGTAGACACCATCTGGCTAAATTTGAAAAATAACATACATTTTGAGAGGAGAGTGAGTTCATGTTAGAATAACTTAGTCACGAGCAAGATAAAATTTTCAACATCACTGGTCATAGAAATGTAAGTTAAAACAAGAAAATGTTTTGCCTATGAGATTTGAAAAAGCCTAGATAGAACATAATAACTAAGGCTGATAAATGTAGAGTGGGTGGGGAAGTCCTAGTTAAAGCAACCAGATGCAGAATTACTGGGAAGCAAAGAAAAATAAATTGTGGCTCATTAGCCTCAATAGTATTCAGAGAACAGCCTTGATATAAATCAACGAAAGAGGTGGTGCCCTTCACATATATATGTACAATTCATTGTGGTGTGTGTGTGTGTGTGTGTGTGTGTGTGTAGCGGGGAGAGAGAGAAAGGAGATTCTATAGGTCAAGAGACTTATTCCTCTACCGGTAGGAATCTTAAAAGATAAGTAAGAATAATTAATTGGTATGAATACTATAGAATATAAGAAGAAAGAGAGAATTCCAATTCCTGGTCCATTGGATGAATTCTAAGGGAAAACTGGGATTGGGAAATTCACTGAGAGATGGCAATATCAGGCTAGGAGCACTCTGAAGCATTGTGTGAGGACTGAGGGCACAGAGGATAGTGGCCACTGAGCCCTGATGGAGGGTGGAGCCCTCAAGAATTGTCAGTGGTGCTCATATGCCCTCCATCTCACCAGAGAGAAGAGTGTATGTCCCCATCAAAATGGATGGGAGCAGTGGATGTTGAAACCTGAGGACTAGTTTTCCATATAACAAATGTTGAATTTTGCAGTGAGAGAAGAATGCTTCATGGCTCTATGAGTAAGAGGTACAAGTTCTCACTGGGGAAAATTGTTCTTTGAGGGATACAGTCCTGTATCCAGAAGCCAGGATTTTTAATAAATTACAGTAAATCTTCCTCCCAACTTAGCTTAATAAGAGCTGGGAAATCTTGAACAAGACTTCGAATTCAATAGGATACTGGGCTACATAGTCTGAGGGATCCTTTTTCTAGAATATAGTGAGATCTTTAGTAAATTGCCCCGAATATAATATTTAATTCATCTGCTACAAAGTAAGAAAAATACCTAAGGGCAACAGTGACCTAAAAAAATATAATCCAGGGAAGTAAAGTCATAGAAAAGAAAGCAAACAAGGAATGGTAAAGTGTGGTTACATGAAAGAAAATACCTATAAAAGCACTGATATATAGAAGTCAGCCCCTGGCAAGGTGAGAAAGCTAAACCCGAGAATCCTGCATTAAGTTGTACCAAAGAGAGTTAAACTTTTTTTTCCTTTATGGAAATCTGGTGAAGCCCATGGTTTCCTTTACATAACAGTGATCCCTAATGCGTAAAATAAAACACATGAAAGTATAAAGAAAACAAATTACCTAAAAGTAGAATTATCAAAGTAGTTTTTTAAATTTGTGATTTAGTAATATATGTGCTTCTTTGTTATTTTATTAAATAATAATTTCTGGTGGTGGCTCTAATAACTATAATTTTAAAGTAGTTATAAATGGACACGATATTTTGAGATTCTGCAACTATAGAAATACAATGCAAAAATATCTGTAATTGTTACTAGTTGTAAATACTTGCTTAGCTTTTTTTGCTACTGTGAAAAAGTTAAATTATGAGCTAATTATTCATCCTAAGAAAAGAGTAAAAAAGTAGCACAATATCCTCAAGAGAATGTACAAAAAAGACTATAATTACATTAGAAACAAATTAATAAAAAAAAAGAAATCGAAGATAAAGAAGAATGACAAAACCAAATGTTCTTTTTTGAAAAGATTACTAGAATAGATATCTGATGAGATTAATTGAAGTTAAAGAAGACAAAACTGTCTAACATTAAATATAGAAAAGGGTTATAGTTACAGATACAGAAAAGATCCAAAAAGTAATAAGAAAATACCAAGTATATAGGCTTATGTCAATAGATTCGAAAAGTTAAATGAAATATACAAATTCCTGGAAACATATATTTTACCTAAACTGACTTTAGAAGAAATAGAAAGCATGAAAATTTCTGTAACCATTAAATTCATCTCAATTTTCTCACAAAGAAAACACTAGTTGCAGAATTCTGCCAAAGTTTCAAGGGATGGTTCTAATATTATACACCTGCCAAATAATAGAAAAAAAATAAAAGGATATTCTCTAAACACATTTTAGGAAGCGAATAGAATCTTGTTTCTAAAACCACATAAGAACACCATGAGAAAAGAAAATAATAGGCTGATCATCTTACTTAGGTATATGGAGGTATGCAAATCCTGAACAAAATATTGGCACATGAAATCTAATTATTATGCATAGTAAGATCATATATCCTTAATACATAGATTATTCCCCCCCCAAATTCAAGAATATTTTATTTTTTAAATGCATTATATAAATTAAATTCACAACACCAACAGATCAAAACAAATATAGATTTTCTCAAAAGTTGGAAAAAACTGATAAAATTCAATACCCATTTATTACAAAAATTTTCAAACTAGGAATAGAAGAAACTCTCTTAACCTAAAAAAGCTACATATTAAAATGTTTTTAAAACATTATTAGTGGTAAAAAAAAAAAAGAGAAGCATTGTAAAATTAGGAAGAAGACAAGAATGACCAACAAAACTTCCTCTGTTCAATATTATTTTCTATGTTTCAGTGTATTAAGTATAGTCAAGATACTACAAAAGAAATATAATAAAAGATATAAAGAAGGAACAAAAAATTGCCATTATTTTCAGAAAATAGTTACCCAGACAGAAACATCCAGAATTTCTTCAGATTTACTAGAATTAATAAGAGATTTTAACAACGTGTCCAGCTATAGGACATACAAAAGTTAACTGAATTTTTATACACCATCTAAAACAAAAATGTAATTCAAAAATGGCCATCTTTACAATAGCACAAAAGTATAAAGGCGCATAGGAATAAATCTAACAAGTACTGTGTAAGACTTTTATAGAGAAATTTTAAAACTTTTTGAAAGACATTAAGGAAGAATTAAATAAATGAATAAATAGATGAATCCAATTAGTGACTCAGAACATTTAATAGCATGAGATGCCTGTTCTCTACAAGTTAAGCTAGAGATTCAATGCAATATCAGTAAAAACACCAATAGAAATTTTTGAGAAACTTGACATGCAGCTTCTAAAAGTTTAAGGGAAAGCTAAATGGGCAAAACTCTCCTAGGAAGAATCCGGCGTGGAGATTTGCTACACAGAGTGTCAGCTTGCTCTGTATTTGCAGTATTTATTTCAGTGGTGTTTATACGGGGTAAACAAACTGACCCGTGAATAAAGTTCAAAATTCTAGAACCTGCATTTGTGACATTTTGATTTGCAATAGAGGTAGCATTCTACGTCAGTGGAAGATAAATGCTCACAATTTACCATGTTGGGGAACAATGAAATTCGATTCTTACCTCACACCATACACATAAAACAGTGTTGGTTTATTTTTCCAAGGAAAAAACGGTAACCCTTTTAGGAGAAAAGATAGCTGATGCTTTTTCACTTTATGATGGGTAATATTTCGTAAATAAAACCCGTAAGAAACAAAATGTACAAGAAAAGATGAATAAAACTGATTGCAACAAATTAAGTACTTCTTTTTGATGTAAATTTACCAGGAAAGAAAATGAAAAGACAAGACATTAAATTGGAAGGTATTTTAATGATATATAACTGACCAAGGATGAAGAGCCGTGTTATGAACACATACAGGGGAAATGAGGACAGCTACCTTCCAGAACATTACTGTAAGATCTCTAGAAGCCATGGGCACGCTTACCATTTGAGATGCTACACCACATTTAATGAAATGCTTTCAAATGCACCTAATTTCCATAGCCAATCTATTTTTCTATAAAAATGGAAATAATTTATTATTTTGAAATTACTTGTCCATAATGAATTCATCTGATTTATGATGAAATTGTATCTTTGTCACCGATTCAAGCAATTCTGACCAATTCTATCAAGCCAGTGATTTGTTCTCCCTTTGGAGGACAGAAAGGCCAGCAAACTGGGAAGGTTATTTGCCTGACTTTCATCCAGGTTTCCACTGCCTACCGTGGCCAAGTTAGCCCCACAAATTCTGAGATTTCAGCTACACCGTGCGGTTTTGAGGGTTGACGTGGGCACTATTTTTGACTTGCCCTGTCAGTGGGCAGGACCCACCAACTGCTCACACGCCAGCTAAACGCAGCAGCTGCCTCTCAGAAGAGGTGCCAAATGTGATATTTCACTGCTTTAAATAATCAGATACTTGTGAGTCACGAACGGTGCTTGGGACGCCAGCCTGTTGGGTGTTTGTTGGTGCTGAGGATTACTAAGGAGAGAGCAGAGCACGATAAGTGAGATTTTACAGCAAGGATCTTTCCTCGTATTATGTGCAAGGGGGAGAAGTTGGGGGAAGGATGAGGGAAGGATGCCAAGTCACACGTTTCCCATTCTCCATCCCAGAGTCACAACTCTTAGAGGCTTGGTTAGAACTCAGCAGTTATTTCACCAACTGCTCATTTGTTGGGGGTTCTCTAGCCTGAATTTCCCCCACTGAGCGAGAGATTTGACCAGAATGACTTCCAGTGTGTTTTCCAGCTAGAAATTCCCTCACTGTAAAAATAAATGAATTTTGAAAAAAATCGCATTTGTGGAAACAGGGTGGGAAGAGGCAGAGTGATTTTTCATATAGAGGAAAAGTTTCTCTCAGATTAAAAGCAGCTCTTGCCTCTGCAAAGGGATAGAAATGCATTGAACACTATCCCGGGAGCTATAAAACATCAACTCCAATCTGTGCTCTCTACACTCACTGGACTGACCTTGCAAGGGGTGTCTTGTGTCTATCCACGCAGCACCAAAATATCTGGTCATCTCAGTGAGAAGATTAATCAACTGATTATCGGGGGCGGGGTGGGTCTTTCCTTTTCATTTATTTTTAGAGGGCCGCATCAGCATCTTTGAATGCGTGAAATGCCCAGTCAGTATGCCATTTTCATTAGCACGATGCAAAAAGCCTGAATTGCACCATTATGAACCGGTTTGAAATTTGGCAAATTAGAGTCCTATTTTAGCCTTACACTTTTTAAAAAGTAAAGGAAACTTGAAGTGTATTTTGAGCTAACGTTGTTAACTTAGCTCTGAATGGCAGAGCTTGTGCAATTCAAGGTAAATGAGAACTATGTCTTACCCTTAAAAAATAGATTGCTTTTTCTTGTGATGGCCATTGTTCCCAGCATTTCTCGTTCCTCTTGGGAGAAGGTGATGCTAAGGCCCAGTAGGAGTAAACAGCTTCCTCCGTCAGGCCCAGGAGCCTGAAGACAGATTGTAGAGATAACAAACTGGGGGCCTGTGGACATGTTTTGGTTGGCCTATATAGAATTTTTTTAATTAAAAAAAATTGTTTCTCACAGAACAGTCTGATTTTGTCACACAACAATTTTCTAACCCTTCTTGAAAAATCAGACAATGTGGCAATATTGGGCCCAAATTCCTTAGTGGCAACCGTTAACCAAGGCAGAGTAGCCACGGCTATCTTTAGGTGGGAGAACACTCTTCCACACCTCGACTTACCCATTACCCCCTATCCTGTGGTTAGCCTCAGTCATTGAGATTATGCATCCAGTCCTGTAAGATAACGGAATGTGCTGATTATGGCATAGAACCTTTATCTCCAGAGTCTCCACCTACAAGAATTATTCTCTCCATTCAGTGGATCTCTACCACAGCCCTTTTTCTCATGGTGTCTGTCTTCTGGCCCCTCCCATCTCTTATCTTTAAAATTTTCTGGGTCCTAAAGCTCAGATGGGATCTATGATGCCATTGCTACCTTATCTTAATATTCTGTATGATGTCTCCTTATGTAGTTTTTGGGGATCCCGAGTATCGATAGTTTCTGTTGGCCAGGAATCTCTGTTCTGTTGAATCTGTCTTTGAGATATATTAGCCCTTTTATCTTTATACCAGCTGTCTTCACTGGCACCGGTTGATATGTTCATAATCTGTCACTGGATAGGTAGCTCCCTAGGTACATACTAGGTTCATTATTTGCTTCCCCAGACGGGATCAAAGCATTGACTAGTCATTTCTGTTTTCTCCAGGGCTTCCTGTACAAATGGCCTTCTGTGGAATCCTCCAGAGTGAATTCCTCTATACTATATGGTTTTGGGGATACATCTTGAGGGGAAGTCATTCAAGACTTTATGATTGTCTAGAGGAAGGAAGACAATCCCAGCTCTCTTATCTTCTTAAATTTATTCTTGACTCAGAGTCAGCTAGCTTTACCCCTATTGGTGGCTTCTTAATGAGAACAGTGTAAGACACATTTCTTTTTTCAGCAATGTCAAACTTCAGGTTTCTAAGGAACTTAGCAATAGTTTCAAGGTTTTCTGCCTTTGTACACTGTGCAATAGGGCATATATAAAACAGAAAAGGACTTATCCTTAAAGCCCAAAGTAAATATTCAAATTACACTCCAGTAACTAAAATAGAGGCGATCTATGTGGATAAAATTCATTTGTATGATACCTTCAATCAGAGCTTTTATTTATTCAGTCTCATTGACAGACCAAATGGATCTCCACGTTACAGGTATAGAACCCAATGCTGTTTTCCCATAGTGGCAACTATATTCACATGTTAGAATAGTTTTTTATTTCTATTTTTAACTCAGCTTTCTGATGTCTATAAATATTAGATTTGAAAAAAAATACCCATATTTAGCATGACAGAATGATGTTGCTGAATAGTAAAATTGGGAATTGTTATCCAGATTATTGTAAGATGTGATAGGCTGTCAAATAGACCCAAGTTGATGAAGATATTACATATGTGCAAAGATTCTAACCCAGAAACTCCATTTCTAGAAGTTCATTCGAAGAAAATAATTAAGGACTTATTTATAGATTGTGCCAACAGATTATTGCCAGAGTTTTTTTTTGTAATTGGAAATATATTACAGAATATTGGAAATAAATGTTTGAACATACAGTATTAGCTAAATTATGTATGTTACATCCATATAATTTACCCACTAAAAATGACAATTTAACCAAAAAGCTTAGAAACATTTTCGACATTGATTAATAGGGTTCTGACTGAATATAAAACAGTCAGTCACACAATGGAATATTATGCAGCTATAAAAAAGGAACAATACCCTCTCTATCAGTTGATAGGGAGTGATCTCCAGTGTGTGTTCTTAAGTGAAAAAAACGAGGTTCAAAAGAGTATATTAAATACAAAACCATTTGTGCATGCATATGTGCATGTATATAATAAAATATTACACTCAAAAACAGGAACAGATATAAAAGCAAAATTTTTCTGAAAATACCTGGTTAAATAATGTTGACTTTTGACACTTATAATTTACATTTTCAAAATTAAATTGAATTGAAAGCATACAATAGGTAACCCCTACAAATTAAAAGAGTGAAATGAATGAATTTAACTATGTGCCAGGATGGTGGTATTACCCACAGAGAGAATGAATTATTTCATGTGGCTTTAGAAACAGCCTCTTGAGCACATATATTTAGTGTAATATATTCTAAGGACAAATAGAGTGGCAAACACATTTTCAGGTTTATTCAGTCCTCTGGTCATTAGTAATAAAATTGGAATTATTATTTTAAGACTTTTTCATCTCCTAGAGGATAATGTACGTGTGCAGTAATTTTAATATCAGCAACCATAATTTTGGATGTCGTGCAAATGAGATACACATTCTCTAAGGCAGACGAAATAACTTCCAAACAGCCTTATATCTTCATAACATCTGAATCTCAAACAGCTCGCCTGTCTCCTAGGCACACTAGGTTGCCCTTGGTTCCCAGATGGCCGCCTCTGGGTTTTCTCCCTCTTTGTTTTTGTGCACAAGCTTTACCTTTCCATGCTTTGGAAGCGTGACTGCTTCCTGCCCAGCCCTACCCTTCGTGCACATCTCCAAGCTCTGGCCCTCCCTTCTCCTGTTCTCTTTCTTAAAGAGAGCACTCTTTCCATGACCGTGGCTCTCTGGGTCTGGAGCATATTCTGCAGCTATTTTCAAATAAATGAATCAAGGAACATAGGACGTGCAAATGGGATTTTAGAAATATTCCAACATTTCTGATCCAATGTTAAAATCATCGGTTAGGCCTGTTCTGGTTCCATCAATTGCCTTTTCTTTAAACAAACTCAGTAAAACACAGAAGTATGAAACAGACAAATTACAGAAGGATCCTTTTCACGAGGGGCCTAATGTTTCAGAAATAAGTTGATTCAGTATGTTTTTATTGGAACTCGACCAAATGCCGTGCAATGTAGTAGGCATTGAGGGGAAGGGTCATACACAGCGTTACCTTTCCAAGCTAGAATGGATTAATACGAATAGAATGTCAAAGCCTGGCAAGTTACCAAGTATATTGCCAGGCACTTATTACACTCAAGAATCAATGTGATATGCTATTTTGAGGATAACACCAAGAGAGGAGAAGTTGTGTTTCTCATTTTGGAAGGATTAAATTTACTCGGGAAATATAGAAAGCTGTGTATATAGCTTAAGTGTGTCGTACATATGCTCTCACATAAAACATATACTTTCTGGGAGAAAACAGAAGAAATAATTAGAAGTGGTTAAAGCAGGGGCCCCTGGGTGGCTCAGTTGGTTAAGCGTCCGACTTCAGTCTAGGTCATGATCTCGCTGTTCCGGAGTCGGAGCCCCACATCAGGCTCTGTGCTGACAGCTCAGAGGCTGGAGCCCATTTCAGATTCTGTGTCTCCCTATCTCTCTCTGCCCCTCCTTGCTCATGCTCTCTCTGTCTCTCTCTTTCTCTGTCTCAAAAATAAATAAACATTAAAAAAATTTTCTTAAGTGGCGTATGCAGAAGAGATATTGAAAATGGGGTGAACTGAGTCAACTTAATATGCTTCCATATGATTTGAAATTTTAATGCGTGCATTTTTATTCTTGTAATAATAAAGCAAATTGTTGAAACTTTTATCTGTATCTAGCCAGTGCCTGACATAGAGCTAAGTGGATAAGAGGTACTTAATATTTGATATCTTGCTATGCATGTGAAATAACTTATAAAATGTTAACTAGGATAATGATACAGTTTAAATTAAAACTGTACCAAATAGAGTAGAGGAGAAAATGAGTGGGAAGAGGCAGATTAAATGGAAAGTTGCTTCAATGGCATGGTCGTGGTGACTTCTACTGTTTGGGTGAGGAGGGTTCCACGCAGAAACAAGTTTGTAAACCCATTGTGTAAATGCTGCCCCGGGGGGCTCAGGCCTGCTGGTCAGGGAGAGGGGTGGGTCCCGCAGGGAACCCCTGGAAAGAAAGCTAAACAGCAATTCACTTTAATCCTGTGCTTTGCATTCAAATGAATATGCAAATGGACTCAGCAAAGCGAACCTGCTTACAGTATCACTTGGAAACCCACGTGAAATTATTTTAAGTGGGCAGAATACAGACCAGCTCACGAGTTTATCTCTTTTTTGAATTGTGTGATTTTTATTATCATTTTGAAGTGCTCCTGACTAGTGTATTCTAAGGACAGGCGTGAGGGAGAGAATGCGTCTTTGTGCTTATTTTCTATGATATACACATATCTCTTCTTTTAATGTTTACTTATTTTGAGAGAGAGTGAGAGCAGGGGAGGAACAGGGAGAGAGGGGGAGAGAGAGAGGATCTCAGCAGGCTCTGCATTGACAGGGGCTTTGCCAGGGGGCCTGATCTTACCGAGGGTGAGATCACAGTTGATCTGAAATCAAGAGTTGGATGTTCAACATACTGAGTCACCCAGGTGCACCTACACGTATCTATTTTCACGTACCTTTTATGTTGATTGAAATTTAAATATATAAATGATACTGAAAAGTAAAAACCATACTTGCATGGGTTTTATATATAGATGTACATACATGTATCTATATATGTTTGTACTGTCTATCTGTTTATCTGTCTACCTACCTACCTACCTACCTACCTATGTGCTTGCCTACCTACCTGTCTATCTGATCCATCCAGCCCCTGGTCTTCTTCGAGGAAGATAACATTATTCAACCTTTAGATCTAACATGGAAATCTCATTTACTTGTCTGCACATTTATTAATTTCTTTCTATCCATTCTTTCATTCACTGGGCGGCAAAGGGCTTGTGAAACTAAGAAGAAAAGTTACAACACTTCCAGGCTGGTGGCCTCCTAGCTGCTTCTGAAGTCGGTCCCGATTGCCACCCCCTAAGTTATAGCTCCTTGGGTCTAGGAAAGACAGGAAGTTGACTGATGAGTTGTGATTCATGTCAAAATCCTGGATCTTTCTTCGCGTTTTCTTAGAGTTTGCTTGATCACACAGGGTTGTAATCCTTCAGAATAAAATCAGTGAATTTGTAAAGAGAGAGAAGAGAGACATTGTTGCTTTTCAAAAAGAAAAAAAAAAATCGACCGAACATGAACTGAACCCTCAGTATCTTTCTCTATGATTCCATGGCCTCCGTGAGCCGTAATTTTCTAATACACAAAATGATGAATGGTTACGATTATACACAGGAATACGTCAGGAGGGAGAGTGTGGTGAGATCACTGGACTGAGGGGAGGTGGGAGATGGCAGGTGCCAACACATCACAATGTAAATTGCTCCGAACATACTTGTCGCTCAAAATGTGGTTCCTGTTTCAGCAGCATGGGTATCGCGTGAAGCTGGATAGAAATGCAGAAACTCAAGTCCCCCTGCCCCCAAAGCCCCAGACTCAGAATCTGCATTTTAACAAAATCCTCCAGGTGTTTTATATGCTTACACAAATCTGAGAAGCCTTGGAAAAGAAACCGGCTTTCTGTGGGAAAGATTGTTTTTGAGATGCTGACCAGCCAGAGTTCAGCAGGAGGAGGCATACTGGCCCAGATCATAGAGATGCCTACGGGCAGCTGGGAGGAGGTGCAGGACATAGATGCGCTTGTGTTTCCAGGCGAGGCATCCTGCCTCCTCAGCCACCTTCTTGACAGTGCAAATGTGAGCTTCGGTTTGGAATAAACTGTGAGTTTAACACCAGCTGCCGGGAGGTGTCGGAGATTCAGCCGCAGGTACCTGGTCACTTTCTGAGAAACTGAGTTCAGGATGTGGGGGATGTGGGATGCTGATATGGTGGTAAATTGATTTGGACACAATCGGCTCTTCCCAGGAATGGGAGACCCCCCTCGCGGCCATCATGAACTTCTAAGGCTTGCTCTGTGTACAAGTCTGATTGTCTCCATCCATTCACTTCATGGTCAATATACCTTAAAGGCCCTGTGTCAAGGGCTGTGTCAAGGGCTGTGTCAATGTGCTGTCCTGTATGCTGCAGCTGCCCCCTGGTAGACTCGGATAAGTAATCGCGATTCTTTTTATGTACCTTGAGATAGTCAAATTTCAGAAATCATCATTGACTTACAGTTTGTGTAGACTCAACCAAAGCCACCTTGTTATGGACTAGATTTTGTCCTCCCTCCCCCCTGTCCCCATTCATATGTTGTAGATAGGGCCTATGAGGAGTTGGTGAACATTAAGTGAGGTTGTAAGGGTGGCGCCCCAATCCCATAGGGCCGGTGGCTTCCTGATAAGAAGAGGAAGAGACACCAGAGCTCTCTCTCTTTCTCTCTCTCTTTCTGAGCACACACCGAGGCAAGGCCATCTGAGCACATGTCAAGAGCTTTTACCAGAAACTGACCACGTTGGAATCCCAATCTTGGACTTCCAGTCTGTAGAACCATAAGAAAATAAATTTCTGTTGTTCGAGCTGCCTAATCTATGGTATTGTACCACAGCCCGAGCACACTAGCATACACCTAAATTTTCTCAACTTTAATTATTCACGATTAGTCAACTCTCCCCGGGCCTCTATGTGGAAGTTAGCTTTTTAACCTAAATCAGAACTTCACCTTTTTTCCCGCTAAGTTTTGTCTTGAAAGATGAAGGCAATTCCAATCAAAGCTGTCTGTTCTTCTCTTTTATATTAAATTGTCTTGCACAAGACTTTTGCTTATACTGCTGCCATTGTGTTTGCTTCCTACCATCCCAATGTTTTCCCCTCCATTCCCTTGCCCCTCCTTGCTCCCGTTGGGCTCTGTGCCATTCATTAGGTGATCAAGAGATCCCTGTTGTCAACAAGAAGAAAAGGAAAGGCGTAAGGGTCATTGGTAGAGTAGGGGACAGCAACGGTTCTCAGCCTGCTCTGCACGTTCACCGCTATCTGGTTCATATATCAAAAAAATTCTGATTTAATTTGACATACGTACTTTCTGAACACTGGGACTTTTAAAGGCTTCTCAGCAGGAGCTAATAAGTAGCCCAAATTGAAAACCTGCATAGAGCACACGAAGAATGAATTATGCCCCAAAGGAATTTAAGGTGAGGTTTAGTGCCTAAATTCTACTCCTTACCACAGTTTCTATCTAGTTTGGAATTAAGAAGTTCTGGCATAGGGGCACCTGGATGGCTCAGTCGGTTAAGCATCCGACTTTGGCTGAGGTCATAATCTCACAGTTCCTGGGTCCGAGCCCCGCGTTGGGCTCTGTGCCGACAGCTCAGAGCCTCGAGCCTGCTTTGAATTCTGTATCTCCCTCTTTCTCTGCCCCTCCCCTGCTCACACTCTGCCTCTCTCTCTCTCAAAAATAAATAAAGATTAGAAAAAAGAAGAAGTTCTGACATAGGTACAAAAAGGGTGGAAAGGGGCGCCTTGGTGGCACAGTCGGTTAAGCGTCCGACTTCAGCCAGGTCACGATCTCGCGGTCCGTGAGTTCGAGCCCCGTGTCGGGCTCTGGGCTGATGGCTCAGAGCCTGGAGCCTGTTTCCGATTCTGTGTCTCCCTCTCTCTCTGCCCCTCCCCCTTTCATGCTCTGTCTCTCTCTGTCCCAAAAATAAATAAACGTTGAAAAAAAATTAAAAAAAAAAAACAAAAAAAAAACCAAAAAGGGTGGAAAGTACCACTTTTTTTTTTTTTTTTACCAAATGCCCACTATCCCAATTCAATGCATCAGTTCTCTGTTAGAAGATGCTGGAACATGAACATTCTTTAGGTGGGTTAGGTATGGAAACCAAGTGGGGGCTCCTCTTAGTAGTGGTCACAGCACCTACGTATCTAAAAATAACTGAGCTGAATAGTGGAATGTCAATCCACATACCCAGTTGCCATACCACTGTTATGGTCACGATCTGTACTGCTTGCCTTCCAATCTAAACAAGAACAGAAATGCAGGATCAGAGAAGAGACCATGTCTGGGCCTGGCCAAGGCAAGCATGGGGACAGACCAAGAGAGGCCACAAGAGACCCAATGTTAACGGGCCTAGGAAGAGAGAGAATACACAGGCCTCCCTGTCTTTTACTGCGTAGCACTCCAGTGCTCTATTTATTTAAAAAAAAAGAAAAGAAAAAGACTCCATTATGGTCTCAGATTCTACCCATCAGATGAGGAACCCTTTTTATCTTGGGGAAAAGCTGAACGAGACTGGACAGAGGGCCGGCAGTGTCCTTTACAGTGAAGTGTGGGAAGGGCTGAACATCCCTACCCTCGTCAACAACACCCAAAACGGTGGCTAGTAGTGTCAGAAAGACAACTAGGTAATTTCTTCACCTTGTGCCACGCTGACAAGAATAAATGATTCTCATTCATTCCAGGAATGAAGTGAGGTAGCCTGTAGAAAAACGAGAATTTGCGGTGTCTCACGGATCCTGGGAAGAGGTGAAGAGCTGTGCCTCAGGATAAGTGGGGACAAGGGGCGTGCCGTGGGCCTCCACACAAGTTTGGGCTCCTCTCCCCTGCAGCGCTACCGTAGGGGAGCCTGAGTGGCTCCATAGGTTGAGCGTCAGACTCTTGATTTCAGCTCAGGTCGTGATCCCAGGGCTGTGGGACTGAGCCCTGCCTCACATGGGGTTCCATGCTCAGCATGGAGCCTGCTTAAGATTCTCTTTCTCTCTTCCTCTACTCCTCTCCCCCATTCACAGACACACACACTCTCTCTCTCTCAAAGTAAATAAATAAATAGGAAATATCTTTAAAATAAATAATGTATTACCAGGAAAATAATTCCACCCTCACCATTATCCATCACAACCCAGAGCCTGACCGGATGTCTCTCATTACCCAGTCCAAAGTTCTTTTTTTTTAAATTTTTTTTTTCAACGTTTATTTATTTTTGGGACAGAGAGAGAGACAGAGCATGAACGGGGGAGGGGCAGAGAGAGAGGGAGACACAGAATCGGAAACAGGCTCCAGGCTCCGAGCCATCAGCCCAGAGCCTGACGCGGGGCTCGAACTCACGGACCGCGAGATCGTGACCTGGCTGAAGTCAGACGCTTAACCAACTGCGCCACCCAGGCGCCCCAACCCAGTCCAAAGTCCTGAAGATGAACACTTAATTGGTCCAGCTTGGTTCTGATATCTGCTGACCACTGTCCGTTCTCGCCACATCACAGCACTCTGATGCTGAGTGGACAGATGCCTAAAGTGTAGACAGTACACCCACCCTTCAGTCTCAGTTTTCCTTGTCACTAATGAGCAAGGGTCATTTTTCCCCAAAGATGTAAAGAGTTTAGTGAGAAGGGGTTTCTCCTCGTGAAGGAACGTTTCATTGTAGGATTTCAACCTCATGAGCTACTTAATGGTGTTGACCAACTTAGTGCTCAGCCGTGGGTATAAGGATGGGAAGGGGGAGGGGAAATAAAATGTCTGTGGGGAGACTCTTTCAAAGAAACAGGGGTGACAGCACTTCCTTAGGAAGTGGGCAGAGTCAACAAGAAGCTCTGGACAAAGCCCCCCTCGGTCCCTACAGAAGAGACCCCAAAGCTCACTTTCCCTGCTGCAGATTGCTCCGTGGATGATGACATTGGGAAAAATACAACAATGCCCCATGATAGGCATTCTGGGTAAGGAAACTACTTCAGGGAAAACCTTTTCTTTTATTAAATTAACACTAGAAGATTTTCCTTTTTTTTTTTTTTAGAGCATTTTTAGCTGTATAGCAAAATTGAGAGGAAGGTAAAAAGATTTTTCCATATCCTCTCTGTCCCTTCCCATGCATAGCCTCCCTCATTAACCACATTCTCCCACCAAAGTGATACCTCTGATGAACCTGCCTTGACACATATAATCACCCAAGGTCCATAGTTTATGTTACAGTTAACTCTTGGTGTTGTACCTTCTATGGGTTTGGACAAGTGTATAAATAAGGACATGTATCCATCATTATACTACCATACAGAGTAGTTTCACTGCTCTAAAAATTCTCTGTGTTTGCACCTACTCATCCCTCTTCTACGCATTCCCAGTCTCATCAACCACTGATTTTTCTTCCCATCTCCATAGTTTTGCCATTTCTAGAATGTCATATAGTTAGAATCACAATGCATGTAGCCTTTTCATAATGGTTTCTTTCGCTTAGTAACATGCACTTAAAGTTCCTGCATGTTTTCTCATGGTTGGTAGCTCGTTTCTTTTTGGTGCCGAAGAATATTCCATTGTGCGGACGTACCCCCATGTATTTATCCATTGGCTAACTGAAGGACATCTTCGTTGCTTCCAAGTTTTGGCAATGATGAGTAAAGCTGATATAAATATCTATGCACAGGCTTTTGTGTGGACCGAAGTTGTCAACTTCTTGGGGTAAATGCTCAGCAGGATTGCTGGATCATATGGTAAAAATAGGTTTAGTTTTGTAAGAAACCACCAAACTGTCTTCCAAAGTGGAACTCTCTTCCTTGGGTTGTTTAAAAGGTACATTCATGACTTAAATTTTCTTCTAAAAGAAGAAGAAGACCGAAAACACTTGATAAGGAAAAACGTTCTCAAATAACAGAAGAGGGCTATGAAAGCAAACTCCACCAGAGGCGCGGTGGCTCGTGGCCACAGTTCTTTGATAGGAACCCCAGCAAAGTTCACTCTTTGCGATGAACTAGCAAAATCCAAAGATTCGTTTTAATTGTCTTTAGAGAGAAATCACGTTTTCTAGGCTGTGATGAGGTTAAATGAATCTTTTCTAACCATCTCTCTCTTCCGTATCTTTTCCTCATATAGATATTTCCTCATAAAGATATTCTTTATCTTTTTCTCATAAGTACATCGGTTGGGAGACTTCTGTCCCCAGTCTTGCTACTGTCTTGACTGCCGAAGCTGCATCCAGATGGACCATCTAGATAGAAGCTTAGATGTTTGTGGTGGGGCAGGGGTGGGGGGGTGTGACAAATTAAGAAGGAGCACCCAGTTTTTTGGGCCTGTTGCTTTATGGTTTTCAATGTGAGTGTGTGCCGAGCAGATTAGTTGGTTAGTGCTGTGAAGAATAAAGGTTAAAGACCCCTCT
The DNA here is from genome assembly GCF_027475565.1 of Acinonyx jubatus. NCBI lineage: Eukaryota > Metazoa > Chordata > Mammalia > Carnivora > Felidae > Acinonyx > Acinonyx jubatus. Next base: position 17,342,766 of record NC_069383.1, on the reverse strand, counting down.
GTAGTTGCATAATTAGCATTAAATCCACCGAGTATGCTTTTAAACCTGTTCTATTTTGCTTTTAAGGGAGCCAACAAACCCGTGGAAAAAAGCAGTGCAAATTCACTCTTACAAGTAATTTCGTCTCTCTGTTTATGGAGCTGCCTTAGATCCACAATCAAAGGTATCCAACAATGAGAAATAGAAATGCTTTCTCTCTTCTTCTCTATTTTGTCTCTTGTGGTTCACAAAATTCAGGACACTGATTATAGAATCTATTGTAAAAAGTTAACCAGTCAAATGAGACAATTGACGATAATTCTGAACCTGATGTTTATAACTCAGACTTGTGAGGTTTTGTGCGTGCTTGCCTGGTCTGGGATGGCTTTTATGGAAAAGTTTGGAAATGCTAACCAGGCTAGCAGTTTTGGGGGTGTGCCCACAGAGTGCTTCTGAATTTTGTGCGATTATGTACAAATTCGGTACAGTAAGCCCTTGATTATTACTCAGTTCCCTACTCACATAAGAAGCCAGAAGCACAGGAGAGTAATAGCAAAGCTATCAAAAAGGGTTCCTTCCCCTGGAGAAATACAAGGATGGCCTTATCATCTGGATGATTCATTTATTCATTCAACAAATACCAACGGAGCATTTACTTAGTAGTTAGCACAGTTATATAGTTGCAAACACACAAAAAAAACTTGCCCCGAGAGGGTTTATTGTCTCATAGAGGATACACATATTAAATAGCGAAATAAATTTATACTTAAATTGTAATAAGTCCTGTGAGGGAAAGTTCCAGGGTGCTATGGAAGAGTTGAGGAAGGGGCCTTGATTTGGCAGGTTGGCGTTTTTAGAAGATAGCCCAGTATCTCCGGGAAGCTAGAACTTTCCTGTGGCCCAGAGTAAAACCATTCCATGGCCTCTCAGATTTCCTGAGGGTTAAGTTGGCATCGGAACCTGAAAGTGGGAAGGCGGGCTCTTGGAGAGACTGGGCTGACCACAGTTTCCGCTGGCTCCCACCCAAATGCATTTCTCTTGTTTCAGACTCTGGAAACCCGCCAGGTATGGAGCCCCACCTCCCATCCTTAATGTCACTGCCCTGAGACTGGCACTCCCTCCTCACCCTTTTTCCCTTGCTAATCTAGCAAGGTGGCTTTTCTCTCCGACTCTGTATTCTTTCCATAGAGGCAGACCCAGAGGGATCGATTCCCGTGTTTGGTTACAGTGGAATGTTAATTGATGAGTTTCAGACAGAAAAATATCCAATTACGCAATCACCGTCTCTACTTTTCATTTCAAAAGTTCTTAATCTCAAACCCAGGTGAGGGGGAGAGAGAGGTGGGTGTAGTGTGTAGACAGAGGTGATGTGTAAGTGCATCTGGCGACACAGAGGAATGCTTTGCAGACAGTCGGCTGCTGTGTGTGTTGGCAGGGTACTCGTGTGCCGTGCTGCTCGGCGTGGGTATTGGCAGAGCAGAGGGCAAGGTTTTACCTTAAGTGAGGCTATTAAAATGACAAACATCGCTGTCAATTTCCCCCACTTCCTCACGTCTCACAGAATTACCCATCACTTTTTAATTGGTTTGAGATAATGCTTTTATCTGAACAAGGATCAGTTTGCGATATATTGTTAATACAGAATAATAAAAAGACAAAAGGAAAAGGATACCTAATCCAATCATCCATAAGTAGCCACTAATCCATTAGGGACTTTTACCACAGAGGCACTGATGTTAAAATGGTATATTTTTCCATGCTTTTAATTTCCTTTATTTTTATACATTTACTATAGATTTCAAGTGGGTTTCTTAGAGGTGATTTTTTTTTTAGGTTATTTGATGTTGTTAACTATTGTAATTTGCATTTTTACTGAAGTCCAGGAACTTGGCAGATTTCTTATGAACTCTTCAGTTGATTTGAGGTGGCTTCAGTCAACTATTAATGCTTCATCTAAGATTTTTTTTTATCAACGACAAGTTATTTTTAATTTTTTGACTTAAAATAGTGTTCGCTATTATCGTCAATTCTGTATCTCATTTTCAGTTATTAACTTGCTTCTTTTTTTTTCAATATATGAAGTTTATTGTCAAATTGGTTTCCATACAACACCCAGTGCTCATCCCAAAAGGTGCCCTCCTCAATACCCATCACCCACCCTCCCCTCCCTCCCACCCCCCATCAACCCTCAGTTTGTTCTCAGTTTTTAACAGTCTCTTATGCTTTGGCTCTCTTCCACTCTGACCTCTTTTTTTTTTTTCCTTCCCCTCCCTCATCTAAGATTTTTTACTTCATAGTGCAGTGGTGAATTCAGAGAAGATGCCAGATAAGCGTGAGACTTGGTTGATGAGGTAGAGTAATGTGGAAGCAGCTTTTTAAACTTCAAATATACACAAACTTACCTTTTATTCAGAGGCATATTTTTGTTTTAATATTGACATAGGCATTCAAGAGACTATTTTTTTTGTAAAATTTTACTAATAATAGAAATTGATACTTGACATTTTACAAAGTACAGGTGGACGTACGACTTCATTCACTTAATTAACATCACAACCTGGCGTGGAAGGTGACCCCCACGTAATTGATGGAAACACTGGGACTCTGAGAGTTCAATTCCTAAATTCACAGAACTATGTGATGGGCTGGAACTCAGCTATGAGGTTGTTCAAGGCGTGTGCTCTTCATGCATTATCGCGGATAAGAAATCACAAAGCCATCATCCGGGATGAGACTATCCCTCATTTTATTTTTCTCTCTTTATTGTGCTGTATGAAAGACGCAAATCTTTTGAAAGAGTATACCTCTCTCACACACAGAAATGGTACCAAATGCTGTTAGATCCGGCTTTCCTTCCTGGTGATAGAAACCTGCAATCAGGGCGTTTCTCCACTAGAGGGCACAACTCTGAGATCGCCGTTCTGCGGTAGTACCCAGGGAGATGATAAAGAGTCATCAAATACTCTGCTCACTTTCATCAGCTTTATAACACCTGGTTGAAAGTCTAAAGCCGTGGACATAGAATGCAATGAAAAACACTTAATTCTAAATGGAAAAAAATTAATAAACCTTTTTACTTTTCCCCGCTTGGCAATGCTTTCCCTATCATGTATGTGGTAAATCATGGCATCTGTTAGAACATGCTGTTTCACTATTAAGCAAAGCTTTTCCTTGTCTCTGGTGTGAGATTGACAGGAAGAAGGGAAAATGTAAGTTCCGTATTTTTAATCACATTGTTTCTGTCGACCTAACAAATTTTAGGTAAATTATTATATCTCGAATGAGTACAATGGCTCACATTTGCCAGAGTTGATGAAAATTAAAGCCATAGAAATTCCCTGAGGCACAGAGTATCCAGCCTGGAAACACTTTAGAGTCCAAATGACTTATTTTGTAAATAAGAAAACTAAGTCTCAGCATGGGAAATGACTTGCCTTTGATTACCGGGCCAGCCTGAACCGGAAGCGAATCCAGAGCCCAGGTCGAGGTTCACAGGGTCTCATCCTATCCACAAACCCGTGCACAAGTGTCTGAGTGACCCTGATCACCAAATTCTTTGTGGTCTGATTCCGTGATGTTAATAAAGCCTGAGGAGAGAGTCTTGATAACGTAGGTTGTATGCATCCGTTTCAATTTCCACCAGGAAATTGTGCCAAAGGGGTTGATCCCCAGCTAGATACACCTAGAGGGACCCTTGCATCCCTAGGCCCATTATCTCGTGGCTGCGTCTCATCTCATGCCTACACTCCTAAGACCATCCCAAAGATGCATCCGTCCTTGTTCTCATCTTCAGAGGTGGAGAGCCCACAGTTATGAGATTATCTAATCCTTCTGGTTAGCGAAGGAATCCCACCTCGCTTTAGTTGGGCGAGAGAGCATGGCTTGGGAAGTGGGGTCGGGGATCAGGGGAACAATTTAAGATTGCTGCCCTTTTTCATCTGACGATCAAGGAGGACAGAAGGGCCATGTGACTCATCCAAGGCCTTGAAATTAGATGTCAGAACAGGCACTATATACAGCAATCGACACCTCATTAGACTTGCAGTCAAGTATTATAAGTAATGACTTATATATACAGTATATAAGAGGTTTCTGAAGGCTGAGAGTCACCGGGACGCTTTTTTCTTCCAGTCTTTCTCTAATTTCTCTCTAAGTACTGTCTAAACACCTCCCCAAAGTATTCCCCTTGGACTTTTCCCTCTCTGTCTCTGTCCTGTGCCTTTTTCACCCATGTGCTTTTAGCACCTTCCAGTTCACCCCCCCGCCCCCCCCAGTACCGGGGCAGTTCGCTGAGCCCTCCACCAAAGCAAATACAGTCATTCCCTCCCCTGATTAAAATTCTTTATTAGCTCCCCACTGTCTGTACTGACAGCTGTTTAGCTGCAATTCAGAGAAGAACAATTCGATCTGTGGAGCCAGAATATGTGCTTTCCCTCTTCCCCTCATTGGCTTTCCCACCTGGGAAGCTCCCCCTCTGGTCTGTCCTCCTTACCTTGCGGAAGAGACTGGAAGCAGAGGAAGGTTTCCCAGGAATGAACTCAGCCTTCGCTTCACGCAGCAAAAAGAGGTACAGGATTTTAAGTTATGAGCGCAGAGGCCTGTAACGCCTAGTGAGTCAAAAAGATTCTAAAAGACTACAAGAAAAAATTAGATACATACATAGATACATAGATACATAGATTCCTGTGCTGAACAGTCATCAGGCTCCTGGTGTGATCTGCCCTACATTCCTTGTCCCCTGGGGAACCACCTAAGCATTGGGTATCACCTTTCTTTCCTCTGCTTGCCCTGCTGTGTCGCCTCTGGCCATTTATATTCCGCCTCTGTCTTTTATTTGTGGTAATTTTATATGTGACAGGTGCTAACAGACTAAGGGGAAATGATGGAAGGTCCTATTGAAATGACAAATGCAAGGCAGTTAATACAAGCAAGCTCCCTGAAAGTAGTATCGCATTCTCAGCTAAACATTTGAAATAGGAGACAGTCAATAACAGGGGTTTTGAAGGCTTCATTTCATCCCAGATTCCTCATGAATCCAACCTGGAGATTCATTCAGTTATATTTTTGAGCCTATCACCGGACACACCCCTCCCCCACCTCCCACTGTGTAGAAAAGATGAGGGGATTTTTCTGATTTTCCCATCGGGCCAGAAGCCAAAGCAAATTAGGGGGGGGTCATCCGGTGACGCGTTCATTCCGCACGTATTTATCACACAGCTCCTGGAAGCCAGTACCTTGCCAGGATTGGAGGCTGGAGATGGGCAGATGGTTGAGAATATCGTCTTGTCCTCTGTCACTTCCCACCGAAGGGAGGGGGTTCTTCAGGGAAACTGACGTGTAATCAAATAGGCACATCGTGTGTTATATGCTGTAATTTAGAAACACATGTAAAGGAGTAGGGACTAGAGTGAAGAGAAAGCCTAGAGCTTCAGAAGGTAGGGGAGGCGGGCTTCTTGGAGAAGATGGTGCTAAGACAGGAGGAGGCCCCGGTGTGAAGGAAGCTGGAGACGTCACCCAGGAAGAGGGGCAGCACGGGTGGGACTGTTGGGTTGCTTTCCATCAGGCGTGTGCAACAGCACAACGGACTCACTGAGGTCCAGGGGGCCGGTGGGCCGTGGTTTCTCGGGGGCTGGTGAGCCAGGAACCGCTGATGTGTTTCAAGAAGGTGACCGGGCAGGTATACAAAATTCACCTTTGTCATTTGCCCTTTGAAAAATATTTATTAGCCCCCTTTAGTTGGTTACTGGACTATTCTTATATTTCATTTTAGTTATAAATTATAAGTCTAAAGTACAGGGGATACCATTCTCTCTGGTCAGGTAATATATCATTCACATCCATGGTATGACAGATCAATTTCCAGTTGACAGAAACGAGAGGAAACCTACCTTAACGGTATGCTGGGTCTCTGCCTTGTGTGATGCCAGGCCTGGCTGAAGGTAGAAGTCTGAAAGAAAAGAAAGCGTCATGGACCGTGAATGTCCCCTGAATTTACCTTCCCCATCAGCGGTGATGGTGCACCAAAAGTAAGGTGTTTCTAGTGTGATAAGGAACCTGGCCACAGAAGTATGAGGTCCTGAAAGTGAAGAACATTCCTCATATCAGACGGTTCCAAAGGCATGTCAGCGTGGAAGCACCTTAGAGGTGGTTTATTTTATGTCCAAGAGACACACATTTGTGAACCCTTGAGAGATACCAAGACCTACCAAGACCTCAGTTTGTGGCTTGTAACCCAGGAAGAGGTAGAAGTGTTTCCAGGGGCACCTGGGTGGCTCAGTCGGTTAAGCAGCCGACTCTTGATTTCAGCTCAGGTCATGATCTCAGTTTCGTGAGTTCGAGCCCCACATCAGGCTCTACGCTGACAGTGCGGAGCCTGCTTGGGATTCTCTCTTTCCTTCTCTCTCTGCCTCTCTCTCTCTCTCTCTCTTTCTCTTTCTCAAAAGTAAATAAATAAACATTAAAATAATAATAATAAAGGGAGGTGCCTGGGTGGCTCAGTCTGTTAAACATCAGACTTTGGCTCAGGTCATGATCTCGCAGTTCCTGAGTTTGAGCCCTGCGTTTGGCTGTCTGCTGCCAGATCCTTGGTCCTCCTCTCTCTTTGTCCCTCCCCCCTCTCTTTCTTTCTCTCTCTCTCTCAAAAATAAATAAACATTTAAAAAAATGGCTTAAAAAAAAAGAAGTGTGTCCGGATGTGCGTTAAACACAAGTCTCCATATAGTCTCCATATATTTGTGCTGTTGTGTTTTGCTTTTTGTTTGTTTACTAAACTTTGTGCTATGAGTTTTGGATGACACAACAGCACTAGAACGAGATTTTCCTCCCTTGACTTAATCATACTGATCAGAGAGGAACTAACTTTGGAGGTGTGGGGTGATGTTATTTAACATCTGCATGCTACCTAAGTCATTTGGGGATCCTCCAAGAGCACGCGCTGTACTTTTTGGGAAATACTGGCCCTATTTACGTGTTTGTGCTTTATATCATTTCGGTCTTAAAATCGTACAGATTCTGAGTACCTATGCTGGATCTTTGTCTTAGAGCTGCCCAAAAATGCGTGCCATAGGACAATTTTATAATGATGGCACCCAGTATCAGATTAATCTTGAATGGGCTATAAAATGCCTTATGTTGATTCTCGCTTAGGTCTATCAATCAACTGATAGATTGATCTATCAATCTATTGATCTATTATATATCAGTAAATCATGCATTTCATTATTTGGTATATGAACGGGCTGGCAAGATTTCCATTGCCTTTCTAGATGTTGGGAACCACTTATCCTTTCTTCTGCCTCCTTGACCACTGACGCTTAAGGCTAGATCTGTGTGAGCTAAAAAACTTTCTAGCTGTTTTGTTTTATTTCTTTGCTTACGACACGACATTGTATAGATGTCTGCTTCTAGGCAGAAAATATTAGCAGTGTCATGTGCTTAAAGCGCTTCAAAGCTATAGTCTTATACAAATGCAATTGGTTTTACTAATACTTTTTCAGGAAAAAAAAAAGGAAGAAAAGGGTATAAATATGACTGTCTAACTGAATCCTTAAATGCCTCTCAGTGACTTCCTTTTGTTTCACTATTTGTACCTTCCTGTTCTTTTGTACTACTGATAATTTTTACAATAAAATTGTGAAATTTAAGTGCTTGACATTTGAAGGATTAACACTTAAATAATTAAAATCGTATCATCCATAAAATAGATTTCATACGGGTTTTATACCATTATATATGTTTACAGGAGACAGCACATCCTGATTTGGTCCCTCATGGGGGGGCTAACAATTGGTTCTTCCCGTAAGTGACCCTCACCACACTTGTTTTCCAGGACGGAAGCATGAAAAGAATGGCTGCAGGTTACCATTGCCAGTTGGTTCATTTGTTGGGGGGACATCGTGTTGTATTTTGACTGTTGCTGTTCTAGTTTATGTATACATCCCAGAATGTTAGCTAGATGTAAAATGCCCTGAAAAACAAGTGGGGGAGAAAAACCTCAGTGGCTGGACATTCACCACCTCTTTCTATCATAAAAGCATAGTTCACCCTTTATATTTTTCAGTGGGGCCTTGCAAAATGAAAACATACATTTATTTAGTTATTTGTTGATTTATTTACATATATGCATGTCAACAGTGCTTGGGAGAAAACTCTCTCTTTCTCTCTTTCTCTCCCATGGTGGAGTGGTTTGTAAGCTGGTGACGTGGTCGGCCTATAGAGACTTTTGCCAGCAAGTTGATCCATTATTTATAAAAGTTGGAAAGATACCACATCTCCATGGCAGATACGTCAAGTCTTTGTTTATACAGCACACCTAAAGCACCTGTTCTGTCATTAATTTTTATTTCAGCTATCATGATAAACACTGGCCCCATAATGAAGCAGGTCACTGCCCAGTTTATCTGTTTTTATAGTGACAGGAATAATTCTCTCAGATATGTCATGGTTTAGCTATTTTGGCAACCTCCAGGAACAAATCAAATCTTCCGTATTTCAATCCAATTGACGTTGCAAGGATCAGTGATTATTTCAGTTGAGAAAATGAATAGACTCTGACTCAGGGCTGTCTGTCACTCTGTACCTTTCATTCTGGCATAATTTAGTGGTCCTTCCATGGGTTGTCATGAAATCAAAGAAAAGACGAGAATAATTAAGATTTAGAGTGTAGAAGATTTAGGAAAAGATCCCATGCAGGTTCAATTTCTTTGTATCATTCCAATGCCACTTGGCCCCCCGTTTGACATGTGACACACAGGGTAGTGATTTTTACGTTGCTCTTCCAAGGATTCTGGGAATTTTAGACAATGTTAAGATGTCTTTTTTGAAGGATGAAATCCAAGTGAGTGCCAAGGAAGCGTAATAGAGTGAAAAGGTCTCTGCAAGGCTGTCTCTTTCATGTCCCCAACTCACGGCTTCGGGCACTCAGAGTTCTCCTGCAGACTTGCCCCTGTGGAGCCCTTTTGGTTGCTGCACAAGGACAGTTTTTTCCCAAATGGATTGCCAACTGATACAGAATAGTCAAGTTACCATTCCCCCTTTAAAAAAAATTTTTTTTTAACATTTATTTATTATTAAGAGACAGAGAGAGACAGACGGTGAACAGGGGAGGCACAGAGAGAGAGGGAGACACAGAATTTGATGCAGGCTCCAGGCTCTGAGCTGTCAGCACAGAGCCCAACATGGGGCTCGAACTCACAAACTGTGAGATCATGACCTGAGCTGAAGTTGGATGCTTAACCTACTGAGCCACCCAGGCGCCCCTCCCCTTTTGAATATATAATGAGACCCCGATAATCTAAGGATATTTTTCCTTTCTACTCTTTTAATTTCAAATTGTACTTTCTTGTAATAAATATTGACTTGAGAAACATGAGGTCATCTCAAATGAGGTTGTCCAGCAGTATGTTCAATAAATCAATTTAAAGTAATACAGCCACACACATATAGACCCGTCTCTTGGAGGGGAGGAGCCCAAAAAGAGATAAATGGTACAGTGAAAAATAATAACCTTACCAGTCCCACGGAGGCTCCCACGGAGCCTCCCACTGGAGGCTATGAGGCTCTCAGCTCAGAATGCTCACTGTCCCAAAAGGTAGATCCCCCCCAAACATTTATCTGAGAAGGGCATGCCTTAGTAGATGGTACAAAGAAGGGGAGCTTGCTTTTGAATGGTTGGAGCCCTGCTTCTCTCTTGCAGCTGTGGGACTATCAACGACTAAACGTGACAGGGGAGGTTTCTCAGCTCCCTGCTGCCTGCCCTGAGCTCAGGGTAGCTTCCTGTGGACTGCGTTGAGCCTTTGACAAACTCTTGTGGACGTCTTGGAAACTGAGGTGAGTTTGAGTAGCCCCCCGCCCTTTTCCCACTGTCCACCCATCTCATTGCCCAGGCTCATAATGTACTTAGTAAGTAACACAGTTATAAATTGTGTCTTGGCCTGAGTCCTAATGGGTGGACTTTTACTGCCAGAGTCCTAATGTCCACCGGAGGGCAGTTCAACATTCCTCCCTTTCCAGTCCTCTCCTAATCCCTGGTTAGAAACATTCACTCATCCTATGGCTCTAGACCTGCTGGTCCCTAAAGGTTCTGGCTGCAGCAGAGACCAGCCTGCCCAATTAAACTCGTGCATATGGTCGAAGTACACATTACTGATTCTCTATGAAACAGAATTCCCTCTTAAATAGGACATAAGTCCGCACGGCTCTCTCAACAACCTTTCAGCACTCAGGCACAAATGTGCCCTGGAGTGTCCAGCCACAGCCTTGCAGTTATACTGTTCTGGGGTCCTCTTTTACGGCCACCCCCCTGTTTTTCTAAAGAGATACAGAGGAAATGAGTTTATCTAGCCCTATAGACTCCCAATAATAAGTAGTTCAGCAGACTGCTGCATAGACACAACAGGACACAGGCTTACGTGTGAATCCTGGTTGTAACTCCAAATCTAATTCCACCTGTTGTGTTCGAGTAGTTGGGAATCTATGTTTTAGAGCAACAGTTCTCAAACTTGAACATGGTTATGAGTCACCTAGGGAATTGTTAAAATGCACATTCTAATTCAGGAAATTAGGAATGAGGTTGAAGATTGCGCATTTCTAGAAAGTTCCCAGGGGATGCCAGTGCTGATGGCCCATGGACCACACTTGGGAGTAGCAAGACTCTGGAGAATGATAAAGCCAGATACATAATATGGCCTTCTAGCTTTTAGGATATATTTATGTCTTGACATTTCCATCTGTATGTGTTCAGCGCTTTGGCATTTTCAAACCTGTTATTCATTATTGCGCTTGTCCCTGTGTCCTTTATGATAGGACCCTTATGATCATCGCCATCTTTTGTCACCACCCAGAAAAAAAGATCCAGACAGGACATCTTAATCATGAACCTTTATCCTCGTTATACTATCTGCTGCTTCTCCCCTTCTCTCTTCACCTCCTCCAGACCTTTTCCGTAGCGCTTTCTGTGAGCATTAAATTATTATTCAGAAACTGGCACAGTAACCAGTATGTGGTAAAGGCTCCATAAACATTGATTTGAATCGAAACGTCCCTACCGGGCCCTTCTGACTCATGCTCCCCAGAGAGCAGGGCCTCCCCAGTCGCCCTGTCTTTAGAGACCACCAGACCAGTAAGCAGCAGGACTTAGGGGCGTGCGTTTTCTCCCAGCTCCCTATTGTGTCTTCCTGACCATCACTTTTCCCACCTCATGTCAGAAGCCTCCGTCATTCTAGATTCGTGCCGCCTCAATTCTGCCCTGTGGCCTTTCTTACCATTCATCGCTTTCTGGGTTGTTTGTTAAAGTCAAATTTTAATTCACTCTGTTTCTTCCGCTTGGGCTTTTGCGATTATCACGTGTGTGATTATCCACTTATGTCTCAACTCCAACACCCTTCACCTACATGCTGCTTCAGGCACCTGCTTGCCTGGCTTCAACTGCACTGAGAATACTGGAATCTACCGTATTGAGTCATTTAATTGATTTTGCTGATTACAAAATAATGCAAGCTCCTAATTCATTAAGGAAAGCCTGTATTTATAGACTAGAAAGTGAAAAGTATGTAATTCTAGCCAGATGTAACTAACAGTTAAAAGCATAATTTGGCACAAATTATTTACCCAAATTGAGAGATATGAAATGAACAGCATAGCATCTTGAAAATATATTTAAAACTAATTTTCATTTAATAATATAAAATGGCAAATTAATGCCTATTAATACATAATGATAAATTCACCCTTTTAAACAGATTTCTAGTATTTCTCTTTATAAATAAACTATAGTTGGGGCACCTGGGTGGCTCAGTCGGTTGAGCATCCGACTTCAGCTCAGGTCATGATCTCACGGTTCGTGAGTTTGAGCCCCGCATCAGGCTCTGTGCTGACAGCTCGGAGCCTGGAGCCTGCTTCGGATTCTGTGTCCACCCTCCCCCCCCCCTCTCCGCCCCACCCCTGCTTGTGCTCTGTCTCTGTCTTTCAAAAATGAATAAACATAAAAAATATTTATAAATAAACTATAGTTAATTTAAACCAATTCCCTCATAGTAGGCATCGAAATTGTATTATATACAATCTCGTATATAATATATATATACAATTCCTCTGTATAAAAGACAACATGGGGCGCCTGGATGGCTCAGTCGTGGGCGCCTGGATGGCTCAGTCGGTTGAGCGTCCGACTTCAGCTCAGGTCATGGTCTCGCGGTTTGTGCGTTCGAGCCCCGCTTGGGGCTCTGTGCTGACAGCTCAGAGCGTGGAGCCTGCTTCAGATTCTGTGTCTTCCTCTCTCTCTGCCCCTCCCCCACTTGTGCTCTGTCTCTCTCTGTCTATCAAAAATAAATAAAATACTTTTTAAAAAGACAACAGGAGGAGCTTGGACTTTTTGGCCTTTTGCTTTAGGCTCTAAGGGTTTAATTTCTTTTGGCTTTAGTATGTAAATTCAGCTTTCTGGAATTTTATGACTTATTGATTTACTATGAGAGAGAGAGAGAGAGAGAGAGAGAGAGAATCTTTAAAAAAAATTTTTTTTAACGTTTATTCATTTTTGAGAGACAGAGAGAGACAGAGCATGAGTGGGGAAGGGGCAGAGAGAGAAGGAGACACAGAATCCGAAGCAGGCTCCATGCTCTGAGCTGTCAGCACAGAGCCCCACATGGGGCTCGAACTCACAAACCGCGAGATCATGACCTGAGCTGAAGTCGGACGTTCAACTGACTGAGCCACCCAGGCGCCCCAAGAGAGGGAGAGAATCTTAAGCAAGCTCCACACTCAGCACAGAGTTTGACCTGGGGCTTGACCCATGACCCTGGGATCTTGACTTGAGCTAAAGTCAAAAGTCAGACACTCAATCAACTGAGCTACTCAGGCACCCTGAGGCTCCTGGAATTATAAATGCTTAGGGTGCAACTTGCAGTTAAAGTAAAACTGTCATGCCAACGACTTTATGACTTTCAACCCATTATAAGGATAGTTAGGAGCCAAATCTCTGTATGTAAAGTGTTTAGTGAATCTCTCTTCTCACTCTGATTCTCTCTCTCTCAGGGCTGCATTCAGATTTATGTTTTAATCAGACCGAATCAACATCTAATTTTCACTTACTTTAACTATTGTACTCAGTGAAGCAGAGAATGGGTCCATCTTAACAAACACAGAGAAACACAAACACAAACACAAATACAACGACGGAAGGGGCCTCTCTCTGAGAGCATCAGTTTGGAGCTTGGCACGTGCCTGGGCGGTATTCATGGCATCAGTTCAAAAGATCAGCCCTTCCTTAGAAGGTTGTTTCTTTTTCCCTTACAGCTGTTGCTATGATGGTTAATGCTATTCTATTTTGCCACAACTTCTTTATTAACCCGCCGGTTACCTCCTCTCCATTTTCCCTTACACACACAAATTAGAGCAGGGCATGAAATGTATCCAACTCCAGTTAGGATTTGGGTTTGACAATAAATCTGCTTGATCTTTATAGTCTTGCTACCCCCCTCGACACCCTCCTCACTTTTACTTCTTTTGTTCTTCACAGAGCTGTTTTCCCTCTTAACCACGTGGGCAAATCCTGTGGCTGTCCTTCCTTAATTTACCTCCCTTTATTAATGGTGGGAGCAAGGAACCGACATTTGACTCTAAAATGTACTTGAAAGCAGCATCTTCCGGCTCTTGGCTCAGTCTAGTCCAGAAGTATTAAACTACCCATCCTAGTATTAAAGCTTTCTTGCTCACCTGAACCAGTGTGGGGGCTAGTCCTTGACTAGAACACTGCCTTTTAGGCCGGTTGGTGAATTATGGTATGCTGCATGTATATGACTCTTTTTCTTTAAACTTTCACGTGACTACATCATTACATATGCCGTCTGTCCCCCTTTAAGTTTCCCTCACATCCCCCTGCCCTGTTTCTTTGCCTCTCCAGATTTTCCACCCGCAAGGCCGGGTTGATTTCCACTTCTCCATTTCCTAACCAGTGACATCATTCCCACGTCTCCCCAGAGGTGGGATTCCTGTTGTAATATCTCTATAATTTGGTCACACATGCTTTGCACAATTACTTGCAATGACAGGTTACATGGTACATCAACAGATAGTCCTTACTTTTCCTTTTCCTTCCCTTTCCTTCCTTTCCCTCCCCTCCCGTCCCCCTTCCCTCCCTTCCCTTCCTTCCCCTCCCCTTCCATTCCCTCATGTCCCCCCCCTCCCCTTCCTTCCCTTCCCTCCCTTCCCTTCCCTTCCCTCCCCTCCCCTCCCCTTCCCTCCCTTTCCCTCCCCTCCCCTCCCCTCCCCTCCCCTCCCCTCCCCTCCCCTCCCCTCCCCTCCCTTCCCTTCCCTTCCAGTATAGTTCACATACTGAGTCATATTAGTTTCAGGTGTACAATATGGTGATTCAACACTTCCGTAAAACATCTAGTGCTCGTCACAGCAAGTGCTCTCCTTCATCCGCATCACCTATGTTGACCCCCCCCCCCATCGCCCTTCTGGTAACCATCAGTTTGTTCTCTATAGTTAAGAGTCTGTTCCATGGTGTCTCTCTCTCTCTCTCTCCCTTTGCTCCTTTGTTTTGTTTCTTAAATTCCAAATATGAATGAAATCATATGGTATTTGTCCTTCTCTGACTGATTTATTTTGCTTAGCATTATACTGTTTAGCTCCATCCATGTCATTGCAAATGGCAAGATTTCATTCCTTTTTATGGCTGAGTACTATTCTGTGTGTGTGTGTGTGTGTGTGTGTGTGTGTGTGTGTGTGTGTAGCACATTTTCTTTATCCATTCATCAGTCAGTGGACACTTGGGCTGCTTCCATAATTTGGCTATTGCAAATAATGCTAATATAAACATAGGGGTGCGTGTATCTCTTTGAATTAGTGTCTTTGTATTCTTTGGGTAAATGCCCAGGAGCGTGATTACTGGATTGTAGGTAGTTAAAAAAAGATAGAGAGTTCAGGCCATCATGAACTAGCTGTTGTATCCAACTCCTTTCTTATTTTTAAGGTATTCTTATCTCTGTGTAACTTATATAGATCCTAAGTTTTAAAACAGCATGCTTTCTGTTTCTCTTTCTCTTGCATGTTACAATGCTTTAAATATTTGGAAACTGCTATGAATCTCTTCACTTTAGTCTTCTAATTCATGACATGTTTTGTGGAATCTCTCATCAGATTTGTCTCTTTTTCATAGGTAGCCTCCTTATAACCTTCCATTCATAACCGAGCATGATATTTTCAATGTGGTCTGACTTGTATAGAACTCAATGAAGCTATGATTTGCAAAGTTATGGATGTTGACTTTTCTTCATGTAGTCTAACCTGGCATGGAGGTTTTAGTAATTATTTCACAATCTGACTTGCTCACTTAGCAATAAATTACATATATATACTTATTCACTACCCCCAAAATTCCCTGATGCTCATTTTCAGTCAGAGTAGTCTCTCTACCTCTGACCCAGGGCAACCTCCAATCTACTTTATGCTACTATAGGTTAGTTTGTGTTTTCTAGAATTTTATATAAGTGAAATCATATACCCTTATATAATCTATCACAAAGGATTTTTCTCCTTTGGCAAATATATACTTGTTTTTTCTTAAAAGAAGCCAAATTATTTCAACACTATGTTTGCAAAATTACATTTTTAAGCCTAACTTCAAGAGGTTTGTCCTTTCCAATTTCATCTTGTTGGTTTTAGCCCAGAGTTCCTGTACATCAAAATGATTTTGAATTCTGCATCTATCATCTGAAGTATTAGCTGGCTATCCTTTCTGGCTGTAAGTTTTTTGTAGTTGTGTTAAATAAATTTCAATACATTAATGCAGAACACAGAATCATAAAATATTAGAGTGTAAAGAACCTAAGTCATGGATAAAATAGTTGATCAGAACAACCAAGGATAAAACCCTATGTTCTGTCCATTTGACTCGCAGCCAAAGAGCTGGCTCCTCCCCCTCCTTTTCTTCCTACCTCCCCTAAAACTCGATAGCAATTAGCGCGTCTATAGAAGTTTTCAAACACAACACTTGTTGTGATTCCCTCACAGTGTTCTTTGTCCTTCCCTTTCTCTGTGTGTATGTGTTTAAACTTTTTTTTCTTATTTTTTTGAGGGATAATTCACATTCAACACAATCCACCCATTTTAAATATAAACTTTGATGAGTATTGACAAATATAAACATTTACGTAGCCATTACCCCAATCATGGTGCAGAATATTTTCATCACTGCAAAAGTTTCCTAATGCTCTTTTGCACTTCCTATCCCTCTACCTGTGCCGCCAGGCAACCACTGGTCTCCTTTATGCTTCTATAGGTTCATTTGCATTTTCTATAGTTTTTTAGGGATGGAATCATGCAGTATGCACTCGTTTGTATCTGGCTGCCAGAATGTGTTTGAGATGTATCCGTGATGTTGCCTGTACCAGCAATTCCTTTGTTTGTTTGTTTGTTTTGTTTTTAATGAGCAGCATTCCATTGAATGAACTTGTCTATTCATTCACCTGCTCCTGGCCATTTGAGTTGTGCCCACTTCTAAGCTATTATGAATAAAGTTGCTATAAACATTGTTGTACAAGTCTTTCTGTGGACGTATGCTTTCATTTCTCCTGGGTACAGACCTGAGAGTGGAATTCGTAAGTCATGTGTTTAATTTCATAAGAAACTGCCAAAATATCTTTCCAAGTGACTGTACCATTTTACGTTCTTACCAGCAGCGTATGAGAGATCTAATCACTCCACATCCGCACCTACATTTGATCTCCCTTTCAGCCATTCTACAGAGGCATAGTAGTAACTCCTTGTGGTGGTTTTTATTAGCATTCCCCCGACGACTAAGGTTGGTGGACATCTCCTGATGTATCTTTGTTTTGTTTTGTTTTGTTTTTGCCATCCATATGTCTTTTGTGAAGTGTTCTCCCTTTCCTTTTTCTCTTGTTCACCAAGTAGCTATTCCCTATTTCTTTCAATCCCTATCTTTGGCTTAGAATGGCATATATCTGCTTTTTCTGAGCATGAAAATCTTCCCAGTTTTCTCCCTGACAGTAAGCCCAAGGCAGGGGTTCTACGGGGTGAATATGTTTACTGTAGGGAGGGAGGAACTGCTCCATGGAAATGTGTGCAAAATGCTTATTCACCGCACTATTTTCATGGTCTAATCTTTCAAACAAAACAAAATAAACTAGTTTTTAAGAAGCAATGGGAAATTTCTGCCACATAAATATTAGTGTTTTGAATCCAAAGAAGTCAATAAAGCTGAATTAAGAAAAAAAATCTCTCCTGTGGTTTCTTGGGCTGATTTCATTGAACTCGTTAATAAAATGCAATGTTCGGTACAGAAGATTTTTAGCATCTCTTCATGACTTCTTTTAGTGACTGAAAGCTATAACTCATCTTGACAGTAAGCCATATTCAACATTTTCTGTGATCAGATTAGAAAGTTTCACCTTCTTAGAGATCTGCTTTGCCAGCTAGCTCATCTATGGGGAACAACTTGAAAATTATTTTTCTAGAGATTTGAAATATGAAAACATAGAAGACAGACAGGGAGGTTGAATAATGAGAAAATGGTTAACCGGTTAAGAGTTACAGCTCTGGGATGCCTGCATGGTTCAGTCAGTTAAGTGTCTGACTTCTACTCAGGTCATGATCTCATGGTTCATGAGTTAAAGCCCTCCATTGGGCTCTACACTGACAGTGTGGAGCCTGCTTGGGATTCTCTCTCTCTCCCTCTCTCTCAGCCCCCTCCCCTTTTCACACACTCTTTCTTTCTCTCAAAAATAAATAAAACTTGAAAAAGATGTTCATTGTACGTCTATAAGCTTGTCAGACCACAGGACAGGAATCTGTGCACTCTGTAACATGGTACCATGACTTATGCCTTCCAGAGGCTGCAGAAAGTGTGTATTTACCATGCTCCCTTCAGGGGCTTTCCTCCCCCGACCTGGAGCCCTACGGCTCTCCTGATGACCCTTTTTCGTCATGATTTCCCCTGCGTACCTCATGTTCCCGCAGTAATGTGATTCCCACCCAGGGTTCACCTTTCCGTGGTACTTGTCTGAATTACCACATTTCCAGATTGAGGGGTAAGGAGACAAATACTTGTCCCTCTTTCACTAGGCTTCAAACTCATTAAAATATGTAAGCTCAGCTTTTGTCAATTTGTTTTTGCCTCTTATTTTAAATATCAGCAAATTATACTTTTTCATTACCTTCGTGGTGTTCCATGTATGCAACACTAAACTCTCTGAGTGTGTTAGTTTGATTTGGCAGTTTGTATCTTTGTATTTTTGTTTATTTTTTCAATTAAAAAAAATAAATTTTAATCCCTGTCTTAATTTTTGGGGGGGATTTTTTTTAATCCCTGTCTTAATCTGTTTGGGCTGCTGTAATGGGCTGGGTGGCTAATAAACAGCAGAAATTCATTTCTCACAGTTCAGGAGGTTCAATGTCCAAGATCAAGGCACCAGCATGGTAGCCTTCTGATGAAAGCCTTCTTCCTGGTGCACAACTGGTACCTTCTTACTATGTCCTCATATCATGGGAGGAAAGAAGATCTCTCTACAGCCACTTTTATAAAGGCACTAATCCCATTCATGAGAGTTTCACCCTCATGACCCAGTCACATCTCAAAGGTCTCCCTTACTAATACTATCCACTTTGGTAGTTAGGATTTGTACATATGAATTTTGGGGAGGGGGGGACACAAACATTTAGATTTTAACAATCCCTTTACCTTCCACTGTATTTGGAGTTTATTCTGTTATTTTAACTTTTCAGATTGGATGCATAGCTCAGTATGTTTCAGGTTTTTAACATTTTCAAATATAATTTTAAAGATCAAATTTTTCCTTTGAGAATAACTTTAACTACATTAATGCGTTTTTAATATGCAGAACTGTTATTGTTATTCACTTGTAAGTATTTTCTAATTTCCATTATGATTTTTTCCTTGAATTTTTTTTAAGTTTAAGCGATCTGGGGGTTTTTCTTTTGGTTATATTTAAAATTAATTGCATTGTACTTAGAAAACATGGTCTGTGTTTTTTCTAACTTGTGTGTGTGTGTGTGTGTGTGTGTGTGTGTGTGTGTGTATGTTTGATTTGTTTCATGGCTTAATATATAGGTAATTTCCATAAATATCTTTTTATGCTGAAGAATCCAGCCTGCAGTGTTGAATATGTAGTTCTATACAAATCCATTGATCAAGCTTTTTAATTGTGTGGTTCAAATGTTCTCTATCTTAAATGATCTCACTTTTATTTGATTGATCTACTAATAACTGAGATTCAGCCACCATGGTGGTGGATTTATCAAGTTCCTCCTATACTTCATTCAACTTGTACTTTATTGTTTTTGAGGCTGTATTATTTGGTGCCTTCAGATTTCAAATTGACATATCTTTCTGGTGAATGAGATTCTTCACTTTGTTAAAGACTTTTGCCTTAGGTTTTATTTCTCTAAAAGCAATAGTGGTTTCATTTTGGTGAGTGTTTGCCTGTTATATAATTTCTCATTCTTTCTATTTTTATGATGTATGTTTATCTTTGTAAGCAATATAGGTCAGAAATCAAAATTTTTTTGAAAATGTTTTTTTTAATAAATAAACTCAATCCATTTAAATTATTTGGATTATTAATTTTATGTTATCCATATATTTTTACTTGTGTGCTCCTTGTGCAGTACATCTTTTTTCATATTTTCTCTTTCGCATTTATTTTGATATTAAATAATTGTGTTTTTCATTTTTCTTTTCTTAATTGGATGTTATATACTGTCTTTTTAGCTTATTAATAATTACTCTTATTAGTAACTTAATTACTAATAGTTACTCTTGAATTAATAGTAACTAATAGTTAACTCTTGAGTTACACTTAATTTTTAAAATAAACAATATCTTTACCCTTCTTTCTATCAAAACAAGTATCCTAGAAGGCTGTCACTCAAATAACCCATTTCTCAGATATCATTATATTATCTACTGTTTTAATATGATTTTAATGGTGATAATCTTTCAAATTATACATTATTATTACTTTTATACATATCTATGTTGACACACTTATCTACGTGTTTCCAATTATTTTTGCTTGTCATTGTCCCTTTTATAGTAGACCTTTTTTTTTCTGGGATCATTTTCTTTCTTCCCAAAGTACACCTTTTAGGCTTTCCTTTGATGAGGGTCTGTTGGTGGTAAAATTCCTCAGGATCATTTATTTTTAAAGCCCAAAATATTTTTATTTCGCCTTCATTTTGGAAAGACTGCTTTTTCTGTGTATCCAATTTTAGGTTGGCAGTTCCTTTCTGTCAACTCTCTGAATATATGTTATTACACTTTGTTTCTAGTTTCATTTGTTACTAGTGCGAGACCAGCTCTCAGGATAAACGTAGCTCTTTTATTGGTCTTTATTTTTTTTTCCTCCAGTCTCCTTTTAGTCTGCCTTTGGTGTCTGCAATTTTACTACCGTGTATCTAGCAAGGACTACTTTTGATTACACTATGTGGCGGGGTGCCTGGGTGGCTCAGTGGATTAATCATCTGACCTCAGCTCAGGTCATGATCTTGTGGCTCCTGGGTTTGATGCCCGCATCGGGCTCTGTGCTGACAGCTCAGAGCCTGGAGCCTGTTTCTGATTCTGTGTCTCCCTCTCTCTCTCTGCCTCTCCCCGCTCATCCTGTCTTTCAAAAATGAATAAACGTTAAAAAAAAACTATACTGACTCTGATGATTCATGTCTTCCATGTGTTTTGAATATTCTTGGCCATGGACTCTTCAGGTATTACTTTTCAGCAGCCTCTTACTGTCGTCTCCTTCTGTAAATGTCATCACAATTAACTTTCCCATCTATTCTGTATGGTTTTTGTCCTTTTTCATCCTTTCATATTTTGCATTTCTTTGGCTCCTCATGGCATTTCATGTCATTTTACAGATTTATATCCCAATTCACTAGTTCTGTCTTCAGAAATGTTTACCTCTTTTATACCTTGTACACTGATTTTCAATCGTAATTGTTGCTTTTTAAAAATTTCTACAAGTTCTATTTTATTTTTGTATCAAAAGAATCTTGTCAAAAAAATATGAAAGACACGTGCACTAGGTTTTTCAATGGAGCGTTACTGTAATAGCAAAACAATGGAACAGACTGAACGCCATCAATAGAGGACTGGTTGCCTAGTGTGATATGTCCATACAGCAGAGTACTATCCAGCTTTATGAAAGAATGTTGAATTTCGCTATATATTATCTCTGTATGTTGCTATGAAGTGGTATTCAGAGACTAGAAAAATTTTTTTTTATATTTATTCACAGACAGAGAGAGAGAGATTGAGAGAGAGAGAGAGAGAGTACACTGGGCAGAGGCAGAGAGAGAGGGAGAGAGAATACCAAGGAGGCTCCATGCTGTCTGCACAGAGCCAGACATGGGGCTGGAACTCATGAACAGTGAGCTCATGACCTGAGCCAACACCAAGAGTTGCACGCTTAACTGACCGAGCCACCCAGGTGCCCCTAGCAGCAACAACAAAAATTCAAACTATAATGGAGTTATGTGAGTATAGTATATTAAAGATTATATATTGTTTCATTAAAAACCCTGCAAGACTTAGTGTCTTAAAACAATAATTATCATTTTCTTATGTTCCTGTGGGTTGGCTGGATATTTCTTCCATCTTTTTGCTTGGAAGGAGTGATTATGTCAATGGACAACTGTCAGCATGGCTACACTCACATGTATGAGCCTTATTTAGCCTTTTTATGGCTAAAAGCAAGAAAGCTTTACTTTAAGAAGTAAAAACAAAAACAGTGAAAAGCCATTTTTTTTTCTTTTCTTTTACTGAAAAGCAGAGAAGATTTAAAAGATTATTTGGGCATGTCAAAAAGACTCAGTAGTCAATATGAAAAAGCTGCCAAAGCAGGCCAGTTTGATAACCCTTAAGAAAAAATACACCAATATGTTTATAAGTTAATAATAATATTAATTTACAAAATAATGGTGTTGAGCCCTTGCACGGCTCAGTAGGTTAAGCGTCCAACTTTGGGCTCGAATCATGATCTCGCGGCTAGTGAGTTCGAGCCCCATGTCAGGCTCTGTGCTGACAGCGCAGAGCCTGGAGCCTGCTTCAGATTCTGTGTCTCCTTCTCTCAGTCCCTCTCTCGCAAAAATAAATAAACATTAGAAAACAATTTTAAACAGTGTTATTTGGACATTTGGAAAAGGCTGTGGATCAAATGCATTGTTTTGAAAATTGGTAAAAGAATAGCATGAAGCTTGGGCACCTGGGTGGCTCAGTCGGTTAAGTGTCCCACTGTTGGTTTTGGCTCAGGTCATGATCTCATGGTTCTGTGAGTTCAAGTCCCACATCGGGCTCTGCACTGATGGTGTGGAGCCTGCTTGGGATTCTCTCTGCCCCTTTCTCTCTGTCTCCCTCTCTCAAAATAAAAAAGTAAACTTAAAAAAAAAAAGAATAGCATCAAGCTTTTATCCTGTCTTTCCTTTTTGTATTAGGCTTCAAGGTAATCAAATGTTGATAAGAGAAAGTTCTCTTTGTAGATGCATTTGAACCAATGGTTGAAGAAAGAATGACGGAATTGAATATTGCCATTTTTGCAACCCAGACTGAAATAATGGATCTAGGCAGTAATTATTAATTGTTAACATCAAAAAGGAGAGACAAATAGACATTACGTGTCTCTTGATAGAAGTATGCGATGCTACCATAAAAAAAACCATGCGAAAAAAACAAAGCCAAAACAAAAAAACTTGAATCAGAGCTTTAGATCTAAGTACCAATGTACAGCATATAAGAAATAGAGGAACATGTTAAATGACACCACAGAGAGGCAATCAATAAAATTCAGTTTGTAATAAACTAGAGAAGATAAATGTCTAGTTGCTTCAACAAATAGATTTCAGGAAAAGGAGAAAAAAAGATGGTGGAATGAACTGTTGATTAAAACAAACTTAAGGGACATAAAAACAATCACAGTGTATAGCTCTCATTTGAATCATGGTGAAAACAAATCATAAAATACAACATTATGAGATAATTGAGGAAAACAGGAGTCTTTTTTTAAGGGTGATAAGGGTATTGTGCCTGTATATTTTTAAAGATTATCTTTTAGAGATAAATACAGAAATGTTTATGGGTTAAATAAAATGATGTCTGGAATGTACTTCAAAATTCAGTAGGGAAAGTAGGGGCCATGTTATCAAACAAAGTTTCTATGAGTAGACCACTGCTGCACATTATTGATGGGTAATGGAGATTTGTTATATTATTTGTTATATTATTCTCTCTACTTTTGTATATGTTTGAAGATTTGGATTTAAAAAAAAAGGTGCTAAAAGGAGAAACTAGTTTTCCGTGGTGAGGTTAGGATTTGAACAGAGGTAGGAATAAAACCACTGTAGACTAGAAAATAAACTGGAAAATTTTTATGGTTTGTTACCAGCTCATATTTTTGATTGCCTGTTTCATTTCTTTACACATTAAATCTATGTTTTAAAAAAAATTGTATCCCATTAAAATTTTTTTTTAATGTTTTTAATTTATTCTTGAGAGACAGAGACAGAGTGTGAGTGGGGGAGGGGCAGAGAGAGAGAGGGAGACACAGAATCCGAAGCAGGTTCCAGGCTCTGAGCTGTCAGCACAGAGCCCGATGCGGAGCTCGAATTCACAAATGGTGAGATCATGACCTGAACTGAAGTTGGACGCTTAACCGACTAAGCTCCCCAGACTCCCCAGTTGTATTCCATTTTTGATCATTGTAACAAGTTTGGTGTTTTGAGGTCCAATTCTACTCTGTTGTTGTGTAACTCAGCCTCTTCTGGCGTTTACTCATTAGGTTCTCGAAAACTTACTTAAATTAGGAAAGAAATCAAAATAACATCACTTCACAGCAAAATATTGAAAGCAAGTAAGAGAGCTTTCAAGTCAGAAAAAAAAAATGAGGCCACAAATTTACCACTTACCATCTGAACTTGGACAGATTACTTACTATTATTTTTTACATCCAAGCTTACTCATCCTCAAAATCTAGACGGTAATAGATATTTCAGAGAATTCCTGTGAGAATTAATGAATAATTCATGGAAAATAGCACAAAGCTGATATGCTTAAGTACTCTAAAAATGGTAGCTTTATATATCTATATCTATGTAGATAAAGATATATGTATAAATATATCTTTATATATATATGTGTGTGTGTGTGTATATATATATATCTCACTAGCTATGATTCCTGAATTGGGGAGTATTGTAGATAAATCTCACATTTGCATGTAAAACCACCAAAGGATTTTTCCTTCATGTCCATCGACCTGACATCTAATCTTTAGATTACAAAATCAGATATGTAAATAATGCTACATTTAAAACTGGGCTTGGATTGTGTAACTGACAACACTCTTAGAAACCACATCTAACATTTTCGGGGTGCCTGGGTGGCACAGTTGGTTAAGCGTCTGACTTGCGCTCAGGTCATGATCTCTTGGTTTGAGGGTTTGAGCCCTATATGTCGGTCTCTGTGCTGACAGCTCAGAGCCTGGAGCCTGCTTCAGAGTCTGTGTCTCCCTCTCTGTCTCTCTGCCCCTCCCCTGCTCATGCTCTGTCTGTCTCGCTCAAAAATAAATAAACGTTAAAAAAAAAAAAAAGAAACCACATTTAACATTTTGGAACAATCACATTGAGTAACAGAAATGAAATACACTTGGTTATTCCATTACCTTTTTTTTTTGTTTAAAGTAAATGATGTATCTTCTTTAAAAGAAGTGGAAATCTAGGGTTTACATGATTGAAATTGTGAAATTCAATTGATGAAATTGTGTTGAGTGATTTAATCCTTTGCACAAATAATTGACTGCAGAGCATGGGTTGAGTGTATTGTTAGTTTCCGAATGATGGTCTTAATTATGGTCTAAGCATTAGAAATTAAGTCATTGTATAGTTGTATTTGTTTGAAATTAGAGCTTTCTTCTTACTCCAAAGGACTACAAGGAGGAAATGCTTCAGTTATTAACCCTTTCAGGACACCAGAGTCAATTACTCCAATACTGCCTTGGCATCCCAAAGAAACAATTCCATATATGTTACTTCACCAAAACCGCACAGGAATAATTTCCTACTTGAGAATCTCCTTTGTATGATGCACTTCAGTGACTCCAAAGATCATTTTTCAGAATCTCAAGGGCAGGTCTCTCCTTTTGATTTGAATCAAAGGTTTCATCTACAAAGAAAAAAATATGAAGAATGACAGTGTCTTTCCGTTTGTCATGCTCAGTTACAATTGTACTGAATGATTCATGCAACAGAATCTAGCACGTCATGTATCAATTTTTTTTTGTCTGAAGGCCTGCAAGATATCTCACTCTTATGAGTTATTATGGAAACTGGAACTATTTTCTAAGTAAAATGCTAATTCAAGTCCATACACCTGTTGTATGTGTTACTAACATAAAATTCATTCTGGCCATCAGCTAGTTTACCCTCTTCTTTCTTTAGAAAGGAAATGGATGCTGAGACAAACCAGAAAATCAAAATCAAATAGTTTAGCTGCGTTTTTCTTGTTATTCATTTATTTCACAATTGCTCAATAGGCACCTGTTGGTCATGCTGTAGGACCCAACCTAGAATTCTTTAATTACCTGACAAATGCACTGGATCTCCAGCGGCATTCAAGTACACACATGTGAAAGACATAAGAGGTCAAAAGTAAAGTCAGCACATGCATATGGCATTCCAGGGACATATGCAGTATCTTCTCTCTCCCTCCACTAATCCTTGTAAGTAAATTTAAAATAATGACTGATTGGGGCACCTGGGTGGCTCAGTCGGTTACGCGTCTGACTTCAGCTCAGGTTATGATCTCAACAGTTTGTGGGTTCGAGTCCCGCGTGGAGCTCTGTGCTGACAGCTCAGAGCCTGGAGTCTGCTTCGGATTCTGTGTCTCCTTTCTCTGCCCTTCCCCAACTCACACTCTGTTTCTCTCTGTCTCTCAAAAATAAATAAACGTGAAAAAAATAAAAAATAAAATAATGACTGATTATTTTTTAATCTCCCACATAATTACAGTCACCCTCAAGGCTGATCTTTATATTTATTAATTTACTGCACTTTGCTTCTTCAGGAGACAGACAAATCAGGATGATGACATTTGCCGGGCCCTAAGCTACTGGTGGCTGCACAGTGATTCATGGATGTGTCCTCAGGAAGAGCCATTTCATCATCTGGGGCTTCTATAAAATTTGAAGTTAAAAAAATAAAACCGTGTGTGTGCGCGTGTGTGTGTGCATGTGTGTGTGTAGGGCGACAATCCTCTCTCTCTTCCTTATTCCAGCAAGAACTGAGACACAATTGTCAAACTTCTCTCCCCTGCAGTATAGATCACTTTGGATTGTTTCCTTTTGATAACATTTTCTCCCTTTCAAAGCTCTCTTTAGAAGATAGAAAGATAGAAGATAGAAAGATAGAAGATAGAAAATGCACCTGTAACATGTTGAGAGGGAGAGAGAGAACACTGTGATTTTTTTCCCTGACTTCTACACCCATTGAAGAATTTGTGTGAAGGTGGACGTCTGAGACCCCGCTGCAGGAACACAGATAGGTGAAGTTTGGATAGTCGCTTTTGCTGGAGAGCCAGGGGATCACTTCACAGCACTATGCTTGCAAGGCTAGCCCTCTGAGACTATTGATTTTCTCCTGGCTACTTCCCTCTTCTCCTAGTTATATGGAACTTTTAAGACATGTTAGCAAGGCCATGTTTTTACGTGATGCATTTTATTGATGATAGAGTTAGATTCTACGCGCAGGGCTTATTCCTGACCACCGAGAGGTAATTAATGACTGTCCAATCTTGAGAACTCGCTGTGACTGCTCACCTATGGAGTTCAGGGGAAAGGAGGCCAGAAACCAGGCAACAGGACCCACAGGCTGTCCATCTGAAGTTTTCTAGCTAACAAGCCACCTGAATGAAAAAGCATCCCAGCCAGGGGAGAAAGGGACCCCATCTAACCAGTGAACAATGCGATGAGATAGTTCATTGATTTGTCTTGGCACTCTTATCAACACACTGCCGCCCAGATTCAATACATGGGATTTCCCTCCTCAAAATAGTTCTTGCTCAATGTTTAGACTTCTTTAGATCTATTTGAAGTTTCTGCTTGGAGACATAATTTCATATATTTAAGCACAAACAACCACTGGGAACCGATAACATAAAAAGAAAATGTTCGAATAATAAAATTTAGTAAAACATGAGCCTATCGAGTTATAGCACATTTATTTATCGAATCACGAAGGGTAAGTATCACAAAAACCCAGACATCCAGCCTCCCTGGCAAGACTGGCATCTGTATCGGTTCAAGAAGGTGCATTTATAAGCATTTATAACCTTGATAAGCAGCAGTTGGGCAAGTGTATGTCACAGAATCATATCTTAGATATTAGAAAGGGCACTGAACCATCATCACAGGTTTGTGGACTTGGGACAGCCAAGTCATAATATAATTTTAAAGGGAAGTCTAATTCCCATTTAAAAAATAAAACAATCCGTTCACCTTAAGATGTGTTTAGCCAACAAAACAAGCACAGGTAACCCTTGCTTTTGGAATGTTGGCATTATACCACTTTGCTTTTATGAGGGACCTACATTAGCACCTGTTTTCACTAATTAAAAGAAATCTGAAGAGGATTTTCTCTTTTTTTTTATTTGAGAAAGAGAGAGAGAGAGAGAGAGAGAGAGAGAGGAAGAGAAAGAGAATCCCAGGGAGTCTCCACGCTCAGTGTGGAGCCTGAGGCAAGGCTTGATCCCACAACGTGGGATCATGACCTGAGCTGAAGTCGAATCCAACGCTCAACTGACTGAGCCCCCCAGGCACCCCAGAGGACTTTCTCTTTTAGGAAAAAAAAAGGGAAAAAAAGCAAAAAATAGCTTCAGTCAGCCCTTACAGAGGCAGCAACCACCCTGAGCAGTGACAGTGGTCCCACCCAGCTCCTTCCCCAGAAACTACACTCAGCATCTCAGCATCAAGTCGCCAGAGCCTTGAACTGTGTCTGTGGGAGTCTGTGCTCTCTCTCAGTTTATTTTGTGCAGCCGCTACCAAGATGTATCCTAAGGTATCTGAAAAGCGTAAGAGAGGTGATTTTTTTGAGTCTAGGAACATTCACAGTTTTTTTCCATATACATTAATGGTAATACCTTCTTTGCTTTATGCCATTTAAGTTTACAAAAATTTTCATAGAAGCACTGTGCTTCCAGAAAGTGGGGGGGGGGGGGGAGTCTGTATGATTCTAGTAATCATTCTATACGTTTTATACACATCCTCTTTGATGAACACTGGAGGAAGTCTGAGATGATGAAAAGCAATACATTTGTTGCCTTGCTCTCAAGATGCCACCTCTCTTTGAGAAAACTGAACTAAAAAGGCTCCGAAAAATAAGTAACAGATAACAAGGTATGACAAAGCTGTATGAGACCACGTTCAAAGCTGTATGGACCTAACATGGAGACTTTCCTTTCTTCCATGCAGGTAAGTAGGTTAGCTATGACCTCCGTCAGTTGCGCCTCCCAGTTTTCTGGCTTTGGTCCTTGCAAGAGGACCTTGATGTACCCTTTCATTATATGAAAGACAATGGAACTTGAAAGCACAATTGTTTACAGCGATGAAAATTTGGATTTAACTGAAATGTCCCAAACTATGAGTAAAGATTATGGACCATCTATCCAAAAGAATATGTAGCTATTAAAATGATTTTGTTGCTCTACATTTGCAGAGTTGAAAAAAGGTTGATATCCAGGGAAACAGCAGGTTATAGAATTTTTGTAAAGCTATTACAAGAATAAGACATTTTTTCCTCCACATTTTGGATATAAGAAATGCCACATTTTCAAATTTCACTACCGTATATAGTTAGGGGGCAGGTAATCTGACATTGTTACCAGGGATTTGTATTAGCACAAGACGTTTGCAGAGTCTGGTGTCGTCCTTCTGAGAGGTCACTGTGGCCCTGGGTGCTCTGTCTCATTCTCTACTGTCCAGGAGGATCCCTATCCCAAAGGACCTGGGTGACCCTCTCTTCCCAGTGAAGGGAAACTTCTCTCCACGGGGGACTGAAGGAGGAGTCTCAGGTTGGTAGATTGAGTCTGTGAAACTCAATTTCTGACTTCCCTAAAAATGAAAAAGTGAAGCCATTCTCCTCCTCTCTGATCTTTTTATAGTGACAAAAAATAAAGAAAAACTATGAATAAGTTTCCCGGCCAGTCTATAATGCATATAATTTATTATGTATGCATTGTATGATGTAAAGATTGAATGTCTAGAAGGATATGTAACCAAAACATTGACAGGAATTATTCTAAAATGTCCAATTATGCTATTATCTTCTTCCTTTTTTTAAAAAAAGATGTGTCATCTAGTTTTTCTCATTTTTTCATTTTACAATAAATATAGATTGCGGTCTGTAATAACAAAATGATGAATTTTTGGTAATAGAGCCTTGTCCTTCTATATCTTTAAAAGCCATTTTAAAATCCTTCATAAATAAGGGATACATTAAAAAAATTTAAGTTTATTTATTTTGAGAGAGAGGGAGTGTGAACAGGGGAAGAGTATAGAGAAAGAGAGAATCCCAAGCAGGCTCTGCACTGTCAGCACAGAGCCTGATGTGGGGCTTGAACTCACAGTGAGATCATGACCTGAGCCCAAGTCAAGAGTCAGATGCTTTACTGAGCTACTCAGGTGCCCCAAGGGATACATTATTTTAATGCTTCTTTATTGATTGTGTGTGTGTGTGTGTGAGAGAGAGAGAGAGAGAGAGAGAGCATGTGCATGTGAGTGGGGTAGGAGCAGAGAGAGAGAGGGAGAATGAACTGTGAGATCATGATCTGAGCTGAAATCAAGCGTTGGACATTTAATGGACTAAACCGCCCAGGGGATACATTTTTAAAAAATCATTTTTAGTGCTCACAATGACACTGTGATGTAGGTGTATTCTCCCTCATTTATCAATGTGATAACTATGTTATGAGGGATTCAAGTTGTGAACAAAGTCTTAGAGACTAGTAAATTCCAGAGTGAGAATTTGGAACATGCCTTCTCAATATAGATGTGTGTGTGTTTTTTTTTTAACCAATCTGATTTTAGGGAGAAATACTAATTTGAATAATTTGTTCTTGGCTAATTTAAATTTATAGGATGCATTTGCAAGGCAAAGGTCGTCTCTCTAGTGGATCCTCTGGAAACCTCATTTGCTACTCTAGAGGGGAGAGAATGAAACAAGGGAGTGGAGACACAAACTTAGCAGCTTAAAACCACACGATTTATTGTCTCATAGTTCTGTAGGTCAGGAATCCAGGGGCTCAAAGAGCTCTATTCCAGGTCCCAAAGGACTCAAAGGACTGAAATCACGGTTCTGGATGCTCTAGGCTTTTATCAGAGGCTTTGGGAGAAGGTCTGGTTCCAGACTCATTCAGTTTGTTGGCAGAAATGATTTATGTGTGGTTGTAGGAGTGAGGTCCCGTTGCCTTGCTGGCTGTTGGCTGGGATCATTTTCAGCATGGAGAGAGCCACTGCAGTTTCCTGTGAGTCTTCCTGAGTGTCTCTGACTCATCTCTGCTGCCCCAGCTCTTCTCTGTTGTTAGCTAGAGAAACTCTGCTTTTAAGGAGTCAAAGTAATTAGATTGGGCTCCCCTGGATAAAACAGGCTACCCTCCCTAATTTAATCCATAACCTCAATTATATCTGCAAGCCCCGTCACAGCCTTACCTAGACAGTGTTTGAATAACCAGGAGATGGAATCTTGGGGGAACATCTTTTAAATTTTGCCAGTTGCAAATATTTTTTTCCCTTCAAAACCTGGAGATACGAGTACTCACACTATTTTCAAAAGGTTAATATGGTTTTGATAACCTCCAAAGCTATGCCTAAACATTTGATACATTTCAGATACTCAGAGAGATGGTTCCCCCAAATCCACACCTTGAGGAGTTTTGTCTGTAGATGTTTCAAAACAGGGTTTCTGAAGTCTCACATGAGTGTGTATGTTCATCCTTGCTGGGAAAGTGGAACACAAATGTCTTATTCCCAAGCAATCCATGATTTCATTGAGAGTCGAGCCTCTGGAGGGTTCAGGGGTAAATACCAACGTGAAAAGACCTCGTTAGTACACAAGTGACCTGGTTATCACATAAGCTTACAGTTCCACAGTTTGGGTATCAGTTCACAGTATAGCTGACTGTTGACTCACTTTGTAGACATTGGTGTTCATCTAAACAGTATTCATCACCAGTACTCTGGCCAGGATATGCTGTTTTACCATGAATTTGGTTGCTATGAACATAAACTGAGTTCAAAGAGATAAACTTTGACGACTGGATAAACATCCAGTCCCCTAGACCTCTTCCCCACCCCCCGCCCCGGTCCTTGTTTTTAATGAAATAACCCAGTTTAGCTTTATAAACTTTATCCTGACCTGCCATAGACCACTTCCAAAAGAGTATTACTGTCCTTAAGGGATAGGCATATTCCCATAAATTAGCTAAAAAGTGGACCCAATTTTGCCATTAGAAAGTATAGATATATTCCTCTAGCGAGTTGCTCTCTTCCTTAGCAGAAAACAACAACAACAACAACAACAACAAAACCTAAATAGAGACAACACCTGGAAATATACCAGATGATAGATAGATAGATAGATAGATAGACGTGATGGATAGATTAGATAGATTAGTAGAAAGATAGATATAGATAGATAAATGGCAGGAGACAGTGGAGAATCTGAGAGGTTAGACAATACATTTTGACAAGCAAGCCTGAATGAATTCTGAAATGGAGATAAGATGAGTGGATATTGTTAAGGTAGATACATGTTTCGGAGGAATCAGTAAGTAGACCTTTAAACCTCTGGTATTGCAAAGACCAAACTTCCTTTTTAAGGAAATTAACGAGAGTAGTAGATTATGACTCTGGTTCCCAAGGAAGGGACGCAGAATTTACTTTGCCTTTTATCCAAAGTCAAGGGGCACGGCTGGTGGGAGTAGAGACTAGCAGAGATAGTAGGAAGGACCATGATGCTAACTAACATCACATTGTCAACTGCTGTCGTGGTCTAACATATGATAGGCAACTGCTGTCATGGCCTAACGCATGATAGGCTTTTTGGTTTGTGTGTGTGAGGGGGTAGGTGGGTGTTAGCCTGGGGAGGTATAGGAGTAAGATGTCTTTATATGTAGAAGAGATTGATTTTAAGGAATTGGCTCAGGTGATTATGGAGGCTGACAAGTTCAAAATCTGCAGGGTGAGTTGGCAGGCTGCAGACCCAAGAAAAGCTGATGCTTCAGTTCAAATCTGAAGGTTATGCATTGGCAGAATTCCCTCTTGCTCAAGAGGGAGTTCAGTCTTTTCTTCTATTTAGGCCTTCAACTGATTAGATGAGGCCCACCCACATTTTGGCAGGGAGGAGGGGAGGGATGTGCTTTACTGAAAGTCCGCTGATTTAAATGTCAATCTCATCTAAAGACATCCTTACAGAAATAGCCAGGGTAATGTTTGAGCACATATCTAGGCACTGTGGTCTAGCCAAGTCGACATCTAAAATTAACCATCACAGGAGATTGTAAGCTTGATCTTTTGAATGTGTAGTCTGAATTCTTACCAGTTTAGAAAATTTAGTTCACATGGTTGTAAAAATAACATCGATGCTACTTGTATTTCTAGGTTTGGATTACTTAGCCTAACAGCACAAGTATATGTAAATGATTTCAGATCCATTATAAATACTAATATCTGTTAGCCCCGAGTACCTATTACATGCCAGGCACTGCACTGAGTGTTTAATACAAGCAACCTACACGATAGATTATTCCCACTTCATAGATGTGCAGTTTGGAAGTAATTGATTGGCCTCTGTGAGAAAGAGTTAAGTAGCAGAGATGAAATCCAAAGTCAGTCTTCTCTCCTGAAATCGTATCTATGCCATATCGCTGTGCCTTCCATCTACCATGAGTGCTAGCTAGAAACCTGTCACTTTGGTCTGTTTAGGCTATCCACAAGTTGGCTCTTAACGTCATAGCTAAAAAAAAAGGCAGGAACATCAGATATTTTTATTATAACTTCAATGTAATTAATATGGTCAATGGAAATTGAAATGTTTAAGAAAGTGTTTCCCAAGCTTGATTATTATGCAATAGTCTTTAATTATTAGCTGAAAATAGGATATATTTTAGCATTCTCAGATGGCTCTTATCTAATTAATATGAATAACATCACTGCCAACATTTCTTGAATAATTGTGTATATTCTACATAAATGGTTGCAGAAAGGAGCTGTCAGAACAGCTAAATGATTCTCTCTTGTGTTGCTAGAAGCACATCTAATTTCAACCTCAGTCCAGGCTGGCCGGGCTACTGTCTTGCTGAAATTCTATTAGAGTCAGTGCTCTATATCTGCCTCTCTGCGTTCGTTGGCAAGGACCATGTGACAGCTCCCAAGGAAAGGAATCTGAGTAGTTCTATGATTTATTTGTTCGTTTTACCCATTTATGAAAGGAAACAAGAGCACCAGCCATTGGGGAAAGGATTTACATAATAGAATTAAATGTGATCACTGCCTTCCTATCTCAATATGCCGATGCAGTTGATAACGTCCCAAATGTTTTTTAGTCCTTGTCTCCAATCTACCTTGAAGTCCCCTAAATTACATGGTCACCCTGTTATAAGCCATTGAGGAGTTTGGACTTGAGGCACACATGAGGGCAGTAGGGGTGGAGAAGGACAGGTATTCGAACTGAGCCCACATTCTGCCAAGATGAACATATTCTTACATTATCCATCACTTCCGGCTGGGAAATGTGACAGACACTACCGGTTACCAACCCAACAGGCTTTCATCCTTCCTTGCTGGTTGAGTCCTGATTTCCACTGCATCTGGTCACGTCTGGATGGATGAGATGCTTGGGGCAGTGGCAACCACTTAGTGACCATGAGAGAGGCTCCCGTGCGTAAGTGACACACCGTTGAGTTTAAAGTCAAAAGAGATCCAGATATTGAAGTGAACTCCTTGAATAAATCAGTCTTGGAGCTGTCCCCTCTAACTTACTACTTGCGATAAAAATGTTCCCTAATTTATTAACCTGTCGCTCCAGGAACAAAATGGGCTGTCGCCTTAATCTTGACCTTTCCATCCTCCCGAATTGTGAGAAAGGGACGTCTGTTGTGTAAGTCACCCAGTCTACGGTATTTTGTTATAGCAGCCGGAGCCGACTAATAAACATACCGCTTATTCTTCTAAGACTTACCAATCATATAAGGACCTTCTTAATGAGTACACAGGTCGAGGGTGCCCAAGGGTTACATTATTTTGACATCTAAGAAGACAAGAAGGACACTTCAGGAGGGGAAAGGATGCATCCATTTTTTTTAAATTGTATTTCTCTTCTTCTCGATGTGAATCTCTGTGGGAGCATGTCCAGGACTTGGCGGGTGGCAGAAGGGAGCACTGATCTCCTCTCCAGAGTTCAGTAATTCTGCAGCATGTTTTCCTTTTGGAAGTTTGTTTTCTTTCTGCCTCAGAGAAAATGGCCCAGTTGGTAGATAAAAGAGGGAGAGAGTGTGGTGTTGGTTGTCTGATGCACTCCTGCGGAGAAAGAGGTAGACAGAAGGAGCCCTCCACCCCAGCCTGGTGTCGCCGAGGCCTTCGTGTCATGTAGATACACAGGGTTTTAGAATCTTTGATTTTGTACTTAGAAAGCTGACATTCAGACAGGTGAGTAATAGTGTGATGACCCAGGTTATTCATGGAAGAGTTGGGGCTTCATGGTCACCCACATCCAGGAGTCAAAAAAAAAAATTCTTCACCTTCCACATAGCAGGTGAAGTCTTTGACGATTATAGTTTGAGCTCTTTGAAGCTGCCAATCCCAGGAACAAAATTTACTAACCACGAAACGTACGTTGTCCCTTCCACTCTCGTGCATTTATTACTAAGTGTCTTTCAATCTTTATTAAAAAAATAATGTGGACTTTTTGTTTGTTTGTCAGCGGATTTATAGGCAGAAGCACATTGTATCTTTGGCTTTAAAAGTGTCCAGGTTTCTTAATGAAGCGTTAAGAAAGGTCTTCTTACACCTCGTCTCAAGTTAAGTGGGGAAAAAGAAGACCACATTTGTTTTCATTTTAAAATGTTTCAGAAGTATAAATGGGATTTTGCCAACAGCATTTACCTCTGAGAAGGTGACTGGGTTAGGAGGGAGCAGCAGCAGAGGGGAACTCAGATGTTTTACTTTATATGCTTTGAGTTACGTCGTAAAAAATTTGTTCTTCAGGAAGAGAGCTATATAGACACTTTTGAAAAACAGGCTTTGGTATACGCAGGGATTGGAATAATCCTCTTTTATTCTATTTTAGAAAGCTATTAGGTGTTCAGGAAAACACCCATCTGAGGAAAAGTTCAGGCACAGACACCAAACAGATCAGTGTCTGACTTCTGACTCTGCCTCTTTCTGTTTGCAAGAGTTCTGCAGAATATTGGATACCTTCGCATTTCCTCGTATACGAAATAATGGTAATAAAACACTGCAGAGCTTTTGTACTGACTGGAAAGGATATATGGTCATGTCTGTTACAAGGTAGATGTTAATAAAGTACTGGCTGTGTAACTGGGGGCCAGATCCCCGAGGCTGATGGATATCCCTGTTGATGGGGGCCTGTCCTGGTTTACCAACTGTCCCACTCTAACTTCTAAAAAAAAGGTTTATTTAGGGGCACCTGGGTGGCTCAGTCGGTTAAGCGTCTGACTTCGGCTCAGGTCATGAGCTCGCCGTTTGTGAGTTCGAGCCCCGCGTGGGGCGCTGTGCTGACAGCTCAGAGCCTGGAGCCTGCTTCGGATTCTGTGTCTCCCTCTCTCTCTGCTCCTCCCTGCTCATGCTCTGTCTCTGTCTGTCTCTCAGTAATAATAAATAAACGTTAACAAATTTAAAATGGTTTAAAAATGTTTATTTATTTAGAGAGAGAGGACGAGAGCGAGAGCGTGAAGGTGCTTGAGTGGGAGAGGGGCGGAGAGAGAGGGAGAGAGAGAGAGAATCCCAAGCCGGCTCCACACTGTCAGCGCAGAGCCCCATGTGGGGCTTGATCCCACGAACTGTGAGATCATGACCTGAGCCAAAACCAAGAGTTGGTCCTTTACCCGACTGAACCACCCAGGCGCCCCTCTCCCACTCTAAGTATTATTAGCACCCCTTGTTCATTCTCAAATCATTTGAACTGGAGGCGAAATTACATGGTCACCCTGTTATAAGCCATTGAGGAGTTTGGACTTTATACCAGAACTTCTGGGGAGCCTCTGAGGGAGAATATGCGCCAGAGTTAGTATGATTTCTGAAATTTTCGCCAATCCAAGGGGATGTCTGCGTGGGTAGTTACCTACGCATGTGTCCGGAGCAGGCAATGGTGAACGCCTAGAAGAAAGAGACTCACGTGGCCGAAGGAGGCACTGAAAGATGAACCCGGTGATGGAGGGAGACAGGTAGGAAATGAGGCCACACTGGAGCTAAGCTTTGTACAGGTGCCTGCCTCGCCTGTGTTGCTGGTTTGTTTGCTGGTTAAATTTCAGGACTGACAAGTATGAAACTGTTTGTGAAGATTCCCACGAATTCAGATTAAATTGGATTCACTGGCTAATACAGTGTTATTATTAGAGACTGAGTCATTCACTCTGAAACCATTCTCTGATACATTTTAGAAATGAGCGTTTAGAAGATGTGCCACTCTTCCTGTTTGGATTTGTTGGATGGACCACCTACCTCAGAAGGGCATATGGCATATGAATCAGGGGATAGGATCATCCCTGTGTGCACAGGCAGACACAAAAGTACGACCCCGGGTAAAGGTTTAGACTTAGAGACAGTCTCAGGTGGAGATATTAGCAAGGTGCTCTCAGTTTTCTGAAGCAGGGAATACTCTCTGAAAGGTGGGCGTGTATTCGCTCGTGGGGGAGTCCAGAACCAGATCAGATTCCATTCTCGTTCCGGTTGGTCTGCATCAGGGGATGTCTCAGCCTTCCCCAAGGAACTTCCAAGAAAATGTACATGCTGGAGCACCACACCGGATCTACTAAATTAGAATGGGTGGGTGGAGGGGTAATGAATCTTGAAAACCTTCCCAATGAATCTACCGCGGACTCTTCGATTCAAAACTAATGATCTAGGCCTGTGGTCCTGCAACCGTTGTGTGACTCAGGATGACCTGACCCTCAGATTTCTGGGCCTTGCTGCTGAGGCTTCGGATTCATTTGTCTAAAGTAGGGCTTGAAGATACCTATGTGTAACAGGTTCCAGGTAAAGCTGTCCACACTTTGTGAACCACTTCTGAAAGTTCTTCTTCATCCCTATTCCCACGGCTTTCTTGCAAGAGGTCTTGATTTATTTCTGGCTCAGACTATTACCTTAGGTTCCCATCTTGTGCTACTACCTTCTACCCCAATTGTTGCTAAAGTAATCTTTTTTTTTTTTAATTTTTAAAAGTGTTTTATTTATTATTTTTGAGAGAGAGAGAGAGAGAGAGAGAGAAGACAGGGGAGGGACAGAGAGAGAGAGAGAGAGAGGGAGACAGAAGATCCAAAGTGGGCTAAGTGCTGAGAGCAGAAACCCAATGCGAGGCTCGAACTCACGAACTGCAAGATCGTGACCTGAGCCGAAGTCAGATGCTCAACCAACTGAGTCACCCAGGGGCCCCTAAAGTAATCTTTCTAAGTCAGAATCATATCAGAACTCATGCCTTAAAGCGTTTTAACGGCTTCCCACTTACTCAAGTCTCAATGTCCTTTGTGGAATGACCCCATCATCCCTGCTACCGTGCCAGCCTCTTCTCCCACCATTGAACCACGCTCTGAGGCTTGCCTTCAAAGGAGGCCAGACTCTCCCAGAAGGCATTGCCTTTATCATTGCTGTTGCAAAGCACAGACTTTGCAGAATTCCTATTCAAACTTCTACGGATCCACTTCCAGCTTGTGTCCTTGGGCAACTTATTTTTACCTCTTTGTTGCTTTCTTCTTCTGTAACAGTTGACAACATCGTGCCTACCTCTAGAATGATATGGAAATTAAGTACATTAATTATACACACACATTTTATATGTGTGTGTGTGTGTGTGTGAGAGAGAGAGAGAGTGCACATTTGGAAAGGCGCCCAGCAAGTCGTATACACTTAAAGGTTAGCTGCTGTGGGACCATCTCTTTCAGAGAATCTCCCACTCAGCTTTGAATACCAGTTTGCATAACACTTCCTTTGAGGAGACAGTCCTGTATTCTCTACATAAAGTGTTTCCTTCCTTGATCTCTTATAGTATTTAATTCATGTTTCATAACACTTAGGGGTTCTTTCCATTCATCCCTAAACCTCTAAAGAGAGATTTTTTTTATTATTCTTTGATGATACTGCTCTTCCCGAAGCCTAGCCACAGCGCTTTTGGTTGCATGGCCACTTTGCTGAATGACCAAGTGGGAGACTCTAACCGCTGGATCCTGGGATTTCTGAAACCGGAGCATCATGATTACGAAGCAAGAGAACACCTGATGCCTGAAACAAGGAAGCCAGCGCCACACGGAAGAGAAGCTGGTAGTCAGTTGCATCTTTCTTTTGTGTCTCTCAAACATTAATATTGGCCATTCACAAATTGTACTATTATTTTTTCTCAAAAAATGTAAGAAGGGAAAGTCCTAAAGAGATGAAGAATCAGAAATAGTGGATGTTTTTGTGTAGGGAATGAAAATAACTCAGAGATTGGGAGAAGTTTTATATGGAATGTGTATATATATATGGTGTAGAGCTTGTACATTTTTGCAAGATGTATGCCTCCATGGAACCAACGCTCAGACCACGATATAAACATTTCTTGGGGCGCCTGGGTGGCTCAGTCAGTTGAGCGTCTGACTTTGGCTCAGGTCATGATCTCACGCTCTGGGAGTTCGAGCCCCACGTCGGGCTCCGTGCTGTCATCTCGGAGCCTGGAGCCCGCTTCGGATTCTGTGTCTCCCTCTCTCTCTGCCCCTAACCCACTCACATTCTGTCTCTGTCTCTCTCAAAAATAAATAAATATTTAAAAAAAATTTTTTTTAGGAAAAGACATAAACATTCTTTTACCTCCAAAGCCTCTTTTATAGCCATTACCAGTCATTCTCCCTAAAAACACCACTGATTTTATTTCTATAACCACTCTTGCCACTTTTTGAGTTGTACGTACGTGAAATTATACCACAAGTACTTTTGTGTCTTGTGTCTTTGGTTAATCATTTTACCTAAGAGGCTTGGCCCTATTTTTGAGTGAAAAATAGTTTATTTTTTTATTGGTATATAGTTTCTACTACTAGAATACACCCTGATTTATGTATACATTGTATGGTTGATGGACATTGGGTCATTTATAGTTTTTGACATATAAAATCACGCTGTTGTGAATATTCTGATAACAAGTCCAGTAGTCCAATTGTTTGAGCACGGTGTGGCAGGTGGACCCTGTGGTCACCCCCAGTGATTTCTACCTTCTGGTATCCGTGTCTTTGTGTTATCTCCAGCACTCCCACAATGAGGATAGGACCTGTAGCTGGCTTCCAACCAATACAATATGGCGAAAGTCATGAGATGTCTCTCCATTGATTAGGTTACATTATGTGGCCAAGGTGATATGTAACTCCTATGATTGTGTCATGGTACAGGTGAGCAGAGTGGAGCAAACGTTTTGTTTTTGGCTTGATGAAATGAGCAACTATGATAAGAAAACACCCTTTAGCAAGGAATTATGGGTGGCCTCTAAGACAGCTGGCCTCCAGCCAACATCCCCTCCCCACCCCCACAGCAAAACTTGGGGTCCTTAATCATGAGGTTGCAAACAAATTCTTCCAGCAATCTGAATGATCTTTGAAGTGGATTCTTCCCCAGTTGAACTTCCAGATGAGAAGACAGTCCAAATGTTTCCTTTGATTACAACCTTGTGAGACCCTGAACCGAATATGCAACAAAGTTGTTTTCAGCCGCCCCACCTTAAAAGTGTAAAATAGTAAATGTGTGTTGTTTTGAGCTGCTAAATTTGTGGCAATGAAAAACTAATATGCATGGGATATGCACATACTGAACTTTAGTAGGTAATGTCAAATTATTTCTAAAGTGGGTTTATCAATATACACTAGCGATGAATGAGTTTAAATCGCTTCACGTATTTGCCAATATTTGATACTCTCAGGATCACTTTTCATTTTAGCCATTCCAGTGAGTATGGATTCAATTTGCATTTCCCTGACTAATAACATTAAGCATCTTTTCATCTGCTTATTGACCAAGTGTATATCTTCTTTTGAGAAGTATTTGCTCAAGTCT
Source organism: Acinonyx jubatus (assembly GCF_027475565.1). NCBI lineage: Eukaryota > Metazoa > Chordata > Mammalia > Carnivora > Felidae > Acinonyx > Acinonyx jubatus. The sequence goes on along the minus strand of NC_069383.1, from coordinate 17,302,468 downwards.
TTTGCCAATCAATTTCTTATTGATGCATTTTTAATACAGTCTAGATGTGAGTCCTTTTTCATCTATGTGTATTATAATGATGTTCTCTCACTCTGACTTACCCTTTCCCTTTCAGTTGGTGTCTTAATGAATAGATGCCATGATTTTAATTTAGTAATCATCTGAGTATGAATACTGATTAATTAGGCTCTATTATAGTTAGTACTTTTTATAGCTAGTTATTTTTTCATGGTTAGTGTTTATAATGCCCTACTTACGTATCTTCCAACATTCAGGAACGTGTATTGTTTTACCTTTCATATTTAAGTGTATTATGTGTAATTTATTTTTGGGTATGGTGTTTGTGTTTTTCCATAAGAATAACACATTTTTCCAGCACTCTTTATTGGAAAGATAAATTTTCCCCCACTGAACTGTAGTCACACCTTTGTTACATTTGTGGAGATGTGTTTTAGGACTCTGCACAGATCTACTTCCTATATTGTATCAATAGCACACTGTCTTAATTATAATAGCTCTAACATAAGTCTCCATGCTTATTAACATAAGTCTTTAAATTTTTTTTTAACGTTTATTTATTTTTGAGACAGAGAGAGACAGAGCATGAACGGTGGAGGGTCAGAGAGAGAGGGAGACACAGAATCCGAAGCAGGCTCCAGGTTCTGAGCTGTCAGCACAGAGCCCGACGTGGGGCTTGAACTCACGAACCGCGAGATCATGACCTGAGCCGAAGTCGGACGCTTAACCGACTGAGCCACCCAGGCGCCCCATCACATAAGTCTTGGTATCTGTTAATAAGTACTCTTTTTGTAGTTCTTTTTCCAAATTGTCCTCAATATTCTCGACTCTGAATTTCCATTTAAAAGTTGTAAGTGACTTGTTGATTTTAACAGAAAAAGTATTATTGGGATTGTGGTTGGGTTTTGCATTGAATCTATAAATATGTATGAGGATATTTGACATTTTTATAATACTGGGTTTCCAATCTGTGGCATAATATAGTCTTTTATTTTTTTAGGTCTTTTTAAATTTCCTTGATATTTTGTAGTTTTCTCTGAAGATGCGTTAGCATATCTTTTATTAGATTTATTCATAGGGATTTGATGTTATTTGATATACTTATTTTAGATTTTAAACTTTTTAATCTTCTATTTGGTATTAGTATAGAAACTTTTTAATTGTGCCCTTGTATTTGCGTGATCTAGGAACTTTGCTGAATTCATTTATTAATTCTACCAACTTATGGGTTATTGGGGATTTTCTATGTACAAAATCATGTTGTCTGCAAATAATCACATTTTTATTTATTTCTTTCCAGTCCATGTACTTTTACTTCTTTTTCTTGCCTTATTGCACTACCTAAGACATCCAACAAAAGGTTAAATGGAAGTTATAATGGAGCATCCTTATCTCACTTTGGGTCTAAAAGATTAAACTTTCAAAATTTCAACATTAAGTATTCTATGTCCTCTAAGTTGCTTTTAAAGATAGCTTTCTATTCATAGTCAGCTACAAGTATCATGAGTACTCACTGAATTTTAATGAATACTTTTTCTGCATCTTTTGAGATGATTACATAATTTTTCTTATTTTTATTAATATGGTTAATTATATTGATTGAGTCCTAAATGTTAAAACAAACTTGACTTCTTGAAATTATTAATTCCTTACATGTTTTTAAAGAATTCAGTGAAGCCATCTGGGCTTATTTAATGATGAAAAGGCTTTTAAGAAACAAATTAGGGTGGCTCAGCTGGTTAAGTGTCCAACTCTTGATTTCGTCCAAGTCATGATCTCATGGTTGATGGGTTCAAGCCCCGTATTGGGCTCTGCACTGGCAGCATGGAGCCTGCTTGGGATTCTCTCTCTCCCCCTCTCTCTGCCCCTGCCCACTTGTTCTCTCTCTCTCTCAAAATAAATAAGCTTTACAAAAAAATTCATAAAATATAAACAAAAATTAGGGACACCCGGGTGGCTCACTTGGTTAAGTGTCCAGCTCTTGTTTTTGGCTTAGGTCATCATCTCACCGTTCTTGAGTTTGAACCTGACATCAGGCTCTGTATTGACAGCATGGAGACTAGTTGGGATTCTCTGTCCCTCTGTCTTCTGCCCTGCCCCCACTTGCATGAGCACGCGCGCTCTCTCTCCCCCTCTCTCTCTCTCAAAATAAATAAACACTAAAAAAATTAAAATCTTAATATATATTGGAGTATTCAAACATTTGAACATTTTCATTTTTCTCTTCTCTTTAGCACAGGATTATACTTTGTGTTATCATTCTTTTAGCAGTTAGCCTAGGGATGACATACATGTATTTTTGACTTATTAGATCCACTTTAAATATATTTATTACCAACTACCAGAAAAAATGTGAAAAGCTTTAGGACAACTTTAAATATCATCTCTTTGTACTATTGCTGTCATGCTTTTTTATGCTAACTATACTTTACAGCCTTGAAATCGTTATTTTGATTATCTATGTAGTCAAGACTCATTTTTTTTTTACCAGTTTATTTAGTCTTTTCTGGCTTTATTCTTTCTTACATGATTGTGCTTCTGCTTAGAACTATATTTCTTTATTGCCTAAAGATCTCCCTCCATAATTCCTGCTAATGATAAATTAGTAGCTTCCTGAAAATAAGAATTTAATCTTAACCTTCATTTTTGAAGGATTTTTTACCAAGTGTAGAAGTCTAGGTTGGGAAGTATTTTCTTTAAGCACTTTAAAGATAACGTCCCATTACCATCAGATTCTATTATTTCTCTTGAAGAATTAGCTATTAGCCTTCTTGTTGGTCTTTCAATATAAATTTTATATTTTATTTTGGCCTCCAAAGAGAGCTTAATAATTCATTCTTGGTTAATGTGATTCTACTTTTTGATTGGAAAAAAAAAGTGAAACTGATGAATTTTCAGCACTACATAGAATTTACTGGAGCATACACAGCACTGGGTTATTAATTGATTAATAATTGATTAATTAATAATTGATTAATTGATTCAGCAGATCTGGTTCTGATTTTTGTTACCATTAACTAGTGATGTGGCTGTCAGCGAATGAAGGCCTCCATTTTCTTACCTGTCAAATGAAATTATTGGACTGGTTGAAAAGACCCCTTCTCTTTCTATTATAATTCTATGATTCTGGTCAGAAATGCTCTTCTGAGCAAGAGAAGGAAAAGTGCAAAGCAAAACATTTAAATGTCATTGTCCTATATGCCCTACGTGTCAGTCTACCTAATTCTGAAATCTCTTGGTTGTGTGTAACTACCGCTATAGTACACAAAGATGGTACACGTAAATGGAATACATTTCCTTCTGACAGTCTGTGCATTTTTATGAATGCATTGGAGCGATCGCAGGTTAGCTTAATAGAGTTAACTAGGATTTTCCGCACTTCGGGAGAGGATTTTTCCCATTATCATTGAATGGATTTGGCAAAGAAAGCCATGTATACACTTGATGCCCGCCCTTATTAGGTCACTTTATGGTGCTGTGCTTCAAAATAGGAGCTTAGTTTCCAAAGGACCTGGATTCAGATCCTAGCTGTGTAGACCGGGAAAGATATTTAACCTGTCTTTATTTCCGTTTTCTCTGCTGTCAAATGTCCGTAGTAGTAACACTTGGAGTGAGTGTGAAGTTTCAGTGGAATGATCCCTATAAGGCACTTTACATAGACTCAGGTACATACTAACAGTTTCACAAATAGTAAGTTATCGTTATTTATGTCCCAGAAACTGGGGTAGTAACGCAAATGATGTCTGAGAAAGTTGCCTCGCTGATTTTGTATGTCCGTCTCATCCTTTCGACTTCAGCGCGTCTGTAATAGTTTTTGTTGTAAAATCCACAGGTTTATAGAATGAGTTTGAATGGGTTATCGCTGTCCAGAGAAACAACTCTTCCTTCCTCATGATGGTGAATTATGCTTTCTTTCCATTTATCTTAGCTAGCTACTGCTATATAACAAAATGCCCCAAACCTAAGTGTTTTAAAGCAAGCAACAATTGTACCTTACAGTTTGTGTTGGCCAAGAGTGATGGCGAAGTTTAGCTGGGTCCTGCAGCTTTGAGTCTGTCTTAACAGTCTAATCAACAAGTATCAGCTGGGGCAACAGTCATTTCCACACTCCATTAGGGCGAATCCTCTGTCCAAGCTTACTAACATGGCTGTTGGTGGGCCTCAGATCATTACTGATTGTTGGCCAGAGATCCATTCCTTGACATGTGGGCATCTCTGTAGGGTTACTCACAATATGGCAGTTTGCTTTCTCCAGTGCAGGGACAGAGAGGGAGAGGGAGAAGCAGAGGGAGAGGGAGGGAGGGGGAGAGAGAGAGAGAGAGAGAGAGAGAGAGAGAGAGAAAGATGGAAGTCACCATTGTCTGTTACCTAATCTTAGAAGTGACATCCTATCACTTTTACCATATTCTGTCATTTAAAAGGAAGTCACTCCATTCAGCCCACTCAAAGATGGGGATTGCACAAGATCATAGATACTAGGAGTCGGGGATCATTGGGGGCCATCTTGGAAACTGCCTCCCACACCACTGGAATGAAATTCAGATCCTTAAAAATGTTTACTCTTCCATTCGACTTGGTAAGGGGAAGGAAGTAACACCAAGTAGGTACAAGATAGAAATTGTTTTACATGTGTTTGCATATAATACTCACCAACCCCATGTATTAAATATTTTTATCATATTGGAGATTTGGAAGAAGTAACGTAATCTTCCCCACCCCCCTAAAAACTCCCTCTAAAACCCCTCTGTTTATAGCCAAAGCCTAACACATTATGTTAATAGGATTGTTATTTTTAAAAACAAACGAGTAGTTTTTTCTAGATGACTCTAAATGATAGAAAAGATGTAGATGCCGGGCTCTAAACTTCCCAAGGTGAAGAGGGTAGGTAGGACAGTATACTGCCACACCTGTGCAATTCAACATCATAACAGCTTCCTATTGATCCAGGAAACAGAATTGTCTCTGAAAAACAGAAGAACTGATTAAAATCTCTGCCTCTATGATTACTTACAGCATCTGCTTTGTGCCCTGGGGTCCTCCTTTATTCTTAATCCGTCTGGAGTTTCAAAGGTTCCTTTTTGCACCTGGAATCAGATGAATCTGTGACTCTCAACAGAGAAAATGTTAGAGTTAATTTATTCCTCCGAAAAGCCAAGACACCTATGCTCCACAGCTAACTAACATTGAAAATGGAGCTCAGACTTTCCTGTTCTTTTGTTCTTTGTATAAGGCAAATAGCACTGGGGAGTCTAGAGTATAGGCATATTTAATTCAAATTAGTCAAAGTATGCTTAATTACAGAGAACTAACATGTAGACACATAAAGCCCTTTAACAAAAGTTTAACTGCTAAGCCTTGTACTGTGTTATGCTTTGGCCACCAAAAAAGTTGTTGAGGAAAAATCAGTCTTTCTGGATGGACAGACTCTAATTTTGTGACTCCAAGAATAATTTGGATTGGAGAAGCCTGGGGAAATATTGAAATCTACACTCTTTCTAGGAAAATGCACATAGTAACATACGTGCAAAATTTAATACATTGTAGAGAATTCACAGACCCTTATTAGTTTATACATGGATGTCCAACTAAGAAACAGTGCTGGGATGGAAAATGGAAATTTATTTAATTAATTTATTTTAAAGTTTATGTATTTATATCACTAATTCATATATATTATAAATTATATATAATAGTATAAATTACTAATTTATGTATATATTTATTAACTTATGTATCTTTATATATAATTTATAATTATTTTATTTATTTAAATGTACTAATGAGGACATATTTACGGGAAGAAGTATATGCTTACGAGGAAGGCTTTTGAAACTTCCTTGAGAGATCTCAAGTGCTCTTACATGAGGACAGCGTTGTGGAATATTATGGAATAAAGGAGGTACTTCTGTTGTAATAGTTCTCAAACTTTTGAATAAAAGGGCATAACCTGAGAAACTTGTTAAATGTGTACGTTCCAAAGTACAGCATAGGAAATACAGTCAGTAATATTTTTGTAACTTTGTATACTGGCAGATGGCAACTAGACATAGTGAGCATTTTTGAATGTATACAAAAGTCAAATCCGTGTGCCCATGACATTAATATAATATTGTATGTGAATTCTATTTCTTTCCTTCTTTGAGTTTTTATTTAAATTCCAGTTAGTTGACAGATAGTGTAATATTAGTTTCAGGGGTACAATTTAGTTTCAGGGGTACAATTTAGTGATTTCAACACTTACATACAACACCCGGTGCTTATCACAACTATGTTTCCATTGAAAAAAATAAATAAATCCCTGGGGCCCTACCACCAACGTTGATTCAGTAGATCCTAGGTGAGGCTCAAGAATTCGAGTTAAAAGAAGCACGCAGGAGTTGCTAAGCCAGGTGGCCCCGGAACAAGGTTAGAGAAAGGCTTAGAGCAGCTTCCACTAAACCAAGTGTCAGACTTTCTCTCCCACTTGGATGAGCCAGGAGTCGTGTGTCAACATGCCCTTCTCTCCCGCGGGCTTTCGGGAGGTTTTCTATATTCCATGTGAAATATATCTTGGAAAAGTCCGGTGTAACTGGAAACAAAAAATGGTCCAAATGAAAAATAACAAGTCTTGAGATCTGCTAATACTAGACTCCAGGATTCAACAGAATTTTCTGCCAATACCCAGGGAGCCTTCTACCATGTAGGAGATGTGAGAACTCTCAAGACAGACTCTCCCAACTGATGAGGGGTGTGGTAGTCCCAGCTTGGTCTGCTTTCATTCTCAAGTTGAGCCATCTGATAAGTCTCTCCAGCTCCCCAAGGAGGAAATAAAGAGACCAAGAGTGGGGCTACAGAAAATTTCTGCCTGCGGAAACCGAGAGCAGGGGAAAGTGTTCCACCCAAACATCCTTGGTTCTGAGATTATTTTCATGTATTTTATTAATTATAATGTTATCGGTAATGGTTATTTTCCCCTTTTAAAGAGGCTCAGCTTTAAAAAGACACGCAAATCAAGGCTGACTCAATCTCTCTCTGTCACACACACACACACACACACACACACACACACACACTCAGAGACATATCCATACACCACAGATATACAAGACAAAGTCAGACAGGATTACTGCTTACATTTGGCATGGTGCGTATGACCATACACAATCTTTTTACAAGAAAATCGCCCTGTAGGGGAGGAGATTGGAGCTAGGGGACTGCTTTCAAAGGTGCAGCTTGAAGAGCCAAGAGAGCAGAAGTCAAAATGGAATCTCACAGCTAATGCATACAGTTTTCTTATTATTTTTAAGATTAAAATTTATTTTTATTTTTAACATGAAAATGTAAAATCTTCATTCTTATAAAGTTTTATAGGCACGATGCTCTTCAGACTCCTTTGTTTGTCTTTCCCCAGTCTTGGATAGCCTGTGTGGATCTCTGTGGGCTTATATGGTGGGTAGGAGTGGGAGAGACAGAACGCAAATTGGCCTTAACCCCAGGAAAGCCAGATTCGCTCAAGGATCATCACCAATGTTCTTCTGTTTCCACCCTCCAGGCATCCTTCCCCTCCCCCAACATACAGCACTCCTGGAATGAGAGCAGCCACCCAGATTTTGTCCTCAGAAACTAACTAATGAATTTATCATGATTCTATCAATTCTATTAGTCTGTGTTTGGTTTTGCTGCCCCATGAGCCCTAAATTATCTCAAAGGCCCCTTCTAGTTTTGTGATCAAAAGTTTACTCTGGCTGGCCACCTCTGTTTCAAATTTTCTAAGACCCTAAAGACTCCCTAAAGAAAATTCCAAGAGCCTCCAGAATTAGGTGGCTTCCCAGGACCTGGAGTAATGTGGATCTGACCCTCCTTGGTAAAAATGTAAACATCCTTTTAGGGAATGCTACTGCTCCATGGGTTTTACTCTGCTTTCTGCATATGCCCCAGAGTTTTTTGGATCAAAGATTCCTAGTTTATCAGATAGTCCCCGAAGCAGGGGGATTAGAAAAGCAGGAAATAGATGGATTGAGGTGTACAGGACATAGGAAATATGTGATGACAGAGGATGGAGGACGGAGAGCAGAAACGAGGGGACCAGGAAGCATCTCAATTGCATCAAATCACCTGGGGAATTTACTAAAGTGGATATCGTGGAGTTCAAACCAGACCTGTTGAGCAACGTCGGGGGCCAGGAGTGGGGGACAGTCTGCATTTTGAATAAATTGGCAAAATGTATCTTCTTCACATCGATATTTGAGAGTTGTCAGATTAGAAGCTCAGGGGTCAGGGAATTAAAATGTGGGGAAGTCAACATTTATCCCCTAAAGGGATAAATAAATAAAGTACTAAAAATGGTGCAAGCAAAACATGAAAGGGGTATCTCCTGTTTCTGCTTCTTTGGGGCAATTTTTATCACCCGCCAGGGCCCGTACTTTCCTCTGCTGGACCCTTGTGCCCCAGTCAGTGCTTGTGGCTGGTGTAGAAAACAACCAGTGGCTGATTGCAAGGGTAAGTGTGTTTCCCTTCACATGGTTAGCTCGATGCTCCTTTCTTTTTCTTTTTTTTTTTAAGTTATAAGATATTTATTTATTAAAATATTTTAAATATTTATTTATTTTTGGGAGAGATTGAGAGAGAGAGAGAGAGAGAGCAAGCAGGACAGGGGCAGAGAGAGGGAGACACAGAATCGGAAGCAGGCTCCAGGCAGAGCCCCTCATGGTGCTCAAGACCTGCCCCCAAGTTGGACAGTTAACCATCTGAACCACCTCCTCTCAAAGTCCCTCCACTGTGAATTCTTGAAAATCCTAGCAGGGGAAAAAAAATCAGCACGGCTGCCTGTTAGCGTCAGTAGGACAAGAATAGTTTCTAATTAAACTCTTATGTCTTTGATTTAAAACTCCGTTTACTGCCATAATTCACCAACTTAAGGCAGCTGTTGGTTACAGGAAAGTATACCTTGAATCTTTGCAGGTTGTGACCCCCTTCAGGGCCTCATCAACCTTCCCAAAAGGAATACCACACGTGCCTTCTTAAGGAAAACTGAAAATTTGCCAACATTTGATTCCTTCCTCTTTGCGACTCTTTCTTAAATCACGGAGAGGCTGGCTGAATTCCAGATGTAGACTGTTATTCTTGCATGCATTATTTCCGACCTAACTTCAGGGCCTGCTGGTTTATTTGGGATGGATATAAAGGTCATATCCTCTAGATTGTTAAGGTAGCTAGTTGTAGCCAGCAGATGAGATGGGCCAGCAGCACCTGGTTGGGTTTCTATTGGCCTGATGGGCAGTGAATCCTTCAGGGTCCATTGCTCTTTGGGGTTTTCCTATTTTGGGGTCCTGTTCCCACCCAGTTCCGGCTTAGAGATAGGAAGACCGCATAAAAGTCTTCTCCTGTCTCTTCTCGGGCTCCTCAGGAGACTCCTCTTCCTAGGGCTTCCTCCTTATGACTCCTTATTTTAAAGAGCGGTGTCAGGAAGAGAAGGGGGTGGTAACTAGAGAGAGTTGTTTAGAAAAGGGTAGCTGGCGAGCTCATCCCATTCAAGTCTCGGCCCAGCTGGCTGCTGGTAGAACTATTAAGACTCAATAAGCGATGCTGCTGTCTTTGAAGGTGGGCTTCATGAACATGGCAGTACAATTCAGGTAAGAGTCCTCACTGGGTATTTGTTAAGATGCCATAGTTTGACTAAGAATCTAACAGGAGGGATAAAGAAGTACATAGAGTACTTTCGTTTAAACGATGTGACTTCTACTAGTTGCTTCTAAGAGTCATTTTGAGAGGTTGGTCAAACTACCTAACTACCTTACTCTCATTGCCTACCAAATCAACTGCTTTTTCTATGTGCAAAAGATAATGTGAAATGCATGGCTTACATGCACCAACTCTCTCATTCTTGGTGTGCTTTGAGGTGAGGGAGCTTATGCTATTGTAACAAGTGACTTCATAGAGTTTAGGGACCCTCTCGTGCCATGAGGGAGCCCACAGACTTTACTTGAGAATTGAGACAGCCAAGAATGACAAGGCCTATTTGTGTGAAAACGCAAGTCATGTTGTTTTGACCTATAATGACAATGTTTGAACCAAAGCAGAAGACCTGAACTCTTGTTCTGCCTCTGTCAGCATCATCTTAGGGGGTCTGGGTAACTTTCGGCTCCTATGCTTTTAATTCATTGGTGGAGAATGTTGAGAATAACATTAACGTTGCTTCACTTTATGTTTTCTGCTCTTGAAAAAAGAGTTAATTATCTCATCAAAATAGATTAAGCTATGAGAAGTAGTAGTTTCTATAAGCTTCATAATATAATTATGAGGACAAATTGCCCATACAATTGTGTATGATGCAACGTGAGAACTGTTACTTTTCCTCAGCCCTTTGAGGCAAATCCTACTTTTCATCATGTTATAGGGGGAGAACCTGAGGTTTAGGGAGTTTGAGTAATTTGAGACCACAAAGGTAATGACTAGCAATGTTAGGACTAAACTCCAGATTTGTCTAATTTATATCCTGAACCTTGGATTTATGCACAGGTTTTTTTTTATGAGTCTCTGGAAAAACTAGTGTGGAATGTAAGTTTCATATGGTGTTCACATATAGATACCAGCTGGCTTTATGTAAAGCTTCTTGAGTTTAAGAGATAGTGGAAAATGCCACTATATATATTATATATATATATATATATATATATATATATATATATATATACAACATACTAGCTCTCCCTCAAGAAATCATCCCACTAAAGTGACAAATATTTGTCTGATTGCTTCTAGACGAATTCTGATACACTGATGTATGCCACAGCTCTACACTACATTCCGTTGTCTGCCAACAAGTCTAGTATCATGAGAGTTAATCTGACTATCCTACCAGCAAAATGTTCTTATCTCAAGTGAGGTGTTTCATAGCTGCTCCTGCCCTACCTTGATTCCCCACTTCACCTCCCTCAATTGGTTTACTATTAATGTCTCATTTGCGGGGGCAATGTGAGAAGCAAAACCATCCAACCCAGCTGGATTCCATTTAGTTCTATTGTGTCGTCTCAGCAGAGACTGAAGTTCCCATGAGACTGAAGACTGGTAGATGGAGGCATGAATAAATTAGAGGCTACTCTTCACCACTAGTTGCTATACAGGTGATAGATCTCTTAATGCAGATACTTGGGATGCTGAGAGGATCTATGCTGGCCTCCAACTCTAAGATATTATTTCTGTTCAAGCGGATGTCCCCATGGGGAGTCACATTGCTTGAAGGCTCTTTATTGATTCACGTGTAGGTGCACTAATTTGAAACATAGAACCGACTCTTTGACATGTCTTTATTGATTTCAAAAGGTAAATTACATGAAGCTCCCTTGTCAGTTCCCAACTACAAAGTAATTCATGAACCAGGGCTCTTTAAACATCTAGTTGCCTGGTGGATATTCAGTCAGATGCTATTTCTACCTTCATGTCACCAAGGCTCAAGGCAGATAATCTTCAGTTCAGAATCGATGCTTTTAGGTCTTCTGGTGTCATTCACAATGTGGTGAGTTACTTTTCTTGCTTCTCTATGGTTATCTAGCATTAAAATCCTAAATATCTGAGTCCAATCTAAGTTTTGGCAATGGATTATTCCCTAGATCTATATTACGCGCCATTTGAAGGCTACTGAAGCATCAAATGAGCCAGATTCTTTATTTTTTTATTTTTTTATTTTTTTATTTTAATTTTAATTTTTTATATGAAATTTATTGTCAAATTAGTTTCCATACAACACCCAGTGCTCATCCCAAAAGATGCCCTCTTCAATGCCCATCACCTACCCTCTCCTCCCTCCCACCCACCATCAACCCTCAGTTTGTTCTCAGTTTTTAAGAGTCTCTTATGCTTTGGCTCTCTCCCACTCTAACCTCTTTTTTTTTGTTTTTTTTTTTCCTTCCACTCCCCCATGGGTTTCTATTAAGTTTCTCAGGATCCACGTAAGAGTGAAACCATATGGATCTGTCTTTCTCTGTATGGCTTATTTCACTTAGCATCACACTCTCCAGTTCCATCCATGTTGCTACAAAAGGCCATATTTCATTCTTTGTCATTGCCAGATAGTACTCCATTGTGTATATAAACCACAATTTCTTTATCCATTCATCAGTTGATGGACATTTAGGCTCTTTCCACAATTTGGTTATTGTTGAGCGTGCTGCTATAAACATTGGGGTACAAGTGCCCCTATGCATCAGTACTCCTGTATCCCTTGGGTAAATTCCTAGCAGCGCTACTGCTGGGTCATAGGGTAGGTCTGTTTTTAATTTTTTGAGGAACCTCCACACGGTTTTCCAGAGCCAGATTCTTTAAACAAGACTTGTTCTTTCAATAGATCAAGCAATGTATGAGTATAACCATTGGAGCATTTGAATGCCAATGGCACTAGACAACTTTAGGTATAAACTCCTATGTCACAATAGAGGCAAATTCAATAAAAGTACAGAAAGTTGTTAAGAAGAGAGAAGTAGCCCTTTGAGGTTGTATAAAACAAGTTTCTCAGGTGTTAGAACAGGCTGGGAAGAATAAAGCTATAATTTGTGACCACAATTTATATTTACCATCATTAGCTATTTGACCTATGTGTCAAGGAACTAAGCATTTTACATTACAATTTTTTTATGAGGTCTTTTTTTTAAAGTATAATTTGTAGCTGTTAATAATAACTAAGACAACTGGCAAAGTTGGTTTTCCATCAATGTCCATGTCTCTTAAGCCATATTCTTTCCTCCTAGGATCACCTAGAAAGGTGATCGCCTAGGAAGCTCTTAGAAGTGTGATTATCCAGAAACTAACCCGGAACAACTAAATCATGAACTTTATAGTGTAGAACCTAGATATCAATAATTCTGAAACTTCCCAGGTGACTCCAATATGCATCTAAGGTTGGGAAATTCTGGTCTAGAAGAAATACTATATTTTAATTTTTTTATTAAAAATTTTTAATTTTTAATTTATTTTTGAGAGCAAGAGAGACAGAGACAGAGTACAAGAGGGGGAGGGGCAGAGAGAGAGGGAGACACAGAATCCAAAGAAGGCTCCAGACTCTGAGCTGTCAGCACAGAGCCCTACGCAGGGCTCAAACTCCCAAACTGTGAGATCATGACCCGAGCCACACAGGTGTCCCTAGAATAAATATTATTAACAAGTAGTTTAAGGAAAGGCTAAATTGACATAATTTTGTCCACTAATTCTAAGCTTTGAAATAAAAATCAAAGCTAGTTGCTATACCTTTGCAATAAATAAATTTGTTATAGTACAAATGACATCTGTAACTTGGACAGCTCCAGTTTAATCTTAGTATAAGCTAGTTAAAAGGCATCAGAAGCTTTGTTTCTTTAGCCCTCAAAGTTTAGGCTTTAGTAATCACTTCAAAAAAGTTGCTTTGTTGGTGAAAAAGATTACCAACCCAGTAAAAGGTTACAGTTAGCTGTAATGGGAGAAGAGCAATGAATACGAGTAGAATCTCAGATGTGCTTTCTTATCTTAGAAATTTCTCTTCCTATCACAGCTTATTCAGGTCTAAGACTCTGAATTTCTAGTTTGAACTTCATTTGCTGTCCTCCTCATTAGATACTGAGCCCCATAATCAACTGGTTGCCTTATGTTGGCTATACAGTACATCTAGAGTTTTAGTTTAGCTCAGAGGAACTTCAGGTTCAAAGTAACACATAGAATATTTCTAAGTCCTCTTTAACATTGGCCTTTTTACCTTTTGGGATAAATTTAGCTCTGTGTTCATACAAGTATCATAATGACTTTTTTTTTCTCTTAGGAAAGAAAGAAGAAATTTTTCACATTAAATTTTTTTTCTCCCCTCTATTCTGTCATGTCTTTCTTTCTTTCTTTCTTTCTTTCTTTCTTTCTTTCTTTCTTTCCTTCCTTCCTTCCTTCCTTCCTTCCTTCCTTCCTTCCTTCCTTCCTTCTTTCTTTCTTTCTTTCTTTCCTTCTTTCTTTCTTTCCTTTCTTTTTCTTTCTTTCCTTCCCTTGGCATAGTCATTTGGTATAAACCTAGTCTATTTCTTTCTTTAAGGAACTATAATTTGAATCTAATAATATGAAGCTATTAAAGTTTTTTCTTAAACCTTTCATATAAACACTGCTTGCTTTAGGAATTTGACTTCACAAAATATAAAATAACCAGTTAAGTGACTAATGTCATTCCCAGGTTCCATTTTTGTTACTATACTTTCCTATCACTTTGGTGAACTTTCTAGATGATTATTGTCAGAGTTGACTGTTCATCTGCTGGAAGTACATTGAGGTTTATTGCATTAAGGTTCAAATCCTTTTGCTGTCCTCTTCCAGATTGGCGTCCTCTAGAAAGTAGCATTGACATTTGTAACTGTTATGAGACTTGAACTTGTAAGAAGTCCCATCCCTCCCCAAAACTGGCCTGAAGCTTTTGGGAGAAAGGTGAATGAGAAATTGTATTGTGATGAGGAGGAAAGTTTTTCCTTTATCCTTCAAGATTCTTCTGGTTGGTTTAAGAATTTGGGGCGCCTGGGTGGCTCAGTCGGTTAAGCGGCCAACTTCGGCTCAGGTCATGATCTCACGGTCTGTGAGTTCGAGCCCCGCATCGGGCTCTGTGCTGACAGCTCAGAGCCTGGAGCCTGTTTCAGATTCTGTGTCTCCCTCTCTCTGACCCTCCCCCGTTCGTGCTCGGTCTCTCTCTGTCTCAAAAATAAATAAACGTTAAAAAAAATTAAAAAAAAAAGAATTAAATTGACATGACTCAAAAATAAATGAACATTAAAACAAACAAACAAATAAATAAAATAACATAAAATAAAATAGAGAGGTGCCTGGTGGCTCAGTCCAACTTTGGCTCAGGTGACGACCTCAAAATTCGTGAGTTTGAGCCGTGCATCAGCACAGAGCTTACTTTGGATCCTCTGTCCCTCTCTCTCTCTGCCCCTTCCCTGCTTACACTATCTCTTCCTCTCAAAATTAAACATTGAAAAAAGGAATTACATTGGCATCAAACAGATAAACAGGAGAAAATCAAATTTAAATATGTACATATAGAGAATACACATAAACATGCGATTCCAAGGACAATCAGGCAGAGTGAGGTATATAGGTCATCCTGAACTAAGGAGAGGTGGGTAGGAGTCTGGGACTTCAAAGGAAAGGAAAGCAATTGACAGGAAAATGAAAAAGAGGACTGTTTGTTAAACAAATATTTTTTGGACTTTTCAGAAAAAAAATGGGACATAAATTGAACTTTGACCAAACAGACCTTACTAGGTTCCTCCCTATCTGTCATACCTAGGTCATTTTATGTCATAGCTATCTATGGCGATAACTGTCTTCCTGGAGCAGGTCCTGTATCTAAATTATTTTAGGCAGTTAGGCAGAAGGTCAGAATTTCTTCCTGGGTCTCTTGGGCTTTGTTTATTTTCAGCTTGAAATAATCTGCATGCCAAGGTAGCACATCTTGGAATAATTCATTCTGAAGCCCTGTAGTTGCTATTGGCTTTTGGAGTTGGAACCATAATGATTGCCGCTTTCTTTACAACATTATGGTACAGAAGACGGGAGGAATCTGTTTGAAATAGTTTTACCACTATCCTGCAAACCTGATGTATGTGGTCAGTTGCTGTTTGGTTTCCATGTTTGCGTAAGGCTTCTTAAAACCGGAAGAGAAGCCATAACAGATCACAACAGTCCGGGACTATAAGGCAGTCCATCTGTAACTGCACAATAGCTTCAACAATTCACATTTTGGCTACAATGATAACTTCTTGTCTTCTGGCATCCTATCCCCTTCCCTTTCCCCCCTCAGTCGGTCCTTACATTCAGTCAACTTGTTTTCAGCAGGAGCCCCTGAGTCTTAGTTCTCTCCCCACCCCTCTGCCCACCCTTCAAACATTAGCTCCTTTAGCTCTCATCTGTTGCCTGCCAGAAATTTAGGACTGTGCAAGGCTAAGATAGATTATTGTGGGTGTACCAAAAGATCAAGGTTTTGTACACAAGACATTGTCTTTAAATTGCTTAGACGGGAAGAGATGTGATCTCTGATTCTGGAATCTCATGTTTGGATGGGATTCATCTCTCATTTGCACTGCTTTTCTAGGACCCTTTGCATTGCAACTGGGACCTATGTTTCTCAAAATTCCATGTGTTCACCCAGGGATGGTTATCTACTAGACAGAGGATAGTAAGTTCATGAGGGAAGGAAAGATAGGAAAATAAGAAGTGATAGAAAGCAGGGCATCAGAATCCTCTGAAGAGCTGTTTCTAAATCCCATCTGTATTGGCCGCACCAACACCCAAAGCTATCTCTAAAAAAACAAAGTTAAAAGGAGCAGTTGGGCCAAAGGCAAAGAAAAACAGTGCTGAAAATTTCTCACATTTAGGGGTGCATTTTGTATTTGAGTTGTAGGGAAGTCTTCATTGCTTTCAAAAATCCTAGTTTTGAGGAGGGAAAATTAAGCTCTGTAACACCTAAGTGCTTTCTTTAGCTAACTATCCTTATCTTTAGGCATTATTATTGGGAGAAGAAAATAGGTTTTCCTAACTATGATTTTTTTTGGAGAATAGCATAAATCTGGCTCTGATGATAGCCTTGGTTTATGCCCTCCTGGGGAAAGGAGATAAGCACAGTATCCCCCTTTCTATAGCACAGCCAAGAACTCACATAGGAATTCTTAAAGAGACAGGATAGCTGGACATAAGTTTCTTAAACAATCTTGTCAAGAAAATGCAGGAAAGACAAGTTCATTTGTTTCTGCTGAACAGGGAGAGCCACTTTTAGATGTCTTTTAGGGATCTGTGTGTTATCTAATTTGCATTGACCACTTCTAAGTTTGACACCTCGATGATTTCTCAGAGCAGAACAGTAAGCTCATTTCAATGTAAAAGCACTACTTTTTAGACAAGTTCATCTCTAGATTCAGTCCACAAATATAGTGGTAGGTCACGTGCAAAAGCAGCTTAGTGCATGGAAATATCAGCTGGGGGATGGGTTATGTGGCCAGAAATGAGAATCAAAAAACAAACCAACAACTAGAGTCAAACAGGTCAGTTCAATTCTCTGATTCTGGCTAGTATTAAAAATAGATTTAAATACTTGTATTTGGGGATGGCTCTCAAACATTAGCAATTAGAATTGGAAGAGTCATTTGGAGTGCCGTTAAAACTCAGATTTCCCGACCCCATCACCAGAGTTTGATTTAGGACAGCTGAGGTGAGGCCTGAGAATCTGCATTTCTGACAAGTTCCCAGGTAATGTTCATGTTGCTGCTCTGCAGACCACATTTGGAGACAGTTGGTTTAGAGAGCTACAATTGTAGGGGCCTGGTATTTTCATTTCTTATTTTCATTCCAGTATACTTACTTTTATTATTATTTTTAATTTTATAGGGGCGTGGTCTTAACAAGAACATAGGTCATACCTGGTGAAGAATGCATTTGCTAAAATTTTCTAATTACAGTTGTTGCTATATAGAAAGTATTGCAACACCACATACCTTTCCACTCATCTGACATGGGGCTCGATCCCATGGACCATGAGATCATGACCTGAGCTGCAATCGAGAGTCACATAGTTAACCCACTGAACCATCCAGGCGCACCTCCACTTATCTTTTAATGGAATACTTCACTCTTTTCCCTTTCATAGTAGCTCAGAGTTTTCCTAACCACTGGTAGAAAAGTGGGATATGGACGTAACTTCTCATCACCCGTTCTTATTTTCATATACAGGCTGGGGACTTGGGCTTCCTCTCTCTCTGTCCCGATATCTTCCACAGCTATCAATACTGAGGCTCTCTGGCTCCTTCTGGGTTGAAATGAGCTAGCATGGCCCCATAGGTTTCTATTATCTTCTAGTCTCTTGATGATATCTTCCAGAAAATAACTTCTCCACTTGAAACTCTGATATTCTACGTTCTCTGAGGGGTTTTGCAGCTAATGGGGGAGAAGTTTCATCAGTGACCCCTTCTGAATGCAATTTCAGGCACTCTCCTATTAGCGTTCCTGATAGAGCTGTATCCTTAAAACTGTTCCTGGCAACTCTACCTCGACATTCCAGTGGTACATCTCTTATTAGTTCAAATACCAGGAAACCTGACGTCACACTTAACAACTATCAATGAAAGCTAGAGGGGGTGTGTGTAGATAGTATCCCTTATCCCTTTTGAACCCATATCAGGTGAAGGACTCTGCCTTGCTAATTGTATAGATATCATCATTTTCCTATGGAAGGGACCATTACCCAATTAGTCCTTGTGCTAGCAGCAAGATTATAAGCCACAGGATATGGAATATGATTGATTTAAGCCATTTGTGGTAATCAAATTCTTATTTGCCAGTAATTTGACTACGGGAGGACATGTGGCTAATTCTCACTAGTGACATAAGGGAATCTTAGGTCTTTTGGGGATAATTTTCTTCCCTCAGAGAGAAGGTACAAATACAGCTTTTCTCTCCACTCTCTTTGTTTCTACTTTGGATACTCCTCTGTGAAGATATATTGCTTGGAAACACTGCAGCCATCTTGTGACCACGAGGGAAAGGTGAAGTCATTTCAGAGATGCTCCCTCAAAGCCCTGACATGACTGAGCCACTGAATCATGTGGGGGAACTACCTAACTTTGGACTTCTATTTATTTAAGAGAATAACTTTTAGGGGTGCCTTGTGGCTCAGTTGGCTAAGCTCCCAACTCTTGATACCAGCTCAGGTCGTGATCTCATGGTTCTGAGATCAGCTCAGTGCTAACAGTGTGGAGCCTGCTTAGGATTCTCTCTCCCTCTGTCTCTGCCCCTCCTCCACTCTTGCTCTTGCACGCATGCATTCTCTCTCTCTCTCCCAAAATAAAGAAACTTAAAATACAAGAAAATAACTTTTACTTAGGTCGCTCTTGTTTGTTTGTTTGTTTTTTAAGTAATTGAATTTTAATAAATTCTAACTGGTCACTAATGAAAGGTATATTAGGTCTTTGTTAAATAGCAAAAACACAGGCCACTTATTTTCCAGGTTTGTTTTAGAGAATGGCCTTTGCTTCCCCAAAGTAGTAAAACTCACCCTTCTGTCTCCATAGGGAAGCAGATGAATGGCTCTTGGCACAAACTCACCAAGGACAGTGAGAAGAGTCTGGTTTTCTTAAGCCCTAATTAGTCTCACCTGGTTCACAGCCACCAACAACATTGCCAAACTGATTTTTTTTTTAATTACCAAGTGCTATGGCAATTATCACAATATTATGACATCGCTAATACAATATAGCCCAGCTAAAACACAGAGCACTCTCTGGAGAGGAAAGCAGAGAAGCTTGTGGTCGAGCTGGTTCTGAACTTTCTGTTCTACCTAGCAGATGAGAGGATGGGGAGGTAGAGGGCAGGTTCAGCATGCTATTCTGTTCCATATCATCAATATGTTGCTGTAGTGCTGAGACACCTGTTAGCTCTGGAGATGTCCCTTCACAGATGCTGTTGCCCAAACAGCCCATGACTCAATGACACTGCGTTGACTGACTTCACTTGACGAAGGGTGAAAATTCTGTAACCAAGGACCATTCTCCCAGCTGGATGAAACTTTGGTTCTGATTAGGCCCTTCAATGCCCTTCCCCTTCCACTTGGCCATGGATCCTAAAATTCTTCTCACTGGGCCTTCTTTTAGGTTTGGATTTTATGTGAAGAAGTTACTGCGTGTGTGCGGGGGGGGGGGGAGTGGGGGGGATTGAAGAATGCTGCTTTTTCTCTTCAGAAGGGAGGTAATTTATTTACTCAGATTAGGACTTTGTGGCCATGCTAATGGACTAAATTCCTTTGGATTAGATGCTTATGTTATGTAGTTGATAGAACCAAGGACAAGTGATATACTCTTAAAAAAAAAAAGCCTGCAGTGTAAGGTACAGGGTGCTATGTAGTTCTTAGGAGATGTAGTATATAGCTGGGGGAAGACAATGTGATCTTCCCCGTGTTATGACAATAATTAGGGACAATACCAGTAGTGGTGAACTACTATTGGGTTCTTTGATCACTGACTCTTAGGCTCCCAAGCTAAGAGCAGTGACAAAGCGCAGGTGACAAAGGTTCCCATACCTTTCCGATCAACAGAATCAATTAGTAATTTTCTTAACCTAGAGATTTATAGGTTCCACCCTGGAGCTACAAAATCAGAATCACAGCATGCTTGGGAAATACTGTTCTTGAGGAATTATTTTTAGGATTTAGCTTCCTTTTTCTATGATTCTAAACTTTAGATGATAATCCCAAGGAATGCATGATCTAATGTTACCCCTTTATAGGGGACTCTTATTCCAGATGATAATTGGTTAGGTCTGGAAGATTGTCTCTCGTTCTTATGACTGTACCTCCTTTTTTTCAAGAGACTCTTCAGAGGCAGAAGGGAATGCAGTGGGTGAAGTTAGAATGTGGGAAGGAAAGGCACATTTAGGGAAAGGCGAATAGGTGACTCAGGTTGGTTTCTATTGTTGGGGAGGAAAATGTTTTTTCTATCCTTCAAGATTCTTCTAGCTGGTCTAAGAATGAAATCAATACAAGACAGACTAACAGGGGGGAAATTTTTAATTACGTGCTCACGGAGGCCCAGTAATAAAATTGGGACCAAAGAAATGACCAAGGCAGGCAGGTTTCATACTTTTTAGACAAAGAAACAATAAATCCATGAGGAATTGACAGGACAAAGAAAATTTATGTTTGAGAGTTAAAATTAGTAAGGAATTATAAACAGAATTTGGGCTAGGCCAGTAAATTAATAAAAGCAACAAAGTTTGTTTATATAATTTCTCGGCCCTGAATTCTCCATCTCTGGTGGTAAGGATGTCTCTTTACCTCCTGGTACAGAGATGGTACTTTTCACATGGGAGATTTCTTTTCTACTTTTTGGAGAAAAAGTAGGGTCAGCGTGTTGTTGCACTTGCTGTTTCTTAAGTAAAGGGCACATTTTGTGGTGGCCTGCCCTTGGTGCCCACAACATAAAGTCGTGAGAGGTGATCAGATAGGAAATATACCAGTTTATCAGGCTGTAGACAGCTGTCATTGTGAGGCTGAGGTTTTTAACAGCAGGAAATCATGTCGGTGAAGGTTGATAGTATTCAGTCACTTAGGATGATTACTCAGTAGCGATGGGCATTGGTTGGCTAGCAACCTTTCATCACCACAGTCCAGTCTACCTGAATGAGGATGGCAACTGTGATGGTTGAAAGCAAGGAACATGGGGAAGAGTGCCAAGTGAAAGACAATGACTGGCTGTAGGGCGCACGGGAGAGAAGCATCAAGAAAATGACAACATTTCTAAACCTTGTGCTGTAGGGACAATAGAAGACGGTAACTGAATTGGAAAAGATATTTGATTTGGGAGGGAGAAAAGTGTGGTTTTTAACATTATTGAAGAGATAGTAGCAATCCACAAGTGAACAAGCCAAGTGCCTGACTGAGGCTGTGTGGAAGGAGGTTCTACTTGGAAGGCAAGTTTCATTCTGCATTCTTCAAGCTAAGCATGTTGCTGGGTGCATACACATACATTTGACTTTTGAATGACTCGTAAGACTGAGAAAGAAAAGACCAGTGCTTTTAAGGAGTTTGCTTAATGGGCCTCAACTCTTGTACAAACAAAAATGGTTTTGTTTTGGTTTCATTTTTTTTCACCATGACTATATTTAAATATTCTCTGGATCTGATTCCATGTCCTTTGATGATATTTTATTATAGATTCCAGGGCTTCCTAATTGTTTTGATTATTAGAAGAGTCTCCTTTTGGTAATTTTAGAACTCCCAGGAACGAAAATCCAATCCTATGTGATTTAAAAGTACAGTCTTCAATTCTGATCACACATTATAATTCTCACCCCTTTGTGACCCCTAAGATGCATGGGAAAGGGTGCAAACTGTCCCTTTACAATTTCTGATCTTTCCCCTTTTCTCTAACTGCTGAGCCCTCAAGACCATGAGATAATCAATGTTGGACTAGGAGGACAGACAGGTGATAGAAAAAGGAGCTAATGTTTTACCTGGCTGGTGTTTTTTGTAGTTATCTATACAGCTGGCACCCCAAGAGTGGCGGGGATTTGGTGGCCAGCCATTTTTTAGAGGTCTCTCCTTTTAACAGTTTTATTGCATGGAGTATATGCTTTGTGACTGGCTACCATTGTCTATCCCACTCCAGTCCTGTCCAAGCAAATCTAAGTTGGACGAATACCAAACAAAGGACCAGCCTTTGTCCCCTCATTGTTCACTCTTGCCAACCAACTTCTTTATGAGGTGTGTTTAAGATGTGCTGAGCCTGGCTTCATGCATTTTGTTTTTCTAAATAGCAGAAGTGCACATCAAATGCCCTCTTTTCTTGCTTTGCCTTTGGGCTGCTTAAGAACCTCCTTCCCCCAGAATGTTTCTGGCTGGACATAGGCATTAGTCTCTAGGACATTCTTTGTCCCTGAGTTTCATTATCCAACAACAGTTCTCATGCTGTGTGGGCTGAGGCCTGTGAGTTTCTGAAGCCCAGTCTCATCTAGTTGGGGAATGAAGCCTCAGTCCTCTTTTCTTGCAGACCCCCCCCCCCCATTTTCTTTTTTAAAATGTTTATTTTTGAGAGAGAGACAAAGACAGCGAGCAAGCATGAGCAGGGGTGGGGCAAAGAGAGGTAGGGAGACACAGAATCTGAAACAGACCCCCCATTAACTCAAAGAATGAGTCTCTTGGAGCCACTCTCACTTGCTTTGAGAAGAAGGAGGAACAGAAACATAGTAAAAGCACTCTCCCCCAAGCCTATGGTTCCTGATTCTTTGACCTCACATTGAATATCTAGTCTTTTCTCTCTATAGGCTGAGAGTAGTAGGTGGAGGAGGTTAATCCACATTACAACATATGCTGTGAGGCTATATCTACTATTTTTTTTTAGAATGTGGCCATATTAATTGCCTATTGTCCAGAGCTTTAGCTAGAAATCTGAGATAACAGAAAAAGTCCCTCAGCATCCTAGTATGATATAAACCAATATCATTTAGTAGTTCTACTAAGTGCCAGATGCTGTTCCAGGTACCAAGGCTCACAGACAAGGTCTTTGCTTTCATTACGTTTGTCCTCTTCTTGGAGAGTAGGGTTAAGCGACAGGAAACAGCAAATGAATAGGAAAATAACAAGTTCATAGCATGTTAACTGTGCAGAGTTAAAACAGGGGATCTATCAGTGACTGGATGATGAATCTGGAGCGGGTGGGGCAGGCAATGAAAGAGAGGACAGAGCTATTAAAGCTGTTCGGTGTTGACATTCACTTGACATGGTGAGACCCTGGAGATAGTTAGACTCACACAGTAGTACTGGGGTCAGCCAAATACAGCCAAATCAGACCTGCCATGCTTTTGTGCAAATAAGGTTTAATTGGGACACAGTCACACCCATTTGTCAACATATTATCTGTGGTTGTTTTTGTATGGCAACTACAGGGTTGAGCAGATGAGACAGAGATCGTATGGTCTGTGGGCCTAAAATACTGACTCTCTGGTCTGTTACAGAACAAGTTGGTGGATCCCTGATTTAAAACTAAAAGGTGTCGTGGAGTACAGTATACTAAGCATCTGAATAACGTACCGAAGTGGCATTTATTTTTATTCTTTGGTGAACTACCTAGACATATTTCTTCCTCCTGTACATTCAGTCCATCACAGAATCATGGAAGACCTACATGTGGTTGCTTCATACTGATGAGAATCGCTTACCATTTATTGACTGAGCATCTGTTTATTGAATAAGCATGGGGATTCGCTTGGCCTGCTCATCGGACATAGTTAGCTTCTCTCTGTGGTGGAGTATTTGATTTAGATGATCCAGAATCTGCCATAAATATCAGAGCCTTCTCGGAGCCAGGTTTAGATTCTCACTTACGGAGTGTGAGTTTTCTGGCGTTTGTGCCCAGAAATGCCGTCACAGATGTTTAAGCCCATTTCCTGGCATGTTTATTTCCTGCTGTTTGGCTCCTGTGAAATATTTTTAAGTGTTTTTCCTTTTCTAATTTGTGTCCTCTACAAAATGTTTGTCAAATATTGATTCTCTTCCACAATGGGGCTTGAATGCAGCTGATGGCCGTTTTGTTTCACGACTTTGATTCATGCAGCTCTTGGCCACTGCCAAAGTCCTCCTCTGTGTACCAGCTTCATCCAGTGACCTCAGCTCTGCACTGGGAACAGGGTTTGTTTAATGGTCGCAGCTGGGGGACCACACATCCTCTTCCTGATTTTATAAGCTGTGTTGCTATAGAGCTTTTCATCTATGGTCTCAATGCCTTTCCCGGTTCTAACTGAGGTAGTACAACAGCCCTGCTCTAGAGGATATAATTATGTTCATTCTTTTGTGCAGACGCAAACAAGGTAAAAGAATTTGTCCAAGTTCATGCAGGGAGTCCTCAATTATCCCCAAAACAAAGCATATGGTGCTACTTTTTTTCTATAAAATATGCAAATGTGATCAGACCTTGTTAAGATCACAATTTTCCATCTCATTCCCTAATTCCACCTACCCTCCTCCCTGTTCCACGTCTCGTTAATGTCTTTTCAGTTTGTATGCACTAGCTTCTCCAGCAGCTTTCTGGATCTTTTCTCCTGATGTGACCCCACTTTCTGTTGTTTATACCAATTCCAGTGCTTTTCATTATTAAACTGTTTCTGCAGGGGGTCCCAGATGCATTCAAATTTGCCATCATGCCACATATCTGAGCCCTCAGAACCCTATACTTACTGCCATTCTTCAGCTTGACCAGACTCACCTCACAATTTAGCATTGATTTCTCTGGTCTTACTTTCCATCACTGTTCTTTCTTGTCTTTTTTTTTCTCCCCATTCTTGGCCTTCATTTGTGTTCTCTGAAAGCATACAGGTTTCATGGATTTTATGTTTTTCCCCCACTACTTTTCTTCTTCTGATTCATTCCGTGATTACCCCTTTCACAACCTACATTTCTTCAAATAGTCCAGAACCTTCCCTATCTCCACATTTCGACATTGGATATTCTATCTCAACCACACAGGGTAAAAGAGAAAGTTTGCCTGGACTTTATCTTCAGAATCCTCTTGATTACAACAAAATATTCCACTTACCTATAGGTTATAGTCATTGCTGGGTTTTAAGGAAAGAGAAGAGCAGGAAATCTTTTCTCAATGAGTTTTTTGATATTATACTTTGGGAGCTCATACTTAAAGAGATCCAATCTAGCATGAAATGATGGTGTCTGTTGGATAGATCTTGGAAGTTGGAAAAAATATGAGAAAATTTCATTATATACTTTCCAATTAATATGATCTTTCAGTTTAGAAATGAATACCATGAGAAGAATATAAGACTATAAAACTAGCCTCGGGTTCATTTTTAAATATTTCATGTTTTATTTTCTATTAGCTTGCCCCCCCCCCTTTCATTCTTCTTCCAACCCGTCAATCCTCTTTCGACACTGCTTGTCATAGTAATCTTTGTAACATTTGAATCTGAATCTGCCATTGCCTTGAAATAGTCCTTCCCTGGCTCACTGCCTAAAGGTCAAGGTTCACACTCTATAGTGGTCGATACAAACTCTTCATAATCTAACTTGTATTATTTTATCTTGCTCTGTTTGGAATGTCCTCTCTGCTTCTCCCTTGCCTTCCTGTCTACTTTCTAATATAGGAAGGAGTATGGACTCATCTGGAAGGATTCAGTAAAAACCTCACATCCTCTATTACTTCTTTTATGACCATCTTCTCTGCGGGAAGAATTGACCATCTTTTCCTTTCTGCTAAAGCACTGGGAATACAGGACTTATGACGAGCCTCTTCACTCATCTAGAGGAAATTGTGCATTATTTAATGGCAAATTTGGAACCAAGTTCTAGACCTCGGGTATAGGCATAGAAATAAATTTTCAGACTCCAACCAAATGCCTGAAATGAACAGAATCATGAACCAAGCCCCATGATGAATTTCAGTGGTATGTGGGATATAGACAGCTACATTATAGGCCAAACTTACTGCTTTATTGTTTCTAATCTAGCAAAATATCTTGAACTGGAACTTAAGTGTTACATCCTTAAGCTACAGCATAAAATACTGTGATATTTAAATTGCATGTTTGTTTCACTCAAGTCCCTTATTCCTCTCTTCATAATGAGCCCAATGATACTACTAATATCATCAGCTTTATTCACTGACACCACATTGCTGCAGTGTTCTGCTTGGAACTTTATCCTAAACAAGGAGCACATGGGAGGCAAATCTTATTTCCTGTGCTGACAATATCTGATGTCTCACACTTAGACACAGTAGTGGCCTGAGACAACTATTGCTGCTTAAATGTTGGGAAAATTGTCTGCTTTCCCCTATTATACATCTATCACACATGATTTGTAAACTCTGACAAAAATACAAGAAGAAATATAAATTACCTATGAGTTATTTCCCATCCCCTTCCCCCAAAGCAGGGTCTTATCTTTTGGATAAAATTTCATCTAATACCTTTCTACATATTGTGCTTCTATGACATTATTCTACACATTGTGCTTCTTTTTTTAAAATATAAGATATTCATGTATTTTATTTTATTTTTTAAATTTAAATTCAAGTTAGTTAACATACAGTGTAGTCTTGGTTTTAGGGATAGAAACCAGTGATTGATCTCTTACATATGACACCCAGTGCTCATCACTAAAAGTGCCCTCAATGCCCATCACCCATTCAACCCGTCTCCCCACTACCTCCCCTTGAGCAACCCTGTATTTAAGAGGCTCTTATGATTTGCCTCCCTTTGTGTTTTTATCTTATTTTTCCTTCTCTTCCCCTATGTTCATCTGTTGTGTTTCTTAAATTCCACATAAGAGCGAAATGATATGGTGTATATCTTTCTCTGACTGACTTATTTCGCTTAACATAATACACCCTAGTTCATTCCACATTGTTGCAAATGGCAAGATTTCATTCTTTTTGATTCCTGAGTAATATTCCGTGATATATATATATATACATATATATATATATATACACATATATATAACACATATATATATGTTATATATATATATGTGTTATATATATATATACACACATATATATAACACATATACATATATACATATACATATAATATACGTATATGTATATGCATATACATATAAATAACATATACATATATCATATCTTCTTTGTCCATTCATCAGTCAATGGACTTTTGGGCTCTTCCCATATTTTGGCTATTGTTGATAGCACTGCTATAAACATTGGGGTACATATGCCCCTTTGACTCAGCATTTTTGTATTCTTTGAATAAATACCTAGTAGTGCAATTGCTGGGTCATAGGGTAGTTCTATTTTTAATTTTTTGAGGACCGTCCATCCTATTTTCCAGAGTGGCTGCCCCAGTTTGCATTCCCATCAACTGTGCAAAAGGGTTCCCCGTTTCTCTGCATCCTCACCAACATCTATTATTTCCTGAGTTGTTAATTTTAGCCATTCTGACAACTGTGAGGTGGTATCTCATTGTGGTTTTATTTTTTTTAATTTTTTTAATGTTTTTATTTCTTTTTGAGACAGAGAGTATGAGTAGGGGAGGAGCAGAGAGAGAGGGAGACACAGAATCCGAAGCAGGCTCCAGGCTCTGAGCTGTCAGCACAGAGCCCGACATGAGGCTCGAACTCACGGATTGTGAGATCATGACCTGAGCCAAAGTGGGACGCTTAACCGACTAAGCCACCCAGGTGCCCCTCTCATTGTGGTTTTAATTTGTATTTCCCTGATGATGAGTGATGTTGAGCATCTTCTCATGTGTCTGCTAGCCATCTAGATGTCTTCTTTGGAAAACTGTCTATCCATGTCATCTGCCCATTTCTTCACTGGATTATTTTTCGAGTGTTGAGTTTGGTAATTTCTTTATAGATTTTGGAAACTAACCATTTATCTGATACGTCTTTCACAAATACCTTCTCCTATTCTGTCTATTGCCTTTTAATTTTGTTGATTGTTTCCTTTTCTGTGCAGCAGCTTTTTATCTTGGAGAGATCCCAATAGTTCATTTTTTTTTTATTTCCCCTTGCCTTCAGAGACATGTCAAGTAAGAAGTTGCTGTGGCCAAGGTAAAGAGGTTGCTGCCTGTTTTCTCCTGTAGGATTTCGATGGTTTCCTGTCTCCCATTTAGGTCTTCCATCTATTTTGAATTTATGTTTATGTATGGTGTGAGAACATGGTCCAGTTTCATTCTTCTGCATGTCGCTGTCTAGTTTTCCCAGCACCATTTGCTGAAGAGACTGTCATTTTTCCATTTGATACTCTTTCCAGCTTTGTTGAAGATTAGCTGGCCATACATTAATGGGTCCAATTCTGGGTTCTCTGTTCTATTCCCTATCTCTGTTCTATTCTCTATTCTCTATTCTCTATTCTCTATTCTATCTATTCCATTGATCTATGTGTCTGTTTTTTGTATCATTAATGTCTTTATGACTACAGCTTTGTAATACAGCTTGAAGTCTGGAAGTATGATGTCTCCAGCTTTGGTTTTCTTTTTCAACAATACTTTGGCTATTCATGTATTTTAGGTCCACTTTTTCAATTCACATTCAAAGACTTGAAACCAGAAGGAACCGACAAGGTGATCCCATTCTGAATGTCTCATTTACTTACTGAGAAACTGAGACTACACAAATGTTACACACCTAATAAAGCAGAGAGCCAGAGCTTGGACTTTGATGTCTCCATATAAAACCAAATTCTGCTCTAAAATTGAAACACATTTAAAAAAACTCAGTTATTGTTTATATTATTCATTTTGGGTTATTTTAGCTTTAGTGGTGGCATGACATAATTAAAGAAATAACTTTACATAAATAGAAGTCTAATATTTTGTCTCCAGTGCACATTAGATTTTATTAGCTTTAGTCATGTCATACATTCATAAAATCTGGCCAAATATCTAGAGGAATATAAAGTCAAAATGTATCCTGCTTGGGAAGAAAGGTCTTAGTATCTATCATTTCAACAAATTGCTTAGTTTATTGTACTGGGGGGAAAAAAGGAAAAATAATCCTCTATTGTGATGCTACACATTTCAAAACAAAATCCAAAGGGATTTCGAGGGCAAGAAATCAATCCTCTCAGAATAACATCAATGTTAGTCAATATCATTAATTGTATTTCATTGTTTTTAGAGTTCTGACAGTAGTCACTCATCATCTTTAGGTCAAGGAGTGACAAGAGAATAATGCAGGATGCTGGAACAGACATAGACAAAGTATACCCGTGGGCTACAAGTTCCGGATGTTCTTCTGTAAATTAGAAACCTAAATCTACAGAGTAGAGTTTCCACTTACACCTACTGCAATGTAAGCCTTTTATTTCCACTCAAAAACTTTAAAAGTAATGCCTACAATTTACTTGCCATGTTCTTTATCTTGATTCTTCCCTTCCCCATCATTTATGCTTAGGTGTGTATATATAGAAGCTTTCTCCTTTCTCATCACCCATCTGCTTCTGGCTGAGCTCAAACTAGGTAACAACCGCCTGTCTGTGATCAAATGTTACACCCCAAACCACACATCATGACAACAGTGAACGCGTCAGGCAGGAGGAGGGAAAGGTGGCTAATTTTAAAGAATGGAAGCTGTGATTTGGACACAAATAGGAAATAGTAATAATCCCTGAAGTACCTGCCATTTAGAATGAGACGGGAAAAAAGCCAAACAAGCAGGGTGGTTATGATCAAATCCAGGTCTTTATAAGGAATCAATATCATTCCTTTTATGACATCACATCACAAAGCTGTCCAGTGTGTATGTGCACATTTCCAGGGAGAGATGACCTCTGATACTTTTGGTAAACAAACCTGAAAGTTGAAAGTTTTCTGTGGTTTCTGGCTTTGGGCTGCCTGTAATCCTTTTCCATTGGGCCTAAAGGGGAGGAACTACTCATTTTATATGACAACACTTCTATCCTCTGCATAGACCTATCAGGCCCCCGCCCCACCCAAGCCTCTCTGCTCTAAGATAAGCATGATTTTACTTCATACTTTTCTGATGTGGCAGGTCTCTTAGACTTCCTAGTCATATAGTTAATTCTAGAACCTTTCCAATATGGTCAACTACCTTTGGTGGAGAAGATATAGTAAGTGTGGTCTGACAGAGAGTGGACTGGGACTGACACGTTACCTTGTCCTGGTTGGTACACAGCTATGAATTCACAGCAATATTCACTTTCTTTTTGGTAGACTCACATGATTGACTTCCTGTAAGCTTACTGTCTATTCTACTATCTCATATTCCTGTGTTGTTTCCAAAATCTATTATGTTGACTTAGAATTGTATCGAAGTGACTTTTCTTACATAGATTTCTATTAATTTCCATTTTGATAGATTTTATCAATCATTCCATTTTATTAAAGAAATATTTGGATTGAAAAATGAAAATATCGGATGCTCTCAGGGGACAGGAGGGAATACTTGGCCATAGACATCTTGACGATCTGGTTTCTTGTGGCCATTTGCGGAGACGATGTGGATTTCTGCTGGTTTTCATCAGGGTGTCCACGGTCTGAGGACCGTGTCCTCAGGGTGTCCAGGATCTCACGGTTGTGAGATCAAGCCCCAAGTCATTCTCGGCGCTGAGTGTGGACGCTGCTTAAGATTCTTTCTCTCTGTCTCTCCCTCTGCCCTTCCCATGCTCGTTCTCTCTCTCTCTCTTTCTCTCTCTCAGAAAAATGAAAAAAACAAAAAAGACAAGACATATTTTACTGTGAACAGTTTTACATATATACAAAAGCAAAGAGAATAATACAATAAATTCAACATACCCCTTTTTGAAAATTCATTTGAATTCAACTATTACCAATACCTGGCCAATATCTTGTTTAATCTGTACCTCTACTTATTCTGTCTGTATTATTTTTGAGTCAATCTCAGAAATCATATTTTATTTCTAAATATTTTATTATTTATTTTAAATGGTAAGGTCTCTTTGTTCTAACAAAACCACCATATCAATGTCATAACTGAAAAAGCATTACCAATAATTCCTTAGTATCCTTAGATATTAAGGCAGTGTTGATATTTCCAGAATTATCTTTCACATGTTTTTTCTTTGCATTGTTTTTCTTTCTTTCTTTCTTTCTTTCTTTCTTTCTTTCTTTCTTTCTTTCTTTCTTTCTTTCTTTCTTTCTTTCTTTCTTTCCCTTTTCCCAGTTTTGTTTGAATCAGTATATATATCACAACTGGTTTGTTGGTTTCTTGTCTGTCAAGACTTTTTTCATTTTATATATATATATATATCCATCCTATAGATTTTACCACAGTGTGAATTTTTGACTGAATCTACGTGGTATCACTTAATACGTTTTGTGTGTGTCTTTGTTCTTTGAATTTTCTGTAATTCATTAGTTAGATCTATAAACGCAATTAAATTCACGTTCCTATTTATTTGTTTACTTTTGCAAGACTACTTCATAGGTGGTATTGCTCTGTGTTCTTCCATTAGGAGGCATACCATGTTTGGTTGCCTCTCTTTCTGGAACACTAGTAGCCCTTGAAAACCATTGCATAAACCCATTAGCCCACTAGAGGTTGTATGATGTCTGTCATTCATTTGCATTTATTAGCCATAATTTATATAAAAGGAAACATTCCTTCTTCAACAATTATGTTACCATGTTGTGCAGATTTCATAATAAAATCAGGGTAAACAGTCACCTCACTTTATATATATGAGATAATGAAACAGTTCTCTAGCATCTCCCAGAAGTGACCAGCAGACTTTGTGTGTTGTGTTTAGTATCTGTATGCCCTCGTGGTCTTAAATGTATTGAATGTGTTTCCATTTATTATACCTGTTGCCTTTATTGGTCTTTAAATTGTCCCTTTTTTGACCTGTGGGCATTTAGTTTAGATTCTTACTCTTTTTCAAAGGCCTCTGTTGGTCTCTGGTAATATCATTACTTTCTGCTCTCCCAGGGCCATGTTTTTATCCAGAATGTTGAAGGAGTTGTAAACAGAGACCAGTATCTCCGATGGGTCCAATGATCAGAGTATCTTTATTGAAAGAACAAGAGGAGGCACTTTCATGGCCAAGTGAGTCTACAGTTTGCTTTCTAAAGCAAATAAAGAGTTTAATTAAAACCAAGAAAGATGGGGTACCTGGGTAGCTCAGTCAGTTAAGCGTCCAGCTTAGGCTCAGGTCATGATCAGTTTGTGAGTTCAAGCCCCTCATTGGGCTCTGCGCTGACAGTGTGGAGCCTGCTTGGGATTCTCTCTCTCTCTCTCTCTCTGTCTCTGAAAAAAATAAAATTAAAAAAAAAAGGTAACTATGGTTTAATACTTGGTTTCATATTCAAAGATGAAGCATGGAGTTGCCCTGATAGACTTTATCTGGATGCTTAACCAACTGATCAACCCACATGACCCCAAAATAACACTTTAAGATTAGACATTTGTTTCTGTTTTCAGGGACCCTAGGTTCAATGTCCATAATAGTGCCCAAATCATGTAATCACAGAGGCAAGTATATACGTAAATGATGATCAAAATACCATCTTACATTTGTATAATGTTTCAAACTTCTTACAGTGCTTTAACATAAATTGTCTCCATTTGATTGAAGTCTTTATAACAGATGTTTAAGGGGAAGAATTAACTCAAGGATTATACTAGTAGGTTGTTACTTTCTGGGGAAATCTAAGGGATGTTGTTTCTCTGTGGCAAAATATGTGAAATAGTAGACCAAAACCTTCTGACTTCATTCTGGTCGTTTTGGTGTTACAGTATGGAAAAACATGAAGTTAGTTAGGGTTATAAAAATAGAGTAACAAATTTCCCTCTCAGTATATATGATTTTTATAATGTTCATACTTAGGAACCCAGTTGGATACACCAAGGATTTTTATCACACGATAGAGGTCAACATGGTGACTTCACCTATTGCTTTAATAGGATTAAATGTTTTCCTCCCTTATATTTCATTTATCTCACTTAAAATATATATATTTTCATATTCTTTAAGAAGTCAGAGTATTGACTATCTCCAACCATTTCAGTGACATGTCTGGAAATTACGGGAATGTCTTTCTGAAATCTATTTGCCAAGAGGTAGACTTCTGGGCTTGAAGAAACTAAAGAGCAATTTGTAGTTAGCTTCACCTTTACTATGGGACTGATCACTGCCTTATTTTCTGTTATGGTTACAATAGTTGTGTTCTTTGTCTCTACCACAAGATTGTGATTTCATGGCTTGGTCAAGAGATAATCGATTATGGAATGAGATGCAGGCTATGTGTGAGGCATCTAGCACTACACGGTGTGCTGTGTCGAGAAGATGATTGTGACAGAGTCCCCACTCATGAGGAGGTCCAGTTTAGTGGCATTAGGGGTGCCCCAAGTGCTTAGAAGAGTACCCCTGAGCATAAAACAAGAGCTCATTGTTGATCTCAACTACAGTTATGCTGATATTTGTCACTATTCCATAAGAGAGGTGATTACAGTGTTCTCACAGTACATTTGCATCAATGTGACTTATTTTCTATAAAAAAATAATACACAAAGAAACACTTGTTTGACACCTTTTTCAAAAAAGGAACAGAACAATGTAGAGGGTCTAGAACCAACTTCTGCTGGGATTTAGGAATCTGAAAGCGTCTCTCACTGTCTTGGTAGCCATGGCTGATGTGGCTCATTTCATTAAAGGGGCTATACTTCTCTTCCTGCCTTACCACACTACCAGATGCTATTGTTCTGACCATCAATGATTTTTTTGAGTAAGTAGAGTATCTTTATTTCTGAAAAATTACCAGAAGTAATTCTAAATTCCAAGACCATTGGCCAGTTGCTAGCATCTCCATTTCTTAGCATCACTAAGCTGGACAAGGCAGGGTCAGTTCTCCTTCTTATTATTCTGTTACCCTCACTACACAGGTGATAAGGAAAACTTTGCTTTCCAGATCTTCTTTTCAAAAAGAATTCCTGATCAAAGAATTTTCCATTAAACAGATGAGACTATTGACCTTAACTGAAAGATCTAATATTGACATGCTACCTCTAAGTATCCAAATCTTAATGGCCTCTGCCTACAAAGCCCTTTCATACAGCTTTCATCTTCAAATGTAAATAAACTGTAAGCTTTAGAATCTGCTAAGGTGTCCTAATTACAAGTACTTGCTTTTATGGCTGCCTTTCGCAACGTATTTGACATTAGTTTCTCTTATTTGAATGCTGGTAATTTCAGCAACTCCAACACTGTAGAGCCTTAGAGTATATCTAGTTTTTGGCTAATTGTTGGCACTTGTTAATTGATTAATGAGGTCAATGAGTTATCCAGTATCCTTTACTTTTCCAACCACTGACACTTACAATGATGATGCATTTCAGGTCTAGAGCACCCTCAAGGTCCATCAAGGACTGTTGAGAGAAAAGTAAGCCTCTACCCTTCAGCGACAGTTTTTAGGAACTTGCCATTTCTCTGATTAATTTACATATATTTTTTTCTAAGTCTCTGCTTTGCTGTCCTCTTTCCAGTTTTAAGTGAATATTTTCTCTTTGCTCTAGCTCTCTGTATATGCTACTGTGGATTTCACAGAGCTAGTTTCCCACTCCAAGTTCTGTGTAAAGTAAACATTGTATGCTAATCAAACTTTACTTAGATAAAGAAGAACCTCAGCCCATCCTGAGATATGATGGAATTAGATTAACAGTGTCCACTATATTCTCTTTTAACTTCTCATTAAAATAATAATGACAAATAAAAGGATATTCAATTATATTTGGAAATTATGGGCAACAACCAACAACTTTACTGTAGGGAAGAATTTCTACTGTTGGTTACATGGATCAGCTTATATGCAAAAATTACAATTAGTTGATTAGGTTAATCTAATTATCAGTTTAGCCAACAAAAGATTGTATATACCTGGCTTAAAAAGTGAAACCCAACACCAAGCAGCCTCTTGGTAGAAAGTTAGTAATTGTCTTCTGAGCTCATTCAGGTCATGTTTTCTGTTTATACCCTGTATACTATTTATACCTCATTGGAAATGCTATTTCTGTACTTAGAAAATACAATTCCTGGTATAAAATAGGGCATGAGTGGGGATAAATAAGCAGTTGGGAACCATACACAATGATGTAGACTCTCCCTAGAAACCTTATGCTGATGAAGGAGCTATCAGAGAATGGGAGAGACCTGAAAAAAAGGACTTGTTTTGGGAATATATAATATATGATCAAGAAGAACTATAATTAATTAAATGTCTTTCAAATAAAAATCCTTAGCATAGTTGGATAACCATGAGATTTAAAGACAGATGAATGGATAAATGGTGTAGGGATTGTGGTAAGAATTTTTGCAACTAACATGGAACAGTCACTTAAATATTTGGGAAAGTCATACTTACTTGAAATATACTTCCATAAATCAAGAAACAAAAAAAAATTAGAATGTGTCTTCTTTGTCATCCCATAAAATTTCAGGAAGCTCAAACATACATTTGAAAGTCCTTAAGTTGGTAATTGATAATTTTTAAATTTTTTATTTTATTTTATTATTTTACTTTTTAAAATATATTTCTTTTTTTAAATGTCTATTTTTTCAATTTTATTTTATTTTTATTATTTTTAAATAACTTACTGTCAAGTTAGCTAACATACAGTTTATACAGCGTATAACATACAGTGTAGTCTTGACTACAGGAGTAGATTCCCATGATTCATCACTTACATACGATACCCAGTGCTCATCCCAGTAAGTGCCCTCCTCAATGCCCATCTCCCATTTTCCCTGCAATCCAACTCCCCACCCTCCATCAACCCTCAGTTTGCTCTCTGTACTTAAGAGTCTCTTATGGTTTGCCTCCCTCTCTATTTTGTAACTTACTTTTCCTTCCCTTCCCCTGTGGTCTTTGGTTAACTTTCTCAAATTCTACATATGAGTTAAAACATGTGATATTTGAGGCTTTCCAAATATTTTTCTTGTGATTGATTTCGAGTTCCATAGTGTTGTGATCCAAAAGTATACCTGGTATTATCTTAATGCTTTTATATTTGTCGAAGGCTCTTTTGTGACCCAGTATATGATCTATTTTGGAGAATGTTCTATGTGCACTTGAGAAGAATGTGTATTCTGCTGATTTTGGATGAAAAGTTCTGAATATATGTTAAGTCCATCTGGTCCAGTGTATCACTCAAGGCCATTGTTTTCTTATTGATTTTCTGCCTAGATCATCTGTCCATTGTTGTAAGTGCAGTATTAAAGTCGCCTACAATTACAGTATTATTATCAATAAGTTTGCTTATTTTTGTGATTAATTGATTTATATATTTGGGTGCAATCATGTTGGGGGTATAAACATTTATAATTGTTAGCTCTTGATGGATAGAACCCTTAATTATGATATAATGCCCTTCTTAATCTCTTGTTACAATGTTTGGTTTAAAATCTAGTTTGTCTGATATAAGTATAGCTACTCCAGCTTTCTTTTGACTTCCAGTAGCATGATAGATGGTTCTCCATCCCCTCACTTTCAATCTGCAAGTGTCCTCAGATCCAAATGAGTCTCTTGTAGGCAGCATATAGATGGATCCTGGTTTTTCATTCATTCTGACACCCTATGTCTCTTGATTGGGGCATTTAGTCCTTTTACATTCAGAGTGTTTTTTGAAAGATAGGGGTTCAGTGTCATTGTGTTATCTGTAGGTTTCGTGCTTTGGTGATGTCTCTGGTCCACTGTAGTCTTTGCTGCTTTTCATCACAGAGTCCCCCTTAGGATCCCCTGCAGGGCTGGTTAGTGGTCATGAACTTCTTTAGTTTTTGTTTTTCTGGGAAAGCCTTTATCTCTCCTTCTATTCTGAATGACCGCCTTGCCAGATAAAGGATTCTTGGCTGCATATTTTTCTATTCAGCACATTGAATATTTCTTGACACTCCATTCTGGCCTGCAAGTTTCAGTGGACAGATCTGCTATTACCCTTATATGTCTACCCTTGTAGGTTAAGGCCTGTTGTCCCTAGCTATTTTCAGAATCCTCTTTTTATATTTGTATTTTTCCATTTTCACTATGATATGCCATGGTGTTGACCTGTTTTTATTGATTTTTAAAGGAGTTCTCTGTGCCTCCTGGACTTGGATGTCTGCTTCCTTCCCCACATTAGGGAGGTTCTCAGCTATAATGTGTTCAAATAAACCTTCTGCCCCTTCCTCTGTCTTCTTCTTCTGGAACTCCTATGATAAGGATATTAATTACATTTTATTGAATCACTTAGGTCTCTAAGTCTCCTCTCAGGGTCTAGTAATTTATCCCTCTTTTTCTCAGCTTCATCATTTTCCAATTTTATTTTCTATTTCACTTATTCTCCCCTCTGCCTCTTCCATCCTTGCTGTCACTGCAACTGGTTTATTTTGCATTTCATTTACAACATTTCTTAATTCACCATGACTTTATCTTAGGTCCTTGATCTCTGCAGCAATAGATTCTCCACTGTCTTCTATGCTTTTTTCAAGCCCAGCTATTAGTCTTATGGCTATTATTCTAAATTCTTGCTATATATATATATATATATATATATATATATATATATACAGTTGCTATATATATATATATCTGTTTTGAGCAATTCTCTGGATGTCATTTCTTCCTGGAATGTCTTTTGAGGACAATTCTTCCATTTCATCGTTTTGGCTAGTTTTCTGTCTTTTATGTGTTTTAATAGCTTGTTATTTGTACCGCACCTGTGAGTACGACTATATTAAAAAGGGGTCATACACTGTCCAGGGCCTGGCACTTTAGGAAATGTTCTTGGAGTGTGTGGCTCGCACTCCACTGTTGCCTCTTTGGTGGCTTTATCTCACTGCTTGTAGTAGTGGTTTGCTTCCACCAAGTGTACTTTGATTTGTTCACTGAATTAACCCTAGAAAAAAAGAAAAAAGGGGGATGGGTGGAAGAAGCCTTATTGCATACAAAGAGATAAATGACAGGCATGGAAAAAAAAAAGACCAGGCAGAGAATCAAAGAAACTATAAGGCTTAATCCAGAGAGAGAGAAAGAGAGAGAGAGAGAGGAAAATAAAGAAGAAGGAGGTGCAGAAAGGTATAAAAAGAATAGAGTAAAAATGCCTGATTAAACAAACAACCATAACAGAGAAAGAAAGAAAGAAAGAAAGAAAGAAAGAAAGAAAGAAAGAAAGAAAGAAAGAAATGGCAACACCCCAATCTCTCCTCCCTGGACCAGGTGTCTCAAACCAGGCTGTTCAGGCAGCCCTTACAGGGTGGCACAGGCAGGCTGGCTTGTCCTGCTCCATAGTCTCCTGTGCCTCCTAGGCGCTATTTATTTTTGAAAGAGTGATAGAGCACATAAGAGTGAGGGTGGCAGAGAGAGAGGGGGACAAATGATCCAAAGCAGGCTCTGCACTGACAGCAGTGAGCCCAAGGTGAGGCTTGAACCCACAAACCGTGAGATCATGACTTGAGGCTAAGTCAGAGGCATAGCCAAATGAGCCACCCAGGCACCCCTAAAGTTTGTATTCTAAAAAACAATATCAACATTTCTAATCACTGAAGAATAAGAGTATATAAAACCTACACTATAACACAAGATAGATGACAAAGGAAAAATTAACAGAGTGTAAAAATTTTAAGTATAAATTTGAGCAAGTATAGCTATTATGACAAAATATTTAAATGGGAGAAGCTACTTTATTATAAAAGCACTGTTTGGAATTGTGTTAGCATCAATACCATCTGACAGTTTCAAGAGACATAACACAAATATAGAAAAAAATTTAAAAGGGGGTGCCTGGGTGGCTCAGTCGGTTGAGCGTCCGACTTTGGCTCAGGTCATGATCTCGCAGTCCGTGAGTTTGAGCCCCGCATCAGGCTCTGTGCTGACAGCTCAGAGCCTGGGGCCTGCTTCGGATTCTGTGTCTCCCTCTCTCTCTGCCCCTCCCCTGCTCATGCTCTGTCTCTCTCTCTCTCTCTGTCAAAAATAAATAAACATTAAAAAAAAAAGATTTAAAGGAAAGGTGAGTAATACAAACACGAAAATATGTGTCCATATTATTAATCAGACAATGTAGAAGTAAAAAAATGAGGCAAAGAGAGTCACTGTCAATAAAAGCATAATAAAGTAGATTTAATTTCTACTGTGTTACCATTCAACATATATGATGCAAACCCTATTAGTTATGTTTTGGGACAATATGTTTTGAGGAGGGATCTCTTTGTAGAAGACTTCCATTCCTATTGTCTAGTACAGATCAACAAGGCTTACCACTGATTTGGATTTGATAAAGGCAGCTCAGAAAACACACACATCTCTCCTCGTAGAATACAATTCGGACCCTGAGTTGCATGAATAGTTTTAGGTGGATAATGTCTTCAGTTTGGAAACTTGTTTTAATTTAGAAGATGGGGGAAATTTTACAGATAAAAATGAACTGACGGAATTAACATTTTTAGGTTTTCTTTTTTTGAAAGAGAGAGAGAGAGACCCAGGGAGGGGCAGAGGGAGAATCCCAAACAGGCTCCACACGGCCAGCACAGAGCCTGATGCAGGGCTCGAGCTCATGAACCGTGAGATCATGATCCGAGCCGATATCAAGAGTTGGATGCTTACCCAGCTGAGCCACCCAGGAACCCCTGGCGTTAACGTTTTAAAAAATAAATCACCAAATGCTGGTGTACCATCAATATCAAAGGTAAATTTGGACATGGAGGTATGAGATGCCTAATCCATGTAGTTGATGTCACCGGTTTGCTTCAAATATTAATGGCACTTGAAGGGATTTTTTTCTTTTTCCGTTTGTCCTTCTCCACCCCTCCCTGTTACAAGACATCCTTTGCTTTTGTCTTATTTGGGAAAAACTAAGGAGATTGTTAAAGGCGATTGGGAAATAGTTATAACTTTGTTGGGAAATGAATAGCACTTCTTTTAATATTTCACTTTAGAAGAAAAGGAAGTGAGTGCCTCTACCTTTTCTTTTCCTTCTCCTGCAGCTCTGCGTCCTAACTTCAGCCATCTACACTTTCATTTTAACGTTACTAAGGTTGATGTTCTACGACATTGCGTTAGACAACCATGAAGTCCTTTTGTGAGTATGTGATTTGTCTGTGGATTGATTCCAGAATTTCTAAAATCTATATTGAACAGTATTTACATTATAGCACCTGTGGAAATACTATTCACTGCATAGCCAAGCATTGTACTAGCACAACATTTATATATTTTGTCTTTACTATCCCACCTATAATTTATCATGTCTTTTCATTCACGTTCAATTTTTCTTTTTATGTTGGCCTTTATCATAGTCTCATTTCCCCCTCTCTGCCCTGCATCCAATTCCACCTTCTCTGGAGTCCACTTGGCCCAGAGACCTCCCTGGTAGGGCCCTTGGCATTCCTTCCCCTCATGCAAATATTGTCCTTTAGAATATCCAAAGAGCTCTCACCTTGATATTCCTTCTTCTCTGCTTTTCTAGGTTGATTTCTTTTTTTTTTTTTTTAATTTTTTTTTCAATGTTTATTTTTGAGAGAGACAGAGACAGAATGCAAGTGGGTTAGGGGCAGAGAGAGAGGGAGACACAGAGTCTGAAGCAGGCTCCAGGCTCCGAGCTGTCAGCACAGGGCCCAACACGGGACTCGAATTCACGAGCCGTGAGATCATGACCTGAGCCGAAGTCAGATGCTCAACCGACCGAGCCACCCAGGCACTGCTCTAGGTTGATTTCTTACTTCCTTTCCTTCATATTTCATAATTCTTAGATTGCTCATGTGTTTGCTAACCAACTTCATAAGGCAGAGTGTGTGGGAGAAAATTTTCCAAGTTCTTATGTATCTGAAATTGCTTTTAGCCATCCATGGCACTTGATTGCTAATTAGGTAGCATGGGGAATAAGCTTAGGAATCCCCAGGGCTTACCCCAATGGGTTACCAGGGATAAAGAAGGACAAAGCCATAGGATTCTCACACCTGAGTTTGGGTAAATAAGATTAGGTGAATAAGGATTAGAGAAAGGGGGTTTAGACCCCCAGAATAGAGAGGGGGTGCAGAGGCCCCAGAATAGAGAGGGAGGGGCAGAGGCCCCAATATAGAACATAGGTATATAAAATAACCGAGACTAGATCTTCAGGGTGGAAGCACCCCCAATTTAGCATTATAGCAAAAAGCTGCTTTCACAGGAAGGAAGGACCAAGTTAGGTAAGCAGGTAAATTGGGCTACAGACCGCTGTGCTGCAGGTGAAGCAGCCCAGA
Source organism: Acinonyx jubatus (assembly GCF_027475565.1). NCBI lineage: Eukaryota > Metazoa > Chordata > Mammalia > Carnivora > Felidae > Acinonyx > Acinonyx jubatus. The sequence continues at coordinate 17,261,276 of NC_069383.1, read as the reverse complement.
TTGGAGATGATTGACAAAAGAAAAGGTGCCTTGTTACCTCTGAGGTCACATGTCCTACCTGTCTCACCTCCTAGTCTCCCTAAGATAAACAGAGGTGCTGCCTCACGTCCGCTGTAAACAACCTTCCGCCCGACTGCCTGGTGCCCGGATTTTGTTTTATATTAACCCAAACTCCAAACCCCGAATATCTTCAAGACCCCCTTTCCCTCACATCCATGAGTTAATGTTCACAGTTTCATTGTCTCTCTGTGCCCATCCATCACCATGTTTGTAAGCCTTCTGATCCTAATAAATAAGGGGCAAGGACCCCTTTCGGGGCTCTTGTCTTTTCCCGGACATTAGCCATCTCTCGTTTTTCATCCTGCATCCAGCTCTCTTGCCGGACAAGAGAGAACTTTAGACCCAGAGTCTACAACAAGGTAGAATATGGAATTTTTGGTGAAAATTATTTTTCATGTACCTAAAGAACTTTGAAGGTATTGCTGTATTGTTTTCTAGGATTCAGTCTGACGGATGGAAAGTAGGCCGTCAGTTTGATTATTGTTTCTTTTTGGATTATTGTTTCAACTTTTCTGCCTGTGGACATTTTTAGGATCTTTCTTTATCTGGAATGTTATGAAATATTGCAGTAATATTCCTAGAGATAGATCTTCCTTTATTTGCTTGGGTGGCCTTTTCAATCTGGAAACTCTGAGAAAATGTCAGTTATTTGTTCTGTAATTTCCTGGCATTTCTCTCTTTTCTCTATTAGGCAGATGTTCTCCTGGATTGATTCTTTGTTTTTTGTTTTTTTATTTATCCTTTCTGTGTTTTTGTTTTTGCATTATGCATGATTTTTCTCAGTATTCTGAAATGTCTCTATTTTTTTTTTTTTACCATTCATGTTTTATTTTCTGTTAAAGTTTTTATTTATTTATTTTGAGAGAGAGAGAGAGAGAGAGAGAGCATGCACATGGGAGGGACAGAGAAAGAGAGAGAGAGAGAGAGAGAATCCCAAGCAGGCTCTGCACTATCAGTGCAGATCCCAATGCAGGGCTCGATCTCATGACCCATGAGATAATGACCTGAGCCAAAATCAAGAGGTGGATGCTTAACCCACTGAGCCACCCAGGGCCCCCAACCACTGCTATTTTAAATTTTCAAGAATTTCCTGTAGTTCTCTGATGATTTTTCATTGCTTCTTGATTTTGAAGATGACCCAGGTTTTCAAAAACCATTTGAAAAAAACCGAGTGGAGCCTTTTAAAAAGTTATAATTTCCCCCCAATTCATAATTATTCTCTGGGACATTTCCCCCCTTGTTTATCTTGGTCCCTTTTCTTTTTTATCAAGTTTGTATGGTATCTTTTGACTGCCCATTAGAAAAGATAAAGAATTTGATGCAAGTTTCCTTTCATTGCTTTTCCTTTTCTGACCCCTGGTTTTTATTGATTATTATCTTTACCTTGTCAAGGACTATGACAACAACATTTTTTGTGTAACTGCAATGAAGTCTACTGAGCTTTCTCTAAGGGTTGCACCTGAAGATTTAATCTGCAGTAAAACTGCATTTCCATTTTTATGATGATAAGAATATTATACACAACACAGCCAATGTAATGTGGTTGTAATATTAAATCACTAGGTACAGCCGACTGCTTGAAAGTGAATCTTGAAGTCTCATTTTTCCGATGGATTATCTTGACATTTCTTTTGAATTTATTTAGATTCTCCAACTTAATTACGCTTTTCAGTTGCCTTGGGAATTTTGCAAAATACTGATACCTAATCTCACCCATAAACATTGATTTTTTTTTTCTTTTTCTTTTTTTGGCCAGGGTTTGGGATGGGCAGTTTGGCTATAGGCATTTAAAATCTTCCAAGTGTTACTCCTTTGATCTCGATCACGATTTATGTGTTACTATGTTTTCTATCCCATGTTGTTCCCTGTTAAATATTTCTTCTTTAAAAAAATGCCCCTGAATTTTCTTCAAGTAGGTTTTTCATAATTTTCTTTGTAAATTTCAGAGTCCTTGCTTATTTAAAAATGTCTTATTGTAATCTTACATTGGATTGACAGCTTAGCTCAGTATATATTTCTACAGCTGAACACGTTCAGAGAAATTATATTTAACATCTAATAATGATGATGAGAAGTCTGATGTCAGGCTGCTTTTTTATTTATGTAGATTATATTATATAGAATTTTAATAAGCTTTTAATAGTTTGTTTTCATTCTTGGAGTTTTGAAATTTCTACAGTATATGTCTTGCTGTGAGTCTTTATTTTTCTTAGCACTAGGAAGCCTCTTTGAATATTATCTTTTATGAGCTCTGGGAAATATGCTCTGATTTTCTTGATAATCTCTGGTCTCTTTTTCCCCTTTGTTTCTGAAACTGCTTTAGTAATGTCCCATAGAACTATAATGCCAGCCATGTCTGCTGTTTCGAGTTTTCTAGTAGCTATATTTTCTAGTAGCCCTATTCTAAACAACTAAAATGAAACAAGTGAAGAGATTTACATATTGTACTTAGCCTCATATAACAAACATAATCCTTTTAATATTCAAACAGCATTAAAATTATTAATGAGACATTATCCATTCTTCTTTTTTTAATATTAAGCCTTTGGAATCTTTTGTGTACTTTATACTTAGGATATGTGTCCATTCAAACTAACCACATTTAAAGAGTTCAGTAGCCCTGTGTGGCCAGTGTAATGGGTCCTGTCATGCTAACAAGTAGATGTTGGCCTGTTTGGACTTCTCCTTTCCCCTCCCTTTTTCAGGATACGTTCCATTTCTTTTAGCTCTATCATCTGTAAGATTACAAATTTCAATTTTCAAATTACCAGCTTGGATTTTAGTACTATCCATCTTATTGTTTAGTATATTCACTGATATGTCTTCCTTTTCCCCCTCCTCCAAACCTCCCCTCTTTCTGTTTCTCTGTTTTATACATTTATTTGCCAAATATCATGTCATAGCATCCTGCCTAGCTGGCGGATGCACGATTGTCTTTTAAAAAAAATTAAATCCAAGTTAGTTAACATGTAATGTAATAATGATTTCAGGAGTAGAATTTTGTGATTAGTCATTTAAATATAACACCCGGTGCTCACCCCAACCAGTGCCCTCCTTAATGTCCATTACCCATTTAGTCATCCCCCCACCCAACACCCCACCAATAATCATCAGTTAGTTCTCTGTAGTTAAGAGTCTCTTATAGTTTGTCTCCCCCGTGTTTATTTTATTTTTGCTTCCCTTCCCCTACGTTCATCTGTTGTATTTCTCAAAGTCCGCATATGAGTGAAATCATATGATATTTGTCTTTCTCTGACTTGCTTCGCTTAGCATAATACACTCTAGTTCCACCCACATTGTTTCAAATAGTAAGGTTTCATTCTTTTTGATCAAGTATATTATTCTATATATGTATGTGTGTGTGTGTGTGTGCGTGTGTGTGTGTGGACATTCATCAGTCAATGGATATTTGGATGTTTGGGCTCTTTCCATACTTTGGCTATTGTTGACAGGGCTGCTATAAACATTAAGGTGCATGTACCACTTTGAATCACCATTTCGTATCCTTTGGATAAATACCTAGTAGGTGGATGCACTATTGTCTTTTTGTTTTTCAATTTTTTTTTAAATGTTTATTCACTTTTTGAGAGACCGAGACAGAGAGGGAGCAGGGGAGGGGCAGAGGGAGACACAGAATCCGAAGCAGGCTCCAGGCTCTGAGCCGTCAGCACAGAGACTGACGCGGAGCTTGAACTCACAAACCGGGAGATCATGACTTGAGCCTAAGTCAGACGCTTAACCGACTGAGCCACCCAGGCACCCTGTGATGCACTATTGTCTTAAATCTATCTGAGGTTAATAATTAAATTTTTTTTTACTTTTTTTTTAATATGAATTTTATTGTCAAATTGGTTTCCATACAACACCCAGTGCTCATCCCAACAGGTGCCCTCTTCAGGAGACTATAGTTGCTGGAGAGGATGTAGAGAAATGGGAACCCTCTTGCACTGTTGGTGGGAATGCAAACTGGTGCAGCTGCTCTGGAAAACAGCGTGGAGGTTCCTCAAAAAATTGAAAATAGACCTACCCTATGACCCAGCAATAGCACTGCTACGAATTTACCCAAGGGATACAGGAGTGCTGATGCATAGGGGCACTCGTACCTCAATGTTTATTGCAGCACTTTCAACAATAGCCAAATTGTGGAAAGAGCCTATATGTTCATCAACTGACGAATGGATAAAGAAGATGTGTTTATATATACAATGGAATACTACTTGGCAATGAGAAAGAATGAAATGTGTCCTCTTGTAGCAACGTGGATAGAACTGGAGAGTGTTATGCTAAGTGAAATAAGTCCTACAGAGAAAGACAGATACCATATGTTTTCACTCTTATGTGGATCCTGAGAAACTTAATAGATTTTTAAAACAATTTTTTGAATTTCCACTTTGGCTCTAAATTATTTACTTCCCCTAGCATCAGTTTTGCTTAGTTTGTTGCTTATTGTTTTATAGAAGTAGTTTTTCTTAAATATGCAATGAACCTTTGTTTTTAATCCATATTTCTGAAAGAAGGATTTGGTTTAGTACAGGTGATGGGCATGTCCCCTGGGAAAGATAGTGCTCCCTATGAATACCATGTTGACAGGAAGACTTCCCGAAGGCGCACTAGAGGTTAGAAAGGCAGCCTTCAAAGCAATGAAGATTGCAGTCTGGAGTCTCTTTGTGTGTGTGTGTGTGTGTGTGTGTGTGTGTGTGTGTGTGGTGTGTATATGTATAAGCTCTTGGACTATTAAATTTCCTAGAGATGAGGAAGATGTCTTTTTTACTCTCTATTATATACTCCCAAATTCATAGTAGGCTTTCAATAGTTTGAATTAACAGGTGATTATTTTTCTTTCTCTTTACTGCTTCTTTTAATTTTTCTTTGTTATTTGATCTTTGTTTTTATGTTATCTTTTTACTTGGAAGCTATGCAACACTACTAATAGGTAACTTAAGAAAATGATGTGTTTAAAGCTATATGTCACATATAAATGTGCTTACATATATGTATGCATATATATGTGTAATGTCAAATATAAAAGCAAATATATTGACTCCCTTCGCAGCACATAATAAAGTTACTTCATTTGTATCACCTCCTTTCTCCTGTCTTTCCTATAGGGGTGTCTGTGGCCTTAATTCTAGTCCATTATCAACAATTTATTGTTATTAAATATGTAGATTTCTTTCAAGATTTATAAAATATCCTTCTGTCCTTATTAAGAGTATTGTTATTGACCTTCTTATATACATTTATTCAGATTTAACGCTCTCTGCCAGACGTTTCTTTCCATAATTTAATCATTTAACCAGTTAGAATTTATATATTCTTTTTATTTAAAAATTTTTTTAATATTTATTTTTGAGAGAGAGAGACGGAGTGCGAGTGGGGGAGGGGCAGGGAGAGAGGGAGACACAGAATCTGAAGCAGGCTCTAGGCTCTGAGCTGTCAGCACAGAGCATGATGCAGGGTTCGAACCCATGGACCACAAGATCATGATCTGAGCTGAAGTCGGACGCTTAACCAACTGAGCCACCCAGGCACCCCTAGAATTTCTATATTCTAATGCAGCTTTGGTTCTTAGGATTTTCCAACTTCAAGTAGGAGTGAAATGAAGGAAGTATTACTCCTATGTTTTCTAATTTTTTTTTGTTTGCTTAGGAAAATGTTTTCCAGTTTATGAAAAATGTCTTCCAACTGGAATAAAAACTTAAATTTGTGTAGAATTTTCGAATTACATAATTTTGTCCCCGACACACTGTAGATCAATCAATATACTGGAATCTAATTTTGCTTAGGAGAAAAGTCAGAGGTCGCCTATATTCAATTTTCCTTCTGAATTACATGCAGGCACTTCCGGGATAATTAGGAAATTCTTTATTTTCAGACTTCTGTAAATGTACCAGGATATGCTCTAGTTCACATTGCTTTCAATCATCTTGCTTTTGAATCTGACTCTTTAGGAATGACCTATTTATTTCAGGAAATTCTTTTATTTCAGGAGATTTTCCCTATACTTTATACTTGGGGGAAAAAAGTTTTACTCCTGGGTGTTCTAGTTTGTCTTTCCAAGACCAATTATCCATAAATTGGATACATTGCCTTTTCTTCTGAGAATTGTTTTCTGTCTAGTTATTGTGATCTCTTTATCTTTTTATTCTGAATCAAGGAATGCCTTTTGGTGAAAGTCATATTTAAATTGAGAACTCAGCTATGAGAAACAGTTGACCAAGGAAAGAGATATCAACACATAATCAAGATATCAACACATAATCATTGAGCCATGGCTATATACCAGGCCAACGACAAGTCGGGAGCCAGAGAAATAAAGGACGTGGTTGTTATCTTGAAACTACTTACGACATAGTGAGGCGTCACAAAAAATGAATACACAGTACAGTATTGTGATAAATCCCAGAAGAGTTGTACACTCTCAGTAATGATTTGGAGCTTAGAGGAGAAGCATCTAGCATAGCCAGGGGACAGAGGCTTAGATAAATCTTCCTGTGAAAGTTGATTTATCAGCTGAGTTCTAACGGAGGAAGGAGCCATCCACTTGAGGAATGACCAGAAGGCTATTTGAAGCAAAAACAGCAAAATCGGCAGGGCCTTGACGTGGCAACAGAGGGGGCTGCTTTCAGGAAGTGCATTCTGTAACAGAGCATCTCAAAAGTGCCATGATTAATTCAGGGATCTCTAATGGGTTCAATCTTTTATCTATTTTCCAACATCATATAGCTTTGGGTCATCTCCAGTTATGAAAGATGTAGCTCCGTATTTTGCCTGTGTTCATTTCATACAAAGCATTTTAGTGAAAGCTGCAGTATTCTAGGAATGCAACTACCTCATCACAGGAGATTGTTCTGCATTGTTGCATGTTAAAATGAATCATTGTGTGTAGCACTTATTCCATATCCGGGAGATTACTCTGTAGATCCATATTTAGTTAGGCTTATTGAGTTTGGCTCATATTATTAGCATTATTATGGAACTAATAATGGATGTACATTTCATTCTCCAGTGGAAAAGGCATTCCAGTCGTAATACTTGGGGCAATAGCTCAAGAGATATTTTTAATAAAATATCCCATTTACAGTCTCTAGTGCAAAAATAAAACACCCACGCCTCTGACATAAAAATTTAAGTTTACTGAGGTGCATTTTACTTGGCGACTAAAGGGATATTTCACTGAGTCAGGCCAGGTACACCTCTGAAGAAAAGTTAGGGGAGGAGAGAAGCCAGGATTGGTACCAGAAACTAGTGATTGAGGCCTTAGTTATAATGTCACAAAGAAGATTTATCAGCTACACGAGAAAACTCCGGGGGCTCAGATTCGTATCAGGAATTTGTCCAGAACACATTGGGATCCCAACTTTGTTTCTATGCTCTCTTTCTAGAGTATAATACGGGGAGGTACTAATGGAGCAGGTTTAGAAGACAACAATGCATGACCAGCACAGTGAACCCTCCTCATGAAAAGCCTAGTTGTCTTTGTGGTTCAGAATATGTTGGAGGGAGATGGGGAGCTGTGGCTTCTATTGCTTTTATTTGGATAGGTTAACATCTCTGAAAAAGGTTTTTCCCTCCAATACAACAGTTATATGATTAGGGCATCCTCATTGTTCACTGAAAATTGGAGGGAAGTCTACAGATCTCTAGGCTGTCATGGGGAGGCGAGTTCCCTAGGCTGTTAGGGGAAATTTTATCTCTGTCCTCTTCCCAACTCTCAACTTACACTCCTCATATAGTTTTCTACCATTTTTTTGCTATTGTCGGTTTATTAGCTTTTTTGCCTCGTGCCTCAGAGAGCCTCAGAATAATGGGTAATGTTCAGGAGCAACTACCAAAATATATCTCGATGTATATACGTTCAAAAGGGGGATCTTATAAGGTGTATTTATAACCTAAATATTTGCTGAGCGGCTACTATGAGCAAGGCTCTTTTAAATGGAGGCGATCAGTAATGAGCAAAAAAGACCAAGTTCCTAACTTCATGGACGTTTTGTCTTAGTATTTCATCACAGTCTAGATGGGTCACAGGATCAAGTAGGTGACCTTGACAAGGCAAGCTTCCTTCATGTCCCTGGATCCCTTGCTCTCTTGTATTAATGTTCAGCACATGCAAAGGTTGGAGCAGTTGGATTTAGATGGCAAGTGCTGAAGGAAGCATCCGTTACAGGAAGCCATAAAAAGAACTTGACCGAGAGACATAGCTGAAGAGTAAACTATTCTTTGTAGGAAAGATAGTGTAACTTCAAGTTGCTATACAGGCTTGTCTTAATTTAACTATCTTCAGCCTCATTTTAAACTAGTTATTTTCTTCTTTATTAACTTACTGCCCTTCCACTATTGAAATAGTTCAGTCACTCTATGTTCCTTGTTGTCCTGAGATACATAAAACAATGTAACTCAAAATAAGAAAGGATTTTCTCTCCAAGCTGTGTTTTAAAAGCTTAGGTCCTGAGGAAAACCAAAAGCACACTCAACACAGGTAAGAGACTTGGAAAAGTGAAGTAGAATCAATTGAAGCCAAAATATCAATTTCTCCAGACTGGCTTTCCCCTGGATAAACCCTGAAATGAGGAAAGAACTCCCCATTAGGTGTCCGGGATATGAGAACAAGACTGAAGTCATTTTCTGCTGAAAGCAAGGGGAAATATCTGGACCTGGGAGAAGAAATGGCTGGCTGATACTTCTGGGGAGAAGTGGTCTCAGGTAATCTCACCTCTCCTCAACCCTAGCACACTGTCAAAGTAGCACAATGGTTGCTTTGTACCTGAGATGGAAAGACATAGTAGAAAGCACCATCGGCCCAAAGCAGCCAGGTGAATAGAAATGCATTTTGTAGCAGTCAGCTCTCCAAGGACCAGGAGTGATGACAGGTGCCTTAGTGGATTTATGTATGGTCAAACTGTATTGGCTATCTGGTGAGACTTCCACAACTTAACCCCCAATAATATCAGAGGAGGTCATTGAGAGGATGCGACCACTGGTTGACCCAGGAGCTGGACCCCAGGCAATTGTAGGCTCTTAATCCCCTTGCCTGTCCTTGGATTTTATGTTCTTCCCATTTTGGGAGCCATTTCCAAGAATATATCCTCAAGAAAGCAAGGTGTTCTTGAGACCATCTGGACTGAATATGTGATCGAATCCCATTAAGACCCCTGTATAAACTTTTAATCTTCTGGAGGGCAGATGCAGAGATCTATGCATCTCACAGCATACAAGACAAGCCTTATATGTATAAGTTTCCTTGCTTCTTAAACCTGTCACCTACCAATTTGGGTGCAGTTTGTCTCTTCAGCCTTTCCATGTCCTCTGTGTACAGGGGCCAGTTTCAGATTTCACCAGGGGAAATCTTGAATTTGCAAACCAAGAAATATACACAGTAAGCTCATATCTGATATCTACATGTCATGGACCAATTTTGGCAGAAACACAACTCTAGCTGGATGAAGGTCCTAAATAGAAACAACGGGAAGACAGTGTGTGGACTGAGATTCCTTCTTGCTGTATTTTCTTTCTGTTCACTCCTATCTCAGGGAAGCTAGAGGCCATTATGGAAAAGGTCTTGGGGATCCAGCTTGAACTAGTTTAGGTCACTTTTCCTAAGTGAAGGATGTCTATCTATTTCCAAGTTTAGTGGATCTGGCTTTAACATAAAAAGATAACACTTTTTTTTAACTCCATGGCATTTCTTTCCCCGACCCCTAATTCTGTAGTGTTCTATAGTATCATTTCCTCCAGTTATTCTCTAGTCTCTGCCTTTTAAGGGTATAATAACACATATACTTGAACAAATATAAAATAAATTTAAAGTGCTTTTATTCTGTATTCTATTTTGTGTATTTCATCACTTAATATAAACATATCCTTGGCATATTATAAAACATGATATAATCTGGGTCTTGGTGGGTGGGGTTCAAGTTGTATTTACTTTATTTATAACGAAAGAAGATTTTATTTTCTTTTTTTAACCACGACCATGGATTTGGGGATGGAGGGTAGGGTGGCAGAGAAATGGTCTCCTTTTGTGTGGATTGATACTGTTAAGAATTGCCTCCTAGATTCTTTACTGGGAAGATATGTCTTGGAAAAAAGTGGGGATTAAACTTCTTTACATTTATCTTAGTTTAATCATATCTGTAAGCACCTCTTTCTTTTATTGATTTTTTTATTGTTCTCTCTTTTTGAATTATTAAAATCTGATAATGCTGAGTGAAGAACAAATCCTAAAAGGCACTGATGGCTCTTGTTTAAAAGATACAAAAAGGGAACATGGGATATTGCTACCAAAAGCTTTGTTAGATTATTAAATGAAATGCAAGGTGACATAAGAAAACTGTTGCATTTAAGCCATTGGGAAGATAAGCATTTGTAGTGGTGTTGAATAATTTTACTTTTACTTTTGAATTTTATATTTAAAAATGTCTCTGTGAATAATGAGATGTTTGGGCTGATAAGAGTGCACTGAGGCCAAAGGGAAAGGAAAAAAACTCATTTGTATGTGATGTGGAAGAGAGGGCTGATGTTAGTTATCTGGATGCATTGGTGATATGAATCCATTTGGATTCATGGAGTGCTGCATGAGATTGTGTCTGGGCCTACCATGGTGGGGATGGGAATATGAACAGTGTGTGTGTGAGAATTGTGACCATCAAGTAATCAAAACAGGTGTGATAAAGAAAGGATGGTTGAAGGGTCAGCTTCATCAACTCATATTTTATTAAAGAATGCCCACGTGTCCTGTCAATGAGTTATGCTTTTTCCCCCTCATTTTGAAGCATAGAAAAAAATCACCCTAATGCATGCATGTTCCGTGCCTCTGGATTTCTGACCCTATTACACAAAGACTTCTCTGCCTCTGGACAGGGATCTGCCTTTTTCTTTCCTCTGTGGCATAAGCTCTAAACAGAATACTGCTACTAACAAGGAATTGAGGCAAGACTGGTAAATGCCACCATGAGAATTTTCCTAGTGGTGTTAGATTGATTCAAAATTGCCCCTCTCAAATTGGAAAACAGTGTATAATGGACAGACAAATTAGTGCCTCTAAAAAATGTAGTGGTAATAAAGAATGTAATGGAAGGAAAATAAGCAAATTCTCGAGACAGGTAACAGAAAGAATGATGAAGCTAAATTTTCCTCAATTTACTATGATGGAGTTGACCCTCTCTCATGTCAACACTCAAAAGATACAAATATCAGTATTTTACATAGACGGCTGATGTTGGCTTGAAAACGTATGGTTACAACGTAAATTAAAAACAAGTGATGGAAATTCCATTTTATCCTGATGAAAGCATCTGAAGAAAGTGATATCCACTTGCTTTAAGACAGACCTGTGTCTATTTCCTTTCATTCCTGTTCTTGCTGAAGACTGACGTCCACATTCTACGCTGCCATTTGGGTTTCTAGCTATTTAAAGTAAAAGTTTTTATTAGGCTTGATGCTACTGTTGAATATCCATAGCCATATTTTGGCAAGGAAATCAGAGCCTGGCAGCCTTTTTCAATAATTTCCTATAATGTAAGAGGGCTTAATGCCCCTATTATAGAACTGATTTTATTATACTCTCTGCTCCAGAACTAATGGAGCACTCGACTTATTCATGTTAAAGAAAATGATTGAATATGAAAAGCTTCCAGGTCCTGCTTCTTGCCAGGATTAAATCTGCTCTGTCCTTTATCCTGACCAGAAAAGTCACCCCTTAATTAAGTTTATTGTTATTTTTCACCTGCCAGGAAGTCCCATACAAAGCATATAGAAATGCATTTGTTGAAAATTATTTTAGATCTCTTTTTAAAATCCTTATTTTTGTTTTATAATATGTAATAATATAGTTATTGACTGCTTAAAGCATGACAGATACTCTCCCAGTTCTTTATATGAATTGATTCAAATAGTTCTCACAAAAACCCTAGGAGTTATATACTGTTCGTATCACCATTTTATGGATGAAGAAAAGAAGGCTCAGTAAGTTAAGTAGATAGCAGAGTCAGGATTTAAATACACACCATCCGAGCCCTTAACCACCGTGCTAAACTATTTTTCCATTTAGCCAAGCGCATATGAAAGTGAACTCAGCTAGTGAGTTGACAATCACATCATTTATTAAAAATTTACTGAGTGACTACTGTTTGCAACATAATAACCGTAGCAGTGTAGACTGGAGAGTAAGCTAGATAAAATCAGACTGCTTAATTAGGGGAGCTTTTTGTCAAGTGAATGAGATGGGAAAGCACAAAGCTAAGTAAAATGTGAGGTGGTGCGTATTGCCCTACAATGCAAGCACAAACTGAATAACAGGAGCAGAGAGATAGGTTTATTGAAATTATTTTTGTGGGGTCAGACAGCACTTTATGGAGAAAGTGGCACTTGGGCATGCCCTTACAGCGTGTGAAAGATGTGGACAAGTAGGGTTAGCAAGATACAATTTCTGGGTGGAGGGTAAAATGTGAACCAAAGGAAAGAATGGCCAGGCTTGTTTGCTGTTTCTAGTTTGAAATGGAAAGTACTATAGAATCGCATAATGTTAGATTTGATTGTGTTCACAGAGATTGTTTGCTCTACATAAACGCCACTGATAGAGAAGCGAAACCCTAAAGAAATATTATGCACCTGTTGTACTTATATGAGCTCTTATTACAGAAAGGATGAAGGTTGCAAAGAGAAACATGAGCTTGAAAAGGATAAGCGGTATTCATCTGATGACTGAAATTGAATGCCCGATTTAGGAATTTAGATTTCAGCAGAGAGTCAATGAAAGGTTTGTTGTTTTTTTTTTTAAAGTGTGTTCAGTAGGGACGCCTAGGTGGCTCAGCTGGTTGAGTGTCCAACCTTGACTCAGGTTATGATCTGTGCTGACAGCTCAGAGCCCTGAGTTTGCTTTGGATTCTGTGCCTTCCTTTCTCTCTCTGCTCCTCCCCTGCTCATGCTCTGTCTCTCTCTCTCAAAAATAGATAAACATTAAAATTTTTTTTTTGAAAAGTATGTCCGGTAGTCTTTGTTGATCTCTGGATGCAGATCAGAGTTTAAATTGCACCTGTCACTTCTGTCCTTCACAAACTCTATATTGGAGGCAAGTTCGTTAATCTCTCTTGATGATAATACTATTTCCTCAAAGATTTGTTCAAGGATACCTTAGATATCACGTGTGAGGTGTTTATCTAATACTGGCATAGAGTATATATAAGAGTATATGGCATCGAGGGACACCTGGGTGGCTCAGTTGGTTGAGCGTCCGACTTCGGCTCAGGTCATGATCTCACAGTCTTTGGGTTTGAGCCCTGCATCAGGCTCTATGCTGATGGCTCAGAGCCTGGAGCCTGCATCAGATTCTGTCACTCTCTCTCTCTGTCTCTCTCTCTCTCTCTCTCTGTCCCTCCTCCATTCACACTCTGTCTCTCTATGAGAATAAATAAATAAAACATAAAAAAAGGAGCATAAGGCATCAAGTACATATTAAGTATACTTAGGTACACAATTATTATATTTGAGTTTTATGTCAGCGGCTTGATAAAATCTATGTTTTAAAACAATAACTGACGGGGCGCCTGGGTGGCTCAGTTGGTTAAGCATCTGACTTCAGCTCAGGTCATGATCTCGCGGTCCGTGAGTTCGAGTCCTGCGTCGGGCTCTGGGCTGATGGCCCAGCCTGGAGCCTGCTTCTGATTCTGTGTCTCCCTCTCTCTCTGCCCCTCCCCCGTTCATGCTTTGTCTCTCTCTGTCTCAAAAAAAAATAAACATTAAAAAAATAAAAAAAATAATAAAACAATAACTGACAAGAAGTGGATCACATTTTTCAAGTGAAAAAATTGGAACCATGTTGATCTATATTACAATGTCCCAGGAAAGAAGTGAAAAGTTACTGAACTGGATAATTAAGAAAAGGAAAATCAAAGTCTTAAGGATGCAGAGTCTATACCATTTGGTCACTGATTACATGTGAGAAGAAACTGAGAGAAAACATAACTCATTGACAGGGCAAACGGGTATCCCTTTAATAAAATGAATTAGGAAGCTAATCCCTACACCCATGGGTTTTAGGGAGAAATGAGGGACAGTGATCTATGTACAACTCTTGAAAGAACTACGTGAAAAGAATTATCCCCAGGAGAAGTCATGCTTTGGGAAATTTTCACAGATGAGGATAGGGACACAGTGGATTTTTTGGGTGACTGATCGTGTGGTCTAGAAGACACAGTGTCTCACTTTGAGGTTTCAGGTGGCATATGAGATTGGGTCAATTCAAGATTTAGTAAGCCATATAGGCAGGACAATGTTTAGATGAGAGAATCTGGGGGGCCCATATTTTCCGTGGTGACTGATACAAACAGGGACAGAAGGCTTGACGGGATTGTCTCTGATGGTCTCCAGGACAGATTTAGATGTTGATACTACAACTGTTGGAGAAAGGTGGGGGGTAGGGTGGGGGGAGCTGCAGGAACACATAAAGTTATGTTTTCATTCCTTGGCATCTTCTTGCAAGGCAGTTTTGAGAACCCAAAAGGGGCCACAACATACAGAACACTGTGAGAGCTCCATTACCTCTGATGGCATCGAAGCTGAAAATTTTATTTTGAGAAAGGAAAGAAAATGAGAAAACTATTCTGTACAGCATTCCGAACATCGGTGAAAAGATCCTTGGTGAAATGGAAGTGGTTGAAACCTTAGCAAATATGCTCAAGCAATATTTGAGGTTAATGTATCAAAGAAATTAAAGATCAGGCTTAATCAAATATGGATCATAGACTTTAGAAAACAGTTAAAAATGCTCAGTGATCTTACAAACCAATAAGAAAAATAGGAAACACCCAAATGTACATAAAATAATAAATAAGGGTCAGAAACCAAAACATCCAATAAAAAAATAAAACAAAAAAGCTTAGAGAAAAATACTCAATGTAGCTGTTACTCAAGAAAATATAAGATAAAATGAGATAACACCCTTCCCTTAACATACGGCAAACTTGCCATTAAATTCTACCTAATAAATATCTAAATATTAGTGTATAAGTATATTGATATATATGTGTGTATGTATTCATCTCCGTGTTTGAAAAGAGGCAGGAAAATGAAATTTCTCTTCTGTTTCTGAGGAGAGTAAAGAGTTAACTTGTAAAATGTTCCCAACGGATACCTGATTTCGTATACTAAACGTGTGTATAATGTTCACATACTCTGACCCCTTGAATCCACTTTGGGCATATATCCTAAGGAAATCAGATGTATACTCAAGGATTTATTTGTGTGCATTCTAATTACAACATCATGAAATGAAATATTGGAAGTACTCTAAATATTCAAATAAGGATAGAAAGCAGTTACGTCCCTAAACGTCAAAGTCTATTAAAGGATTTGGACAACGCTGAAAATATTTTAAATACATTTTATTATGGAATATTAGATCCACATGAAAGAATATTCATAATATGCATGTACAATCTGATGCATGATTGAAAGAACATGCATGAACCACCTAACAACCTAAGCACTAGAACATTCTCAAATATCACTGGAGCTATCAACAGGACTCTTACTTATACAACTAGTATACAAAAACATATCCCTAATTTCTTGATTGTGTTTATAGAATTATTGAAGGGTGACACACATACAGAAAAATGCCCAAATCATACATATACAGGTAATGGATGTTTTAAACGGACATAACCAGCACCCACATCATCAAACTGAACATTAGAAGTCCTCCTTGGGTTCTTTTCCTCGTGCTTCTCCCCAAAGGATAATCATTATTCTGACTTCTAATATCATAATTAGTTGTGCCTGATTTTGAACATTATATAAGTGAATTCACACTGTCTGCATTTTTGTGCGCATCTCACTTTTTTCTAAGCATTGTAGGTGTGGATATCTCACTTCCAGAATGGTGGAGTATGGTATTCTGAAAATCTGCTCCTCCCTATAAGAACAAGAACATTGGCAAAATCTGTTAAAATCAGCAGTTTCAGAATTCTTGAACAACGTGCAACAAAATGAGTAATGTTTTTACTCAAGACAAACAGTGGAATCTTGGTAAGAACAGACAGTCTTGTGGCTTTTTAACTTGTTCTAATCCCATCCCTTCTCCCCAGCTCCATAGTAGCTTTAAAAAACCAACCATGGTAGCTGGGAAAGCAGACAGCCTGGCACCCACAGGATGGGGAAGAATGAGTTTGGAGCACCCCAAAAGCCCATTCCCACTGATTTGCCACATTTGACCCTTCTGGAAAAGCTTCATTCTCAGAGTGTGTTTTTATTTCACCTGACTTGGAGCTCACTCAACGTGAACTACCTACAGGGCCTTTTACAAAAACAAACAAACAAAAAACAAACAAATCATTAGCAAATGTTTAACTTGCAGCTGCTTGAGGCGGCATTACCAGTTGGGGTTAAGAAAAGCCTGACCAGACAGAAAACCTTAAAAGGAAAAGCAACCTGGGGAATCAGACATCCCTCAGTAGCTTTGAGAAGCTCTAATATATTCCTGGGAATCTAAAAGGCCACACACATATGCAGAACTGAGAGCATGTGCAAAGCTATGCACATGTCCAGGAAAGACCTGAGAAGGCCCCAAGCTCTCACCTCTGGCTGACCTTGAGACTCTGTACAAGCAGGAAGTAAAGGCTAATGCAGAGTTATAAAATGCCTCTTGGAGCACTGAAAACAAATCTCAACATATATTAAACATGCAATAATCAAGTTCAGCAAGGGCACAGAACACAAAATCAATACACAAGTATCAGTGGCATTTCTGTACACGAGCACTGAACAATAGGAAAATGAAATTGGGAAAGCAATTACTTTAAAGGGCATCCAAAAATAAAATACTTCAGAAACTACTTAAACACAAGGCATGCACGGGAAACTACAAAATGTCATTGAAAGAAATTATAGAAGATTGACACAGAAAGAAAAACATCCCATAGTCCTGGATCTGAAGAATTAAAACTGTTCAAATGAAAAGACTCCCCAAATTGATGGATGGGTCAAATGCAACATTCCTGGCTATTTCCTGTCTCCTACCGAGTAAAAGGCTGTAATGCTGTTAATACTCAAATACCATGGCTCTTAGAATTCTATTCATATGAAAAACAGTATGGATCTTTTTGCTTCTGCAGTTTCCTCATAACCATTTGTTTAATGCTGGTCACATTATTATCCACGATACAGCATCTTCATTGTGCGCTCCATGAATACTGGCTCCCAATGACTCAAAAGTTGTTACTTTGCTTCACTGATGATAACCACAAAGGCCAACATTATCTAGAGAACAAAGGAAAGTGTAAACAGTAATTCTTTATCTGGTCATACTAACTTTATGATTTGAGAATATAAAACAACATATTTCCAACTCCATCTCTTGAACTCTTTAGGCCGCAATCACTACATTCTTAGAATGTGATCTCGTTTCATGTTGTCCATACCTTCTACATACTGCCACCGGTAGAGAAGAGAGGCAAGGACCCAGTGTTCAGAACAAGCATGGATCCATTCATGTAAGGAAGATCCATCCCTCATTGAGGATGGTATAAGCTTGACTGAGGAAAGCACAACCATGCCACATTGGTTGGAGTCCAGAGGACATTAATTAGAAGGTCCCTTGGGCATTGTGGAGGTACCGTCTCATCACCTTCAGAGGAATTAGGTGCAGCCATTCCTGAGGGACTTCCTGGAACATGATGCAGAACTTGTGAAGAAAGTGGGTGACCTCCCTGGGGTCTGATGGTGGGAATCCTAAGAATAAATATTGGCTGCTGCCATCCCTGTTACCCTTGGGTGCTACACACCTGAGGCACAACCATGGTCCAACACAGAAGGGTAAGGGGTCCATGCAGGGTCCTACCCATGAGACTCATTCCCAACGGCTGACAGCGGACCATTGCTAACTCAGAGTTCTAAGCTTGTCCTATGTTCTGTCTTGGATAAAAGTCATCCCAAACCAATGTGCCAGCACTATGCACATTGTGCATAGTGGCCCCGTCTCATTGGAGTGTCTAGCCAACCCCACTGTCTGTTTAGAGGGTCAAATATCTGAAGTGGAAAAGCAGAGACTGTGGCCCACATAGCCCCTGGTATTGACTCAGGGCACCCCAGCTGGAGAGTATTACTAGCCATGGCAGGTTTGAGCTACAGGGAGTTAGAAAATTTTGAGTTTGATGCTTCCAGTGATAGAAACTCATATGGGACCAGGTCTAGACTCTAGGTACACTGCCCAGAGAACAGTGCTGGCCCTGATGAGTTCCAGGAATAGGCTGGTGATGACTTAGAACATTGTGGGAAGGCATTCTGAAACATGGGGATGCCTGAAGCGTGGGGGCACAGAGCAGGAGCACCTCTCGCACAGGTCTCAGAATGGTATTGGCACAGACTACTATTAGTTTACCAAAAATCCATTTGCTTTTCTTCTAGGCAGGCAGCAAGATGATATTTTCTAGATTTCCTTAGGGTTAGGTATGACCATGTGAGTTCTAGCTAGTGAGTTGTGTGTAAATGTATGGAAAGAAATGATGTATGCCACTCTCTGACTTAACTTATTATATACTCTTCCTACATGACATTCTGCTCGCTTTTCCTTTGTTTTATTGGATATAGGTAAAAATTCAGGGTAAGCTTGGGAACTATGGACCAAAGATGACCTAATTGGTCTTGGTTATATGAACCATTTAGTGAAACAGAGCCCTCTACCTGCCCTGCAGGTTAAATCTTGAGAAAGATATAGGCTTCTATTGCATTAGACCATGGAGATAACAGAGTCTATAGTAGCCAAACTCCTGCAGTAATATTTTAAGACTGTGTATATTTATGTCAGTTCTTTTTTTTTTTACATTTTTTTTCAACGTTTATTTATTTTTGGGACAGAGAGAGACAGAGCATGAACGGGGGAGGGGCAGAGAGAGAGGGAGACACAGAATCGGAAACAGGCTCCAGGCTCTGAGCCATCAGCCCAGAGCCTGACGCGGGGCTCGAACTCACGGACTGTGAGATCATGACCTGGCTGAAGTCGGACGCTTAACCAACTGCGCCACCCAGGCGCCCCTATGTCAGAGTTCTTAAAGTTATTAAAATTAAGCCTGTGAAATAATTTAGAAAAGGAAATTGGGGCCACTAAAGACCAAAATAAGTCTATTGAGCATTTTGCCCTAAAATTAGATGTGGATGGTAATATTAATTCCACATATAAGAGAAATACCATGGATGTAGTTTATCCTAGTTGTAGTAAGGCTATTGACCACATTTCTCATGGGTCCCTTTTGGCTGTATCCTTACGAATACAAAGGTAATGTATAAGGAGCTATGTCAAGATGTGAAAGTTTCTAGTCAAGTTCTAACAGCTCTGTCATTGTTTCTCTTTCTTCATTTTTAGTAGCAGCTTGGATGGAGGCAGATGAGAAATGCTTATCTAATTTGCAGGTGATGAAAACCAAGATGAGATAATACGATATGTCAGAACCAAGATTCAGAATGATAGACTGAAAAGATGGACTGAAATAAAGAAAATGAAATTCAGCAAAAATAAATGTAAGATACGGAATTTAGTTTTAGTGTCACTTACCTCAATATGACAGATAGGGCTTAGTTTAAAGGGTAAAAAATTGAGGACAGTTCTCAAAGAAGTAGTTGAAAATCCACAACCTGCCAGATATGTCACCAAAATGATACTATAGTTGCTCCTAAAAAATGGCTCAGATAAAGATTAGGAGCACAGATAGATCTAGAACCCTTAAAACAGGGATTTGCAGTAGAGGTGTTTTGGAAATTTGCAGATGTAATTTTTTTTAATCATTCCAGACCTTTTGGCAATAGTGAGCATTACTATCCAGCAACGCTACACATCCTACAGTACATGAACCAGGTCATGTTCAAAGCATTTTCCTTTGTCATTTTTGACCTTCAAACGTCCTACAGGGTATTATTATAGGCAAACATTGCTTATAATCACCTAAGCTTAAAACCTAACTACATGTAACATAAAATCTTAATATATTACTACAAAGTATTAATTTTCCAGGTGTATAATTACTAGGTGTAAAAAGGGAAGCTTATACTTTGGTTTTTGATCAGAACTTTACTAGGAGCTATTTACAAGTTCAGAAAATTATGTCCCTAGTAGCCATACTATTCACTCCTGTATCAGCTAGCATTTGAGGTTGGTGCATCAATGCAGATTTTATTTATGTACAGGTGCAATCATCTCTTTTCTTCGTTATGTCTGCCATTTTTTGTTAGCCTTTTGCATATTGAAATACACATTATTTTGTTATATGCAACTCTTTAAAAATGTCTCCTTTATATTACACTTAGGATATTACATTAACTTTTTTTAATATCTTTAACATGCTTCATCTCATTAATGTTTTCCCCAAATACAAAACTCAGAGATCGTTGTCTATGTCCATCACAAAATAGAGTAAGATACGTGGTTAGCATACAGACATAATGGTCTTTTTCATTTTTAAAAATTTAAATAACAACAATGTTCAAAGCTTTACAGTTTTCTTTTATATGTATGTTACTTTTTAAGTCTTTAAGGCTTTGCAGACCCTTCATGAGGACTATTTTTACTTGTCCTCAGGGGGCACTGCCCACAAGTAAGGAACACCATTATGCCTACATTCCTGAAGGTGACACACACTGATTTATGTTGCTTCAGCTTTTTAAAAATGAAAAATAAATAAATAAATTAATTAATTAAACAAAAACTGAAACACATCAAACACCCTCCAATCGGTTCTCACGATTCCATGAATTCCCTTTCTAGTACAAAGTAATAATAGAAAGGGGTACTTTCCCGACAGCATTCAAGCTCTCAAAGATCAGTCATGAAGAGTGAGAAGGAAAACATCGGCTTTTTACAGGATACAGTTGTTTCCTTTTATCCAGAGGAACCCCGCTAATACAGTTTAAACTGCGGTTTACATTGAATCCTTTTTCGGCTAAAATTGTATTCAAATCAAGGCCAATCTTTTGGTTGGGTATTTCAGAAGAGGTTAAAGTGGAGAGGAATTAATGTTGGGAAAGTGTCACTGAAAGTACACCCCCCCCCCCCCCCCCCCGCCACACACACACACCAGGAGTCATTTCACTGGCAAAGTTGGGGGGCAGAGCCAGAGTCCAGGCCTGAGGAATGAAAATCCAAGGCAAGAACCTCCAGTGGACCCGTGCCTTGCTCCGGGCCTCCTGTGATCTTGCTGCCCAGCTTTTGCTGCTTAGGGAGGAGGGTTGACTTGTTTTCACAAAACGCTGGTCATCAGAGTTGCTCTTCAGAAAGGCAGTTGGTCAGGGGCGCCTGGGTGCTGGCTCAGTGGGTTAAGCTCAGGTCATGATCTCACGGTTTGTGAGTTCGAGCACCCTGGGCTCTGGGCTGACAGCTCAGAGCCTGGAGCCTGCTTCGGATTCTGCGTCTCCCGCTCTCTCTGCCCCTCGCCTACTCACACTCTGTCTCTCAAAAATGAATAAACGTTAAAAAAAAAAAAAAGAAAGAAAGAAAGAAAAAGAAAGAAAGAGAAAGGAAGGTACTTGGCCAGGATGTGGAACACCAGGCATTCCCACGGGTCCTGGAGGGTCGTGGCGCTCCCTGGGAAACACAGCCCCTTCCTCTGCGAGCCCAGGGGCTCCGGCTCAGCCTCCCCTGAGCACCCCCCTCCCCCCACCTCGGTCATGTTCTCAGGCTTCCATTAGGAGCTGCTGGGGGTCAGGCAGGGGGACCGAGGGCACGCTCAGCGAGGACCCTAGGGGGTGGGAGCGGGGAGGGGGGGTGCGGAGGGGCGGGGGTCACCCTCCCCTGGGGTCACGTGGTGCGGCTCCCGCAGGGTCTGCAGGGAGACAGACACCAGCTCCCCTGCTCCAGGTCGCCTTTCCAAAGTAGGTGGCCTCGAGAACACAGGATTGTGTGCCCCCCACCCCTGGGCTGTTCTCGTCAGCGTGGGCGACTTGGGTGGAGGGCCTGTCGTCCTGCCACAGGGCCTCCTCATCCTGGCTGCAGAGCCCGAAGGTGCCCAGGCTGCGGAGCTGGTGAGTGTTCTCCGGCCCCAGGTGGCGGGTGGCGAGCCAGGCCCCTGTCTGCACCCCTTCTCAGCTGTTCATCCTGTGGCTGTCAGGAATCCTCTTCCAGCTTTGGCTCCCGCCCTCTTTTTTTTTTTTTTATTAAAAGTTTATTTTTCAATGTTTATTTATTTTTGAGAGACAGAGCGTGAGCAGGGGAAGGGGCAGAGAGAGAGAGAGGGAGTCACAGAATCCGAAGCAGGCTTCAGGCTCCCAGCTGTTTTCACAGACCCCGCTGCGGGCTCGAGCTCAGGAACCATGAGCTCAGGACCTGAGCTAAAGTTTCAGGCTTAACCAACTGAGCCACCCAGGTGCCCCTTGGCTCCCCCCTTTTAAATTGCTGCTCCCCACTGTCTAGGGCTTCAGGGGATTCAGAAAACCACATATTGGTATTTGTGTCCTCGAAATCACCTCCCAAGGTATTGGGAGTTGGGAGGGCCCTGTTGGGCCTGTGGTTGTGGCTGTAACGGAAGCTGCAGACACTCGGGGGTCCGGACTTCCTTGCTTCTGCTGCTCCATCTTGGAAACCTCCAGCCCCCAGCATGGTGTCTCCTGCACTGATAGCCCCGCAGAGCCTGCTCCCGCCCAGAGTGGATGTGTGCTGGTGTGGCAGGCAGGGTGGCTCCTCTACCTGGGGTCTGGATGCTAGGAAAGTGACCAAGGTGCTGGTTCTCCCTCAAACCTTGGATAGGAAACTGGCCTGTCCACCGGGCTCCTGTGATCAGTCACGGCTTTCCTTCCAGCATCCTCTGCCTGGGTGTTGGCTGGACAGGTGGGCAAGCCCTCCAGGGTAGCCCTCCTGGGCTCCCCCTCCTAGCCCCAGTCTGTTTTGCTCCTTAGACTTCCAGGAATGTTGTGGAGAGAGGAAAAGGCTGCCTTGGTCCCGCCACAGTTGCTCGACAGGCTCTGGACTAGGCCTTCTCTCTCTAGCCTTCATTGTGGTCTTTGTGGAGATCGTCCTCCCAAGGCCCTGAGATCCTGGAAGATCCCTTATCTTCACCCACTTGCTTGAGGGGGTTTGAGGCTGTGGGAATTGCTATATGATGTCTTGCCCTGGGTGCCCTTTCTCTCACTGAAATCTGAGCTGTTGCCTTGGAGAGGTGTGGGATGTCTCTTTAGAGAGGTATTCTCTTCGTTTTCAGGTAGGGAAGAGAAATAGACTTTGTAGAAGATACATTTGGCTAAAGCTTCAGGTTTCCTCTCTACTGGGGACATTGAATCATATTCTAGGGGCTCATCGAAGGCAAACTCAGGCCTTCTAGATGCATTTTGGTTTCCGTGCTCATCAAGGGCGGCCATGATGTCACAAGCTTCCCGAGGAACTGTATGTCCACTTTCCTTGGCCAATGCAAGGTGGAGTATGTTGCTGTTACTACTCATGGGAGGCTGGGGCACCTGGGCAAAGTGTGCCTCCAGGGAGGGTACCAGGTGGATGCCCGTCAGCGGCAGAGGTTGGAAAGGTTGGGCCTTCTGGGTGTAATTCTGCTTGGGCTACACCGGAGGGCTATTTTCTGGACTCTTCTCTAGCGCAGTAAGCAAATATTCCTCTATGAAGGGAGTTTTTAGGGAGCCTGCAGAACTGTAGAACTGGGAGAAGGAGGAGCTATAAGCCAAGTCCCTGTTGTTGCAGAGGTGTCTGAGTTGGTCAGTGCTGCTGCTGGACTTGCCAGGGGAAGGAGAAGGACGGGGGGGGGGGGGTACGCCCCACTGGATTCCAGGCTCTCCATGTTCTTCTGGGAGTAGCACCGTCAGGGCCCTGCCTCACAGAAGCACGGTCTTAGTTGTAGAAGAGCTGAAATGGTGGCTTTGGGGTCAAGGATTGCCAGTTGTGCCTTGAGATGTTTAGCATCATGCTGGCATTGGGTTGGTTCTCCCCAGATTTGGTGTGAATACCAAGAGTGAGGTCAGCCTGCAGGTTCACCACACCTTGGCCTCAGCAAAGCTTTGTTCCTCCTGTCTATGCTACTTTCCTGTGCTGGGGGGTCAGAGATGAGGTGCTTTGGGCTAAAGGAGTCAGAGGTGACAGTGTCTACAGGGTTCAGATGTGCATACAGATCTCATCGCCTCTGGTGTGGCCACAGCCATCCTCAGGGCTTCACAGGCTTCAGGCCAACTCCAAGTTCAAACCTTGCTGCCTCTTGGCACTTAGCCACACTCAACCATGGGCCACTTGGCCATGTTGCGGCTGTAGCAGCTACAATGGTCAGGTCTGTGGTTCAGGGCTTGAGGGCACTGAATCCAGATATATTCAAATATTAATTATTTAAAAAATTTTTTTACAGGTAGATTAATTTTCTACTAATACATTTCGAGGATTGTGAAGAGAGTTTTACAAAATATTTATTAATACAAAGAGGTGTTGAATCACGTAGGTTTGAAAGCCACTGCTATAAATGTCTATATCTCATCTATAAAAAATTTTGATGTCCTTTATAATTTAGAATTAGAGTGACAGTTTGTGACATGTTAATAAAGAATTTAGGATATGGGCCATTTAAGGAAAATGTCAGATATCTGGGGATAGAGACGATGTGAGAGGAACTTTATTGAACATATAATATGCACCAAGTATTACGCTTGTTTATTTATTTATTTTGAGGGGGTAAGGAGCAGAGAGAGTGAAAGAGAGAATCCCAAGCAGGACCCCTGCTGTTAACACAAAGACCCAGTGGGGATGAACTCCAGGACTGAACCATGAGATCACCACTTGAGCCAAGATCAAGAGTTGGATGCTTAACCGACTGAGGCACCCAGGTGCCCCATTGTCCTTTTTTATATATCATTTAAAAAAAATGTTTACAATAAAACGTTTAGGTAGATATTCTTTTCCCATTTACAACTGAGGAAGCTCAGAGCATTTAAGTAACTTGTCTGGGTGGAAAAGCTATCTTGTTATGAATACAGGATTCAGACCCAATTCCATTTGAGTTCAAAGCCTAAACTCTTAACCACTGCACAGGAGAAGATTAACTGGGGCATGATAGCTGTCTGCAGTCCCGGAAGGACTGATTTTCAAAAAGGATACGTTTCACCTGGGCCATTCCAGAGGCTCTAAAGCTTGGAATAGTGAAGAGAAGTTAAATGGTGGATTTTGCCTCAAAGAACTCTATCACAATTGATTATCCCTCAGGAGAACAGACCACCGCAGGAGGTATTGCCCAGAAAGGTAACAGCAAACATAAAATCTAGTGATTATCTCGATCAAAGTTATTGAAGAAAGATTTTCTGCATTTGAATAAGATAGCTGGTCCAGAGGTTAACACAGTTTTAACTCTGAGATTCAGTGACTCTTCTGAATTATTTAGTTCAAACTCCTACATGGAAGTCCCTTCTAGAATGCCCTGGGATGTGATCTTAAAGCCAGTAGGAGCCTACTATCTCTTACATATTCTTGCCTGCAATTAATTCATAGAACTTTCCAAAGTTTTATTTATCCTTGAATACCACCTTACATTCTTTTTGGAGCAAGGTGGCGGGGAAATATGTTTCCTCAAAAAGTTCATGCCATCATAAGCACAAAGGATCAGGAGGACTTTTCTTACACTGACCTTTATATTTCTATTTGTTGGATCTTGAAGTATTTGAAGGTGGTGGTCATGTCTTCAGGTTGCCTTTGATAATGAACCATTGCTCATTTGACCTCACTTATTCGTTAGCCAACTTCTCTCTTAAAAATATTTTAGTTTTTAAAAAATTCCTTTCATGGCACAGACACCAAAGTAAAACATAATTGTATATACCATCATCACACAAAGTTTAAGAAGCTTATTAGCTCTGGTCAACATCTTGGCCCCTCTTTCAAAAAAATCTTGAATTAAGGGGTTAAAACTCTGAAGTACAAGAAAACTTTGCTTATCCCAAATCAACTATACATTATATACTGACTGGTATAACAAAAAATCTTCTAATGATCACTCTCATGATGGATTATTATCCAACACATCTACAAAAGTCTTGGACAGATGATGATGATCTTTCCCCCCTGCGTGGATCAGAACATGAATTTTAAACAGTTCGAGACTTTTCAACTCCAGGACAGTCACCTGGAGTCATGCCTTGTAGCTCTAGTGGTACAAGCAAATGAAAGAAAGAAATTTTTTGACAAAAGACTCAGTGGTGGATTGCCACTGAGTTGCCCTGGGCACTGGTCTGGAGATTTGACCTCAGTGTTTTCAGACTTTATATTTCACAGCCTTGAACTTTGTTGACATTTCCTTGTTTACTATGCTTTTTGCCTGCTTCAACATAATAAAGGAAATGGGGAATATAAGTGTCCTTTCAGTTACATACAGATATAAGCTACATAAGGGACTTTTGTGGGAGGATAAGCAGTATGGATCCCTCATTTGGAAAAAAGAATTTCCTGATTGTAGGCCAAATATTTAAGTTAAAAAAATCACCAGTGTCTTGAGTTTCTAACTTGTGCCTGGCACTCTAAAAATCAGTGGAACTTGTTATAATGTTCAGAGATAATGGCTACTCTCTGACAGCAATAGAAAGCAATTAGGTTTGTATAACAGTAAATTTTTTAGAATTTAAAAGAATTATTTCAATTCCAATACATTATAGCCTGAGAGGAGAGGGTAATTTTAAAGCCTGTATAAACCTGTGATCATTTATTAAATTCTCAACACTCAGTGGCCAGAAGAATTAAATGGTTTTCCAAGGCTACCGACCTACAGATTGACCTCAAAGTGGCATCTTTGGATAACCTGCCTGATTCTCTTTCCACAGCTCCATATAATTATGAGATGTTGGGATATAGGACTCTCATATGTTCGTCTATGCTTTATATACCTAGCAAGATACTTTAAACTCAAAGACTGTGTTATGGGTATGTTGAATTGAATAAATAACATATGTTTTCCCTTGACCTAAACTTCTGTTCCCAGTGGGCCTCCCTTAACGTTAGTTCGTTCCTTGTCTTTTTGCTCCCATTGGTAAAGTTACTGCTCTAGAAAACCTGTTAAAATGCCAACTGAGAGAAAACCGAGGGCTTTGGAAAGGTTCTTCTCATTATGATCGTAGCATGGAATTATCAGTAATTTAGCTAATTGAACACAGCGAATGCAACAAGATATGTAAACCTCTTTTGAAGGATGAAGGATATTACTTCTGATAGGCTGGTGAGATCAAGGTTCAGACATGCACAAGATGGGGAAATTTGAGAATCACCAACAGATGTAAACCACCCTGCCTCAGCAAATCAAAGACTTTATCATGCTAGGCATGTGTCAGTGACGTGGAGAGGATGTGAGGCTTCTGGCAGTCCAAAAAAATTAGTGTCCCTAAGGCTTCCCTGGGGAATGGAATTGTGGGTTTGTAGCCTTTAAATGGGAGAATGGCTGACTTAGGCGACGAAGCTTTCACTTAATCCATGGTGCTGCCCAGAGAAGCCCTTGCATTTTCAAAGCCAAGTCTATCAAGCAAAGAAACCAATGAAAAACAGGTAGACCAAACAGCATAGCACCGCTTTGCTTGAATCCATAAATATCAGAGCAAACTTTCTCTGAGCCTCGATCTCCAGCCTACTTGCGAATGATGTCATTATGCAGACCTAGCTTTGGCATGAAGACATAATTAGTATTCAGTCTGACAGAAAACCATTTCATTTAATTCCACTGGCTGAGATCCAACCGGCAGCGTATATATGACAGCATACGAAACAGGCACTTTGGGTGAAAGCAGGCTTGGCATTAGTACGCTGAACAGTGACCTGGAATGGGAACAGGGACAGAGCAAGGTTGGAAGGAGCAAAGGAACAGAGGGAGTTGTCATTCCAGTTCAGAAACCCACTGAGTTTGTGTTTTAGATGCAAAGAATGAGGTCTATTTCATAAAGACTCTCCTACCCGGTTAGTCATGCTGTCTGACAAATTTACGAACATAGTCCTGATTAACTTTTAACCTGAAAAAATTACAGGAATCCTCCTAGGAATTTACCTAGGAACGAGAATCTGGTTCCACTTATTCAATGTCTTTCGCAATATGTGCTGAAAGTTGTATGCTGTCTCTTGAACATACTTGTTCTTTCTCTGTGACCCCCAGCATTTAACTGATCTGGGAACTGTCTGTGAAAAGTACTTAATTGGCATAGAGATTACAGTTAACCAGTGATGCCATTTAATGTTCTAGATTCATCTCCACGCTTCTCTTTCCTGTTCTCTGTCCTGGGAAAGTGACCCGTATAGACTCTGTCGGCAGTCTTCCTTGTCCTGTGACTTCTAGTTGGATTTTGTCAATAGGAGACACCAATAAGAGATTAGGAGATGGAGAGGAAGTTCCTGCAGGTTATCTGTGGGTAAACTCTGCCCTCTGTTGAAGGCCACAGTTCCTCCTAGGTGGCCCTCTCTGTAGAGGACTCTCTCTAAGTTCTATTATTGCTCCTGTCTCTTGTCTTTTTCATGCCTAGGAGTAGCTTCCTGATCTCAACAACCCTGGGGTACTACATCATTGCATTTTCCCCCTGCACCCTGCCCATGTCATTGAAAATGGCCTTTATTAAATTCACCTCAAATTGTCTAATGTTGGCTTTTCATCTGTTTCCTGATGACTGTTACCGACAGTTACAGCTTCTGACGTGACTGGACAAAAGTCAGAATCATCCAGAGAAAAAAGAAGAGAATGTAGCCCGAGAATTCCAGGGGACTGTTGCTTCCCAGGAATGGAAAGTAGTAGAATTAATTGGTGAGAATTTCAATGGAAAGGAGTCTCAGATGTCTGAGATCAATTGATGGGCTCATTGTCCTGAAATTCATGGGCAAGGATGTTTCTATAAATTCATTGCTAGTAGAGTATGTGCTTTGATGTGCTTACAGAAGTAAGGATAAATTAAGGTTGAGTTATAGTCTATTTTTTATTTATATCTATAGTTATAGAATTGACAGTCATGAATGAAAATGACAGTTTTTATTTGGTAAATATGAGAATCAAGCTTTCCATGATGGCCTCACTAACATCCTTTTCAAGCCCCATCCATATCCCAGCGTTAAGATCCATGCCAGCCCCTTGCACGGGGTGATTAGTAATGGCCATTCCACCTTTAAATGGGAGTGGCCTTCTGACTCACTTTTCTGATCTTTTACCCATTCTTTCATTAATTTACTCTTATTTCCTAATTCATAAATAAATCTTATTGATTGATTGAATGGATCTTTAATTCAGAATATAAAGTGCCTTATCCTTTTTTTCTACTTGAACCTTTCATTCTCTCTCTCTCTCTGTCTCTCTCTCTGTGTGTCTCATAAATATTTTTGATATGAAGAAAAATAGGGGAAGTGGACAGGGGAGAGAAGGGCAGACGTGTGTGACTAGAAGAGGGGCACTTTCCTGTGAGAAGATTAGCAAAGTGAAGCAGTTGCTGAAAGACGTAATAAAATATTCTACTCTTGTATATCCCTGCTGAGAATGCTTGCCTCTTATACTGGGTTCAGCTTAGGTAAATAGTAGAATAAGGTTTGTGATGGTAACAATAAGCAACCAAAATATACTGCAAGTCAAAAGAAAACTTTGGCATTTTAACGTTTTTAAAAGCAGCCACAAGACTGCAGAGAAGATGCATATTTATATGACCAAAACCTAGCAGAGTTCACATGAGGTTATTTCTTTGGGTCAACAAATATTTTTTGAGTGCTTACCGTGTACCAGGCACAGTCATACGTACACATGCTGGGTACGTTGCTGTGAATAAGGTGAGCACACATTCCTATTCTCATGGATCTCACCTTAAAGTTGGGGTAGACAGTCAATAAAACTTGAGTTAAATATATAATAGGCTAAATAGTGATCAGTGGAGGAGGTCTTCAAGAAGACGTGACCACCAGTCGACCTGAGAGCAGGACCTGGGCCATCAGAGTCTCCTCATCCCCTTACCATGTGCTCAGATGTGTGTTCTGCCCACTGTGGGGACTGTTTTCAAGGACAGGTGTAGCCTTCAGACAGCAAGGTGTCATTGAGACCATCAGTTGAGACCAACTGAATACCTGACTGGACATTGTTAAGGCTTCTGTCTAAACTTTTAAGAATCTGGCAAGGGGGTGCTGAGATCTTCCTGTCTTGTGGCCTCCCAAGGCACACTCTGTACATGAGTTATCTTTCTTGTTAAACCTGCAACCTACAGGTCTGGGGTGGTTGGCCCGTTTCTTGAGTCTCTCCATGCCCTCCGGACAGTAAGGGCTCTAGAGAAAAATGAAGCAAGGAAGGAATATAGGAAGTGCCATAGAGGCGAAGCATTGCTGTTTTAAAAGCATGGGTGGCTCAGTTGGTTAAGTGTCAGGTTATGATCTCAACATGGAGTCCCCCTGGGATTCTCTCTCCTTCTCTCTCTGACCCCTCCACCCCTCTCAAAATAAATAGATGTTTAAAAAGGGGGGTGCAGTCAATAAATGTCTCATGAGAACATGGCATTTGAACAAAGACCAGAAGTAGGTGGGCATGCCCATGTATGGATAGTCAGGGAAGGCATAGAATTGGGAATAGTGCAGAAGCCTTGAAGCAGAAGCATGTTTGGAATATTGATTAAAAAAAAAGAACAAGAATATTAATGTGATTAAAGTAGAGGAAGTTGAAGAGTTAGAGATTAGAGAGAGACAGCTTGTGCAGGTCAGGGGATAGCAGTTAAAGAACCAGACAGTAAGTATTTTAGGCTTTGCAGGATGCATGAAATCTCTGTCACATACGCTCCCCCTTCTGTTCTTCTGCTTTCCCTCAATTCTCCTCCTCTTCCTCCTCCTTCTCCCTTTTCTTCATCCTCTTCCTCCACTTAAGCTCCTGCTTCTCCTTCTGCTTCCCCCTTAAAAGTGGGAACATCACATTTGGCTTGTGTGTTGGAGTCTTCTGTCTGGATTTAACCTGCAAACAGGAGTTTGACCACTGCTGGCATACATGAATTTAAGGGGGGGGCGGGTGGAGATCGGTTACATTTTATGACGGTCAATTTCTTGGCTTTCTAGAAAAGACCGTAGAAGACAAAGACAGAAGCAGGGAGGCGGTCAGCAAGTCGTGCCAGCTCTCCAGCCATGGATGATGGTGACAGCACAGATTCCACGATTGCTGTGGATGTGGTGAGTTTGATTCTACTTAGCTTTTGAAAGAACTGATGGCAGGATTTAATGATGGATTGGATGTGCATATGAGGGATACAAAGACCTGGATAGTTCTATTTTTTTTTTCCTCTGGGTAGTTAGAAGAGGGAGTTACTCTTTGCTGAAATAGGGCATCCGGTGATGAGTCAAGTGTGAGGAATATTGAAAAGTGACCTTTGAGTTTACCAAGAAGAGATTATTGCTGACTTTGAAAGTTTTAGTGGTGTTTTGAGGGGGAGGACAAACCCCTCATTCAGTCAGCCTTTTTTTTTTTCTTTTTTGAAAGAGACCAGAGACCTACAGAATGGAGATAGTGAATAGAGACAACTCTTGGGAAATTTCTTCTTTTAAAAGTAGCGTAGAAACGATATGGTAAATGAAAGGTGGTTTGTAGTAAAGAAAGGTTGTTTTTTTTTTTAATTATTTGTTTTAGATAGTAGAGATTGCAATAGGTTTGTGTGCTTACTGGAATGTTGCTGTAGCGAAGGGAAACTGATGATACAGGAGAGAAAGAGAAGAATTGCTAGAATGATATCCTTGAGTAGGTAAGAGAGGATGGGAGCCAAGGGACAGGTGGAATGTGGCCTTAGCTGGGGCTTGAGACACTGTAGCCATCGAACAGGGAGGAAAGCAAGGCAAAGATAAAGGTGAGTGAACAGATGTGTTGTGGAAATTGGAAAAATCCCCCTTGGTTTCTTCTGTTCTCTTTCTGAAAGAAAAGCAAGGTCATCAGCTGAACCTAAATACTGGGGAGAAGGGGTTCGGGGTTTTAGAAGTTAACTTACAAAACAGTTACGTGTGAGAAATGTCGAAGGGTTGCCATCAGTGAGTGGTCCGTATAAGATTAGTGGATGCCAGTTGGAAGTGAGAACTAGCCAGCATGCCTATATTTTTATCTAGCCATTTTTCACCTGCAGAAAGGCAAGAGCACTGGATTTAACAAAGTAAGTTGAGGCAAGAGAGGGACAACATATTCGAAGCAGATGCAAGGGATTGCTATAATTTGGATTATGATATTTCAACTAATTAGAGAAGGAAGTAAAACACTGAAGAAAATAAAGGGCAGTGAAAAATAGGCAGGATGAATGGATTTATTGGGGTCGAAAAATTGTGGGAGTTGTGGCAACTAGATGGAAGGAGCTAGAAAGATAGGTAGTGGATGAAGAGTGGGACACTTGAAAATGAGGTCTGAGGAGGTTGTAGGTGTGGGTGGTGACCAAGTCTGGGATATGAGCATGAATTATGGCTCTGGTAGGGTGGGAAATAAACTCCTTTTAGAGAATTAAGGAATTAAGAGTGTGGGTTTTAGAATAATCATCTACGTGAAAATTTAAACCACTAAGAATCGTCCCAGGTATGTTGTTGCAGAAAGTGACAGTCAGCCGGGAGCTAAAATCTTCAAGGAGTAAGCATGAGTGACAGTTGGGTGATGATAAATGGTTATAACAAGGAGAAATGGTGGTGGTATAGTTTGACGACACGAGAGTCAAAGTTTGTTTTGTTTTGCTTTCGTTTTTAGAGAGGAAAGAAAGATTATGTTCTAGAAGCAGCAAGGAGTGCACAGTCCCAGTGATAGGAAGGGAGTGAAAGACAAAACAGATCCTGGTAGGGCTGTCAGGAAAGTCAGGTTTCAGTAGAGAAGGATGTTGGAAGCGAAATACAGAAAAAAGATAGAGGATATAGGGAATTTTGCCGATGGCTGGCTATGAATTTCAGAGGGAGATGTGGCTGGGTTTTGGAGCTGGGTGGAAATGAGAGATGAGGCATAAAGAATGTCTAGGGAATTAGAGATGGAAGTAGAGGGGTAACCTGGAAGCTGTGGGTTCCCTTTGGTGACCGAGTACAAACAGGTACAAAAGGCACGGTGATCTTGGTGGTGTTAGTCTCAAGGCAGTCAAGACTGGGTTGCTGGGAAGAGAGGGGTAGACATCTTGTCAGAAGCCACACCGAGATTGGGACTGCATTTTGCTCCTGCCAGAGTGGTGTGGGGGAGTGGAGGGTAAGGGGGGAGTGCAGGTGCATATGTGTGGGTATATTAAGTGGCAATCTAGTGAATAAGAATTACTGTTACGGTGCTATATTAAACACAACTCTCTGCCACCCTCATCGTCATACTCATCTATGAAATATCGAGTATTTATTCCCTGCCATGGATTATAACTGGAATTTACAAAAACTTTTTATTATGAACTAATCACAAATGTCCTAGGAAGTGGACACTGTGAAATCAACTTGTCAGATTTTAAACTTGAGACAGCTGAGATCCAAAGAGTTTAAATCATTTGTCCGAGGTCTCACAGTACGTGCTAGAGTTCAAACCCGGGCCACGTAGCTCTCAAATCACTCTTTTCCCAGTAATACCAACCATTTCTCCATTAACACACATACCTATGGTCTCACTTTTTAATTATCTCACTTGAAATTTTCTCTTCTGTGACACCACACAGAAATCTGTATATGGGAAAAGTGAAGCTCATCTATTGATGGATGATTTTCTGAGGTTATTTTCTTTAGAGAAAACTAAATATTAATTGAAAACCTATCTGTCTTATTTGTGATGTCAAATGTAACGACTTCCCCTTGGCTTGGTATTGTCTGACAGAAAAAAAAAAATCCAATTATAGACTAATTGATTTTTGCCAGAACTCAAACAAATAGAGATTTCCATGATCTTTGCTTAAAATAGAATGTAATTATCCTTCCTTTATTTATATGCCCGGCCCACTCTAGCCTTCAAGCCTCCCCCTTCATTTAAATGTCCTCTTCAGTAATTCACCTCTGGACTTTTTCTGGTGATTAATGCTGGGTTCATTTAATATGTTAGTTGAATTTGATTATCCAAGGGACCAGTGCCGTAGAAAGTACAGCATCTGACACCAATAAAAACTATTTCTCATCACAGCTTAGTAAACAACAAACTCCACTGTCTCGGACAAGAATGAGTATCCGCTTTAGAAACTGGCTTTAGCATTTCCCTCTTTTCATGCTTAGAATGGAAGAGTAACCGCTCAGAGCAAGATGCAAAAAGTTTCTGTTTTCGTATGTGAAAGAATTCAGAAGCTTTACACATTTTAAAACCTGTATTCTATTTGGATAGAGTTCCTTTGTTAATCTCGGTGTCTCCTTGCTGATCTTCCCATATCCTTCTCTCTCATATTTATGCTAATTCTTCCCCTCCTGAGCATCTTACATAAGTTAAATAAATTTTTAAATTAACAGAAGTAAAAAAAAAAAGTCATGTGTAGATTATCTTTTCTACCCTTACTCAGAAAGTGCATGCTGAAAATAGTATTCTGAAACTAACAAAATCATCTCCAACAACCCAAACATGAACTGTGAATGAACGTTGATCAAAAGCAAAATATTCAAATGGCTCTTTTCTGAAGGAAGAATAACTATCTCCTCTAAGGCTATAGCTGTATCTTCTTTGTTTGGGGGTGTGATATTGTGATTTGTAATAAGAAATATATATTTGGTCTTGGACCACATTCCTGGCCAGTGCTCCTCAAACACTTGGAATTTTCTGCAGTAAGAATGATAAGGTGTCTTTTCTTATGTTAATGAGGTAACTTTTGGAAAGCTCAGTGGTAACCTAGGGATGGGAACTGGTTTTCAGGGAATCAGCCACATAATTAGATGATTGAAACTTGGAGCTTACACTACCCCCTACCCCAGCTTCTAGGGGTATGTAGGGAGAGCAGAGGAGCTGGAAGTGGAATCAGTCGCCAATGACCAATGATCAGTCATGCCTATGAAAGGAAGTCCCCATAAAAACCCCAAAAGATGGGGTTTGGAGAGCTTTCATATTGTGACACTGTGGAGAAGCAGGGAGGGCACAGATGCTCCAAGACCTTTCCCCATACCTTGCCTTATGCATCTTTTCTATCTGGCCGTTCCTGAGTTATATATACTTTATAGTAAACCAGTGATCTAGTAAGTAAAACATTTCTCTGAGATCTGTGAGCTGCTTTAACAAATTAATTGTACCCAAGATGGGAGTCCTGGGAAACTCTGACTTATAGCCAGTAGGTCAGAAATACAGGTCACCCTGGACTTGTGATTGCCATCTGAAGTCCAAGGAAGGGGTCGTTGGAACCTCCCATCTATAGCCAGTTCATCATGGGCATATTTATTCATTCGTTCATTCATTCATTCATTCATTCATTCATTCATTCATATATTTATCCTATCAACAGTAATTGTGTAGCCACTGTGTATGTGTCAGACACTGTGCGAGGTATATAAATATCAAGAGGAAAACTTCATGGACCCTATTTTTATTTTCTCACTTGTTTACTCACTGATTCAACAAACATTTATCAAATCTCACTGTTTTTCAGGCATTGCTTTAGGCATTTAGAATACATCAATCAATAAAACAGGAATCTCTTTACCTGTGAAGCTTTGATTTTAGAAGAGGGAGGCAGAAGATAAATAACACAATAAATACTATCTTGGAAGATAATAAACGCCATGGAAAAAAATGGCTAGATCAGTGTGAAGAGACTCCAGAGGGCCAGTGTTGGATAGGGGTTGTCTGATGCAGTTTTAGGAATGGCGAAAGAGTATGGAAGGCAATAGCCCTGAGAAAGTTGGAAATAGACACAATTCAGAAACTGAGTTGATGTGTGCAACTCTAGGTAAGTTATATTAATTAGATACAGGAATTCAGTGTGTCTGGTTTATGTAATCTTTGCCTCTAATAAGATCTTCTTTTTTTGTATGTATGCTGCTATTTTAATAAAAATATGTGTGTTGTAGTCAGAGCCTGGGAATTCTTTTCCTTGCTTCCCATGGAAGAGATATCCTTCCCACCTGCTCTGTGCCTTTGTCCTTTTTCTTTTCTTTTCTTTTCTTTTTTTTGTGGCAGAAATCCAACTGAGGAGTGCCGGTTGTATAGAAAGCATCCACTCAGTGTTAATGAGTAAAAGTAAGAACAATCTCAGTTCAAAAGGGGTGACTAGTCACTTTAAGTCTTATCAAATGGTGGCTGATACAGTATATTTATAGTAGGAACTTTTCCATGGACATGGGTCCTTTTAATTTCTAACCGTGGCTACCTGTTTGCAAATCATGCCATTGGATATGAGGAGAAGGGTGAATAAAGAGGAATGGTTCAGAACTAAACATTTTCCTCTTAGAAAACCAACTCAAAATAGAATTCCCTCCTGATGGCTGGGTCAGAGAGGCCACACCATATACAGTGTTCTGGAAATATATTTGTTGCTGTGGGCCTGCTAATCGTTTCGTCTGACTTTGTCCAATGAACTAAAGTACTTGTTTTCTTACGTTTCAATTTATACTTCACATCTATCTTTTCTGGCTTTTAAAAATAACTGTTAGTACAATATTTCTAAAAGTATGAATAATCCTAATAATAGACCAATGGAATACAGAAAAAAAAATATCCCAACTACTTGCCCAGGAGGAGGATTGGTCCAAGTTAACATTCTGCATGACAAAGAGATAACAAATGTCTGCAGTACTAAGAAGTAGACCTTAAACTCAATCTGACCTAACTTTACAAAGCATGTGTGAGAGATGGCTTTGCAGGACCTCAAGAATACCA
Source organism: Acinonyx jubatus (assembly GCF_027475565.1). NCBI lineage: Eukaryota > Metazoa > Chordata > Mammalia > Carnivora > Felidae > Acinonyx > Acinonyx jubatus. Next base: position 17,224,530 of record NC_069383.1, on the reverse strand, counting down.
AGTGTCTGTAAATGGGTATGACTAAGGGTAGATTTTCAGAAATATATCATCCAAATGTTTTTTTGTCCACATACCTGGAAATGATGAAAACAAACATCTACCAGAAACACTGATTAAAAAAAGGTTTTAAACCTACGAAAGCTCTTGGTCTAATGTGCAAAGCTACCACCTGAGACAAATAGTTGTCCTCTACCTCAGTGATGTCACTATGTGTACCCTCTCGGGCAAACAGTTACTCTTCCTGATCCTGAAGATGAAGAACATAAATCGGAATCATTAAGATCTGTTTTCTCTCACTGGTATGAACACCTTGTCCCTTGACTTATTTTTTTCTTTCAAGTCTACAGCGCATTTTGTGCTTGAATTATTCTCTCCAGTGGCCTCCTGTAACTTGTAACTTAGCTTTGGTGTTCTCCAACCAGGCTTTTCAGGGAAGACCTGAAAAGAGTCTGAAGAGGGTTGAGACCATCATACTGAGATTGTGAGCTATTTATGCCTCCAGCCAAAGGCCACATGCCCACTTCTTGCCTCCTTGTCATTCCCAGTCCTGGAGACACTGGAGTTTGCCCTGACACGGAGGATGAGCTTGATCCTGGAGGTCCAACAGTACCAAGTCTAGGGCCAGAGAAGAGCAAGTCTTAAATTCAGAGTAACCGTAGATCCTTAATTCCCTGCTCTACTTTTTTCCCAGTGATTCCTGATTCCTCTAGCCAATCCACCACTTGTTTTCTGCACAGTGCTTCATTTATTCATCCAAAGTGTTTTGAATGCCAGTTCTGTACCCAGCTCTATTTTTGTGCCAGGGCTGCAGTAGTGAGAAGCATACCCATAACCTTGAAGAATGTTCAACATAGTGAGAAGAATAAATACTTAGTCCTGCCCTACAGGGAAGGGGCTTACAGGCAGATGTTGAGCAACTATGTCCTCTGTGGCCAATGGTGTGGAACAGCCGAGGGAAAATATGTGAGGAGCCATGTTTGCCTGGGAGATTAAGTTCCCTCCACGTCTGTTCCACGGTATAGAACGCTTCTATACAATCCTTTTGTTTATTTATTTTTCCATAGGGCTATTCCTAAGTTCTGAGATCCTAGGTATGTTTAACTTTCAGCCCAACATTGTATAGTTTTGCTGTTTAATCTATTTTCAAGCCTTCAAACAAAGGGACGTCCAATTTTGAAGGATCTTCTTTACTGTCGTAGCCACCAAGGAGCCTTTCCTGTTGTCCATGTTAATTCTTCCCCTTGGAAACTCACATAGCACTTTGTTCCCCTTTCATGGCAAATTTTCTTATTCAAAATTGTAAAATAGTTGTTTGTGTGCTATTCCTTTTTTAAATCTTTGCTTATTATTGAGAGAGGGGAAGGTGGGAGGGGCAGAGGTGGGGGAGGGGGGACAGAGGATCTGAAACAGGCTCTGTGCTGACAGCAGAGAGCCCAACGTGGGGCTCGAACTCATGAACTGCGAGGTCATTGCCCTGAACCAAAGTTGGACACTTAATGGACTGAGACAACCAGGAGCCTTGTATGCTATTCTCAATTTGATGCTTTTGAGAATGTAATAAAATTAATTAAAAATCCCATGAGCAGAACAGCCCTCTGAAGCTATTTCCCCTGCCAATCCATACCACATTGCCCTTTCCTTTCTAGAAAAAAGGCTAAAACCAGCCCAGCCTTCAGGACCAATCTTGGTAAACCACAGGACCGAGTTCTCTGTGCACTCAACACAGTTGTCAGGTGTCAAACTGGCATTCATTCTGAAGTTGGCTGATGGGTGGGATTTTTGGATTTGATCCCCCAACTCCAGCAGAGTCACAGGATGGAAAAATGGGAGGGACCTAAGAAAGTTGGAGATCAACACATTTATTAGAGCTAGGGGAAATGCATAAGGGTTAAGTATACTGTAACATCAGCATAGTTCGTTCACAGGCCAAGGTGTGGTTGAGGGTTAGGCCTTTCCTATACAGCTTTGATAGTGCCTCAGACATTGGTGGTACCGGTAGGTGGCTGTGGAAGCTTTTGCTTCTCCTCTGTGATATCCATGAACATTTCTTCTCTCTCTCTCCATACTCCTCACATACGGACAACTGACATTTCTGCATCCTATGTTATTTGCTATGCAAATCTCTCTAGCCGACGCCTCTTCCTATCTCAGTAAGATTCCTTACCCTAATATTACCCCCAGTAGAAATGCTAACCCCACCACTGGCCTCAGAAATTCAACCAAAAAGCTGTGCATGCATTTGTCGGTATCACCTCTGGCCTGAGTCTGGACATTGATAGGGTCTCCCAAGCAGTGTATTATAGGAATCAACCCTAGATTAGTTCTGTGGTCTTTCAAAACCTTCAGATTCAACTTTGTCTTAGAAATATAATCACTTAATCTCTAAAATGGGATCTATAATATTACACTCTCCTTTGTATGGGTATTGTGATAATTAAAGAATGAGTGTAAAATGCTTAGCACAGTGACTAGCCCATACTAAATACTGAATGTGTGTAGGCTGTGATAATGATGACCGTTATGATGCCATGGACCTATTTGTTTTCAGCCAGGTATTACCAGTAACCTCCAGTTACACTAAATCTGTCTCATGTCCCTCTCGATAGTATACTGGACTATGTTTCATCTTCCTCAAACTAAAATAACCCTATCTTATGCCCAGGGAGTGCCAAGGCATTTCTGAACTAACTAAAGGTAAGTTACTTGTTCTACAAGAGAGAAGAGCTCTTAACAGTGGTCTTAGGTTGGCTCTTAATCCGTTCAGGTTGGACCATCAATTCTATATGAGAGACGGGAACATTACCACGTTCTAGCCTGTCCTGAGCAAACTACAAAGTTAATTCCTTTTGAGTAATATATACACAGCCCACCCCACTTTTCTGAGATCTTTAAAAATTTAATTTTTACATTTGTAAGGTTGATATCCAGAGAGGGTATTTGTGGTATTATCAGCTGAAGATTTTGGTGTTAACCTTATTGAGCAAGGATGTAGCTTTTTTGTGTTAGCATGTAGAAAGTGATGAAGTCAGTGGCAAAGGTTGGGGGGAAGGGAAAGGGTGGCATTACATTTCAACAAACGTTTGGAAATCTTTGGAACTTGAGGCTGTACAAATAGAATCAACCAAAAATGGAAGAGTTGTGGCTATTTTTGATGGATATTCCAGCAGTGACATATTATGTTCTTTTGCATTTTTGTTTATTCAGCTTGACGGAGGATATAAAAAGGTGCTTTGGATTAAGCTCTTTCATGTCTTACATTGATATAGTACCTTTCACCCCAAAGGGTTTAATAAACTATGTTTAAACGGCTTTATAAATCTTATACAGAATTGGCCTTTTCTTCACCAGAAATAGTAGAAGGCCATCTGTGGTAGACATCTGCCCCCCTGAAGGAGGCGAGGAATTCAGGCCAAGCTCACCAGGGTAGATTCAGCTGGTGCAGGAGTGTACTAAAATACTAACTATTGGGCAAATACTGGCTTGGCTTATGAGTTTGGGGGAAGAAGTCCACTGAGATCGTTAATTAATATATTGTTTAATTAATTCATTAATCTACTACTTAGACAGTTGGTGTTGAGTTGCCTTGTTCTTGCTAGTATGTAGGGGGGGTTCATGAAGTTTTGACATTACCTGTATTAAGCCATTAACTCATTTCTATCAGCTTGATTAAAATGTAACAGGAAATAAATACTTTACCAGTTTTCATTCCCACAAACAGTGTATGAGGGGTCCTTTTTGTTTTGCATCCTCACCAACAATTGTGTTTTTTATTTTAGTCATTCTGACAGGTGAGAGGTGATCTCTCATTGTGGTTTTGATTTCCATTTCCCTGATGATAAGTGACACTGAGGATCTTTTCATGTGTCTGTTGGCCCTCCGCATGTCTTGTTGGGAGAAATGTCAGTTCATGTGTTCTGCCATTTTTTAAATTGGATTACTTGCTTTCTTAGTGTTGAGTTGTATAAATTCTCTCTATATTTTGAATACTAACCCTTTATCAGGTATGTCATTTGCAAATAATCTTCTTGCATTCAGTAAGTTGTCTTTTAGTTTTGTCTGTTTCCTTTATTGTGTAGAAGATTTTTATTTTGATGCACTCCCAATAGTTTATTTTTGTTTTTGTTTTTCTTGCCTCAGGAGGCATATCTAGAAAAATGTTGTTTTGGCTGATGTCAGAGAAGTCACTGCCTGTGCTCTCTTCTAGGATGTTAATGATTTCAGGTCTCACATTTAGGTCTTTAATCCATTTTGGGTTTGTTTTTGTGTGTGGTCTAAGAAAGCGGTCCAGTTTTATTCTTTTGCATGTAGCTGTCCACTTTTTCCAAAAGCATTTGTTGAAGAGGCTGTCATTTTTCCATCGCATGTTCTTGTCTCCTCTATTGGAGATAATTGACCATATAATTGTGGGTTTATTTCTGGGTTCTCTATTCTGTTCCATTGATCTTTGTGTCTATTTTTGTACCAGTACCATACTGTTTTGGTTACTACACCTTTATATTATATCTCGAAATCTGGGATTGGGATACCTCCAGTTTTGTTCTTCTTTTTCAAGATTGCTTTGGCCACTCAGGGTCTTTTGTGATTCCATACAAATTTTAGGATTATTCGTTCCAGTTCCATGAAAAATGCTGTTAGTATTTTGATAGGGATTGTATTAAATTTATAGATTGTTAGGGTACTATAGGCATTTTCATAATATTCTCCTAATCCATGAGCATGGAGAATCTTTCCATTTGTTTGTGTAATCTTCAATTTCTTTTTTCACTGTCTTATAGTTTTCATAGTACAAGCCTTTCACATGCTCGATTAAATTTATTCCTAGGTGTCTTACTATTTTTGGTACAATTGTAAATGGGACTATCTTATTAATTTCTCTTTCTGTTACATCACTATTATTGTATAGAAATGCAATGGATTTCTGTATATTGATTTTTGGAGATGATTTTAAATGATAAACATCACCTTGGTTATAGCCATTAGTGTTAAGTAAGTGGAAACTGTTACAGGATTTCATATTGGGGTCATATTATAGGTGTCATGCACTTATAATAGTTTTATTAGCTCATTCTTGACAACTTAAAAAAACCAAACATAGCTAATTAGATGTAATAATGGAAGTAAAATTGTAATCCATAAATAATAATTTATTATTATGTTCTTGAGACTTTAAGTAGCATTTGATCTTTAATATTCAATATGACATCTTTCTCTCTGTCTTTGTCTCTCTCTCTCACACACACCCCACTCGCATCCTTAATTGTTGCCATCCTGAATCAGGATTCAGAAGACCTCTAGATTAATCTTGATTTTTGTCAGAGATTAATTTGCTGGTCAGTCTCTCTTAATCTCAGTTTCTTAGTTTGTGTTACTTTCTATGGAATGCAGTAGTGGGAAAAGTCCATATATAATAATATTGTTATATTAAATGTATGAATCTTCTGAGGAATATGTATGACTCTTGAAAATCTCACTTATCAAGTTAAAAATAACCAAATTGTTCTAGGTCCTACAAATTTTTTAAAGGTGTGAACTTTACAACTTTGTTAACCTTTCCTTCTACTGTGTTATCACTTATTGCATTAAATCAGGATGAATAAATTCATGAAGTTTTAAAGGATGCCCACTTCCAGTTGAGAACTTTAAAATTCTTACTCATTTGGTACGTATCTGTGCTATGTTCAGCTGAATTGAAGAAGATACCAAATTCAATATATTATATTATAAGCATCATAAAATGCTTTGTGAATATCCATATCTTGGAAGGACAAGAGTAACACCTACCTTGAATAGATAGGTTGAAACTGTATTATTTCTTAGTTAATACTTCAAGCTCTTATGTATCCAAATTTCTGTAAACAACTGGATTGTATTTGGGACATTCCATATTTATATAATTTGTAATGATGACTTTCCTTCCATTTGTATTGTTTTTCAGCAAGTAGGAACATGACTAAGCTCTGAAGTTTGGAAGTTCATATTTTAAATCAATAGATTAGAGTAGTATTTATGAAGAAGTAAAAAAGCTAAGTATCATAGTCTGGGGGAAAAATCCATGTGTACTGTTTCATTGTATTGTGACAGGTATAATTTCAGACGACAGGTATGTTTATCTTGTTGTTCCCAAAGGTACAACAATCTCATGCCTTGTTCATACTGCTTAGGAACAATCAACTCCACTTTCTTTGTAGCCTATTATGTTTTTCAGAAAACTGCTTGGGTAAGGAACTCCCCCACATTAAATTGCTATGCGCTAGGAAATGGATTATGGCTGTGCACTAGGAAACAATTGATCCTGTAGGCTGGATTTCATGGGAAAATAAAAACGAAAAAGAAAATACATTTTGATAAAGCTGACTGGGCTGATACAGTTCCTCAATCAGCTGCCTGCATGATGGTTTTTGCTGGGTGCCATACATTGTGAACGGTTGGATTACAAATAAACTTGGCATTTGACTCTATATCCATCTTATTAGGAATACCTGTGCTTATGACAAGAGGGAGAGTTCAAATAGTTCAACTAAACGTTTTAGTGAGTCCTTATTTAGAGAGGCCTCTACTATGTACTGTGTAGAAAACAAAGATAGAAAACAGACCCTGCTTGTACTGTCTTACCTAACTTCTATTCTGCATTGTAGTAAACATAGCTCGTTTAAGTAGATTATTATTTTTTTCCCCTGGAGGCAAAGGACTATGTCATGATTGTTTTCATTTCTCTCCTCACCCAAGTACCATGCCTTGTATGCAGGAGGTTCAATACATTCCTGGAACATAAGACACTTAGGAGACTAAATATTAGAACTAAAGAATATATTTTCCCTTGGTTTTTAGATTTATAAAAAGGAAAACAATGATAAGACGCTTAATACGTCAAATTAATAGAACTGTAGAATGGTTTCCCAGCACCTAGAGAGAAAGTCCAAATATATTTGGCACTCAAGATCCTTGATAATTTGTCATTGCCTACATCACTAGTGTCAATTCTATGACTTCCTCCTCTGTATTCCTTTTAAGCCATTTTGAATTATGCTTGGATGATCATACTTCCTGATTGGCTCAGAATGGACATGGTTTATACCTATTGTTGTGAAATAATTATTAGTAACTCCACTTTTCACTTTTATAAGTGTATTGGTTCAATCAAGCGCATGGTTACCTTAATTTTTTTTAAGTTGATTTATTTATTTCGAGAGAGGGAGATCTCATGAACTGTGAGATCATGACCTGAGCTGAAATCAAGAGTTGGCCGCTTAATTGACTAAGCCACCCAGGTGCCCCGGGCACCTTAATTTATATAGTTATTTAATGGGTGTGTGCTCCATGCTTCTTCATAGTTTCAAAAGTTATTTTTAGAGATTCTGTCTGCCCATGGGTGACACATATTTGGGTACATGTTCACATTCAGCCTAGAAGGTGAGTTGGCTTGAAGTTTCTGGGAGCTTCAAGTTTCTTAAGAGCTGTTTAAAACCAGAGGAAGTCTGGTTGTTTTAGATATTCTCTAGAGCAATCCTGTTGATTCCATTGAAGGAGTTCCAACACTGTGCTTTTCTTTGCATAATTCTAGGAACACCTTGGATCTGACTTAGTTGTCAATTTAGGACTACAGTGACCCCTTCTTATACTGTTCCAGAAGGATCTAGAAGCATGGAAGAGACTTACCAGTTTTTTTCAATGTGCACCCTATATGATGTGTGCTTAGTAGTTTGAGGATTCCTTTATTTACCATATTTGTTTACCATATCAGTGTGTCCAGAGTGATTCTAGTCTCTTCTGAGAGAGATAAGAATTTCAGACAGGAAGTATTAAGGGACCACAGGGTGTACATTTGGAGAATTAGTAACTTTGATAAATCTTAGGTTAGTTTCTGTCTGCTTCCTCAAAAAAAAAAAAAAATGCTGACAGCCAATAGGAACAAATCCAGAACGTCTGCCTGGTTGAGTTACTTTGATTTGTACGAATGTACGTGTGCACAGATTTACTGAACTGATCTCCATGGCATTGCCTTCATCCATGATTTTCTGTCTACTTGCCTCCCACCCCTGCCTTTGGTTTTCAGCTTTCCAGCTGGATAGTAAACATTTATTTTCTCATTTGGCTCAGGACATGCAACTTCTGTCACAGTTAATACAAGGCATTGGCATCTGTTAAAACTGCAATGTTGCTCTGAAAGCCTGTAGTTCAAATGACAGTTCCAAATCTTCTTTTCTCTTGCCTTTATTTTTAGTCATGAGAATATAGGAGGAGGAAAAGTTCACAGTTCTGAAAGTTCTAGGAAAATAATTTATTCTGCCTCTGTAGAACCAAGAGAATTAGAGGAGACGTTGGAAGGTCTCACAGGAGCCAAGGGCACCTGTAGCCGCTACAGCTGTCTACCCTGTGTCTCAAAATGGAAAGCGAAAAAGACTGTGAAAAGCATTGATAGGATAAATCGGCCTTATTATGAAGTGAGAATGATCTTCAATGTTGAGATCACTTAGGAAAAATCATTAGGACTATTTTTATAAATCGTGACCCAAGGCATGTGTGACTATGTGTCTATGTGATCATGGTCTGTCCCCTGAAAAGTGTTTCTCAAAGCATTTTCCAGACTCAAAAAGAAGAATTAAATCTTTGAGTTAGATAAGGTGCTAAAAATAATAATAAAAATACATTAACCCTTTCTTCTTCAACCCCCTGTTATTTCTGTACCTAGAGGTCTATTGGCAGTTCTATTTACTCCTTCTCGGTAGAAAAAATTAAAACAAATATTCATAAAGAGGGAATATAATTAATCTGAGTGATAGAAGAATCTTGAGTAAAAATTAAATATTGAATAGATAGATAAAGGGTTAGGGGAAACGTGCTTGTTATTCATAAAATTATGAACTTCATATCAATCAAAACCCCAAATAACAAAATTAGTTGGGTCTTGCTTTTACAAGTGCTCTTTGGGGGATGAAAAAATTATTTCCAGAAATATGGGCAGGGTTAGGGAACAAAGAATGATGTGGAGTCTAGCAATAGGAGGACACCATTACTACCCCCAAACCTAAAGGAACCAGGAAAGAAAGTGATGGTACTGGAATCCAAGAAGATCTATTACTGAGGCGAGAGCTTCTAACAAGAGCTGGAGAAGTCGTGGGACACAATCCCTGCTGGAACCACAGTGTTAAATTAGAGCTGGAGAGGCTATTTTGGTCAGTGTGGGCTTCTGTAGCAGAATACCAGAGAATGAGTGGCTTATAAATAACAGAAATTTAGGGGCGCCTGAGTGGCTCGGTCGGTTAAGCATCCGACTTCAGCTCAGGTCATCACCTCGCGGTTCGTGGGTTCGAGCCCCACATTGGACTCTGTGCTGACAGCTCAGAGCCTGGAGCCTGCTTCAGATTCTGTGTCTCCCTCTCTCTCTGCCCCTCCCCTGCCCACACTCTGTCTCTTGCTGTCTCTCAGAAATAAATAAATATAAAAAATAAAATAACAGAAATTTATTTATGATAGTTTTTGAGCCTGAGAAATCTAAGATCAAGTGGCTGGTAGAGTCAGTCTCTGGTGAGACCCTACCTCCTGGTTCATAGAAAGCCACCTTCTTACTGTGTTGTCATGTAATGGAAGAGGCAAGGGAGCTATCAGAGGTCTCTTTTACGAGGTCACTAATCCATTCATGAAGCTTCCACCCTCATGACCTAATCACTTCCCCAAAGCCCCACTTTCAAATACTATCACAGTGGGGGATTAGAATTTCAACATATAAATTTGCCAGGGACAGAAACATTCAGTCTATAGTACAAGGGGAAGTACCCTGATTTGTTTTTTTCTTTTTCTTTTTCTTCCTCCATTCTTAGATGTCCTGCTGTGTCTCTCCTTAACTGAATCCAATTAAAGGATAGAAGACAAGGGAATCCCATGTAATTGAATCCCTAGGGATCAATCCTCTGGGGGTACAGAGCAGAACCAAGAAAGTTGTTCTGTGAGTAAGGAAGGGGAAATAAGGTAGAGAATTCTAAGCATACATTTATACAACGTTATGACTTAGGTATTACTTTAGTTCCCATTTCCCAGATGGAGAATTTGAGCCTAGGATCATTTAGATAATTTGCTCATGGTCGCACAGCCAGTGGAACTCAGACTATACTGCCTTGAATTTATGTTTCTTACTCAATAGCCAATGTTAAGTACTGTGATATGTTGTCATTCCAATATTTATATTTTTTCAGTTGATTGCCATTGTTAAGAATAAATATTTAAAGAAAATTTATGTATAAAATCAAAATTTATGTGATTAAACTAAACCTAAAGCAGAATATAAGAAAAATGGAAGCTAGATTTTGTATGGAGGTGGTATAGAGAAAGTCAGTAAATACTGCTTTCATCTTTTCCATTCTTTGCTTCCATTGCATGTTTTATATCTTACATTTCCAGCAAAAGCTTAGAATTCCTGTCACATCAATCCCAAATTAGCTTTTGCAGGCTAAGGGCCTTAGGCATGAATGTTTCTGCAAATTGGATAGAAAGAGCATTGCAATGGTCCAAAGGCTCCCAAGTCAGCTTGAATTTACAGCATAGCTTGGACAATAGCCTGAACTGCCAGTCTGGGAAGTGTGGGTGTGAGGGAAAGGATTTGAAACTGTCTCCTGTTTCATACTTGCAACATTAAACAGAAACATTAAGAAGGAAATGGCTTCAATATTTTATCATATATATATATATATATATATATATATATAATCTCTTATACATTCTAAGCTGAAGAACTGTTTTTAACTGGGTAATAATGGACAAAACATAAATATCTATGGATAAGTAAATTGCGGTAAAGCCTTATGAGGCACAGCTATGTAGCCATTAAATGAATAAAATATGTTTATATGGATATGAAACTGATAGATCTCAGATGTATCTTCAAGTGAGAAAAGATACAGATCTACAGAAAGGTACTGAATTAAGAAAGCATTTGCAGTATGCATGACAACAAGTGAACATATGACATATGGCATATCATGTAAATGAACTATGGCAAATGAAATTTTCTCAAATACAAGTGAGAAACAAACCTGCATTATCTTGACTATAAAATGTAAACTCTTAGATATATTGTTTCTTATGATATATTGTGTTCTACTTTTCCATAAAATGTAGGGGTAGTCCCACCACCATGTAAAATTACAAGTTTGGAATATTTTAACTCTTAATGCAATGGGACATCACGACAGGCCATAGTCCTGAGTTGAGTTCATGTCGTTTATTTATCTATTTAATTTATTTATTTTATTTATTTCTTTAATTTTTTTCAATGTTTATTCCTTTTTTGAGAGAGAGAGAGAGAGAGAGAGACAGCACGAGTGTGGGAGGGGCAGAGAGAGAGGGAGACACAGAAGCTGAAGCAGGCCCCAGGCTCTGAGCTGTCAGCACAGAGCATGACACAGGGCTCGAACTCACAAATCGTGAGCTCCTGACCTGGCTGAAGTTGGATGGTTAACCACCTGAGCCACCCAGGTGCCCCAAGTTCATGTCGTTTAGATTTTCTTTTCAATAATAATTGTCAGACAGTAGAGGCCTAAAAGGATAACAGAGCCAATGAACATCACTAAGTATTGAGCAAGCAGTTCGTTAGTGCCTAAAGAGACAAAACAGAAGAAGGAGGGGTCGTCCAATGGGCAGCTTTTCTGTAATGTGTTATTTAGTAAAGGGTTTATAAAAGAAAGGAAATAGGGAATGTATTATCAGACACAGGAGAGCAAATGAGAGGGTGTAAACGGATCATTAATGTTTTAAAGGAAGGAAATATCATGTTTACTAAGAAAAAAACCCCACTTTTGAAAAGATGACATACAAGAAATGTGACATGAAAGATGGAGGAGTCAGTTGTCAATAGAGAAAGAAGTATGTTCCGGCCAGAAGGACTGGTATGAGCAAAAACATAGTTTTGGGAGGCAGCAGCTAATGCGGGCTACTTTTAGGAATCCTGTCAGGAGATTAGTAAGAAATGAGAACTGTTGGTTTTTGGTTAAGGTGGTTAAGGGCAGACAGAAAGTGGTCGGAGAACATAGAGGGTGGATGCCAAATCGAGAAAATGGAAAAGGAAACACGGACTCTCTAGGCCCTTTGGATGTAGCAGGAGGGGTACAGGTTGAGGTAATCGCTTCCTTGGTAGTTCATTTCCTGGAAATAAATTCAGTCTTGAAAGACCCATGAAATCTGCAAGTTAATTTTACAAAATGTGTAAAGAGGCTGTATGTGACCTCCCAGTCCTTACCCCTTTTAGTATTATATAGATATTTACATCAAACAAAAGTGGGTATCTCATGTCATATGTTCATTTGGATAAAAAAAGCAAGACACTTCAATGCGCTATCTACAAGAACACACTTTAAATACAACAAATATGTTTTAAAAAATATTGAGAAAGGTATCACACAAACACTAACCAAAAGAAAGCTGAAGTAGCTATATTAATTTCAAAGTAGACTTAAGCACCAGGAATGTTGTCAAGTTATGATACAAAGGGACACCACATAATGATGAAGTGTCAATTCTCCAAGAACCTAAAACAATCCTAAGCGTTTGTTCATCAACAGGGCTTCAAATACATGAAGCAAAACCAGATGGTTCTGGAAGTAGAAATGGACAAATCCGCAATGACAGTTTTAGGCTCCAGACTCCTCAGTGACGGACAGAACAAGGAAGCAGAAAATAAGTATGCATAGAGATGGCCTGAATAATACTACCGGCTGTCAATCGAATTGATGTTTACAGAACAACCCAGTGAACCACAGTATACATATTCTTTTCAGGTGCACATGAAACACTCACCAAGATAGATCATATTATGAATGGTGTAAAACTACTATTAATGAATTCATCACTTAGACCTTTCTGCAGGATCAGATTGCTTCTAGGAATCTTACGGACATGCCTGGTAGACACTTTGAACTGTATAAAAGTTTTTTTTAAGAATGTCAAAGGCAGGAGGAAGACTGAAAAAGTTATTCAATTGCAGGTGTGCACCATCTATTATGGAAAAGTTAGAATGACTCAGAGGCCAGAATACAAAGTGTTCGTCCCACTTTGTATCCCTACCAGCAGTGTATTCGAGTTCCAGTTTATTCACACCTTGGACCTTCTCCAGTATTTGGTATTGCCAGTCTTTGGGATTTGAAATATTCTACTGGTTTCCAGTGGTGTTTCATTGTAGTTTTAATTTGTATTTCCCTAGTGGGTATTGGTATTGAAAGTTTTCCCATGTACTTATATGCTATTTCATTTTTTTTTTTTCTGGGTGAAGTTTCTGGCTAAAGTTTTCTGGGTAAATCTTTTGCTTTATTTTTTAAACGAGTGGGTTGTTTTTTTCTTATTTTTAAATTATAGAAGTTATCTGTAATCTAGACATACATCTTTTATCAGATACATATTTTTCAAATATTTTTCCAAAATATGCCCCATGTTTTCATTTTATTGTAATATAAGTGAAAATGAATGAATTAGAACAGTAGAAAAAAAGCACTAAAATTTAAACCAACATTAGTGCTCTGACAAAGTTAATAAAATAAAAAATTCTGCAACTGTGACCCAAAAAAGTCTAAGTACAAAAATATATAAATGTTGGGATTTAGGGATCCCAAATGATTCAGATGATTTTCTAAAGTTATAAAACCCTAAGCAAAAGTTAAAACTCTGGTAAACAGATAGCTCAGCTATCAGATGTTATCAATACTAGATTAAATAGAAATGTTTGAAAAGGACAGGAACTATAGTAGGAACATTCTATAAAATTATAACTTAGAAATGCTCTGGGATAGTTGCTAGATGATTGTTTAAAACTGTCAGTGAAGAAATAATTCTCTTTTAGAGTCTTCTATGGAAGGAATACGTAATATTCTTATGTATTTTATTATGTTACATACATTTTACTAATAATATCCAGGAAACTTAGCTCCTAAAATGATGAAATTGCCACTTTCGAAGAGAGATACAAATACCCAGTAAAAATAAGGCTATTCAAATGTTCTATGCAACAAAAACATAACATGTACAAGTAGCGTTTATTCTGGGAGTGTAAGGATAGTTTAATGCTAGGAGATCCATTTATATACACTACCATGCATTTAAAGATACTTACCAGACACCCAACACTTATCTGATAAAATCTCATAGTGATAATTAATTAACGTTTTATTAAGTTACCAGATGTGACATACTACTTAAATCTCCATCATTAGAAGCATTCTCAGGAGAGTTACAGATAAGACAAGGATGTTTGTTACCAGCGAGTTATGCATAATACAGTTACACAAAATATAAATTAAATGTTCATCAGAGAAGAGTGACAGTTAATACCCTTCAATATGTACCTGCATATAGTTATCTTTTTCCTTTTTTAAAGAAATTTTTTAAGTTTATTTATTTATTTTGAGAGAGATGGAGAGAGGGAACAAGTGGGGGAGGGGCAGAGAGAGGGAGAGACAGGGTCCTGAGCAGGCTCCATCCATGTCATTAGCACAGAGCCTGATGCTCGAACTGACAGACTGTGAGATCATGGTCTGAGCCAAGATCAAGAGTCGGATGCTTAACCAACTGAGCCACCTTGGTGCACCAATCCATGTATTTTTCTGCCTGGAAAATTCACGGTCAACTGAAAGCAACTGAGAATTAATCCACACTAAAAGAAAGTTCAAATAGCAATAGAAAACAAGCAATAGTTTTTTCATATCAATAATAATCACAAGTTGGGGTACCTGGGTGACTCAGTGGGGTAAGCGACTGACTCTTGATTTCAGCTCAGGTCTTGATCTCATGGTTTGTGAGTTTGAGCCCTGCGTTGGGCTCTGGGCAGACAGTTGTGGAGCCTGCTTGAGATTACCTTTCTCCTTCTCTCTCTACCCCTCTCCCTCTTGCGCTCACTCTCTCTCACTTTCAAAATAAATAAATAAATGTTTAAAAAAATGATCAGGATGTATACTTAAAAATATTCATAATATATATTTAAAAATTTGTGAGTATATTATAAATAAATGAATCATGTCTAAAAATAAAAATTATAATTCCTATTAAGATTTTTTAGAAGATGCACTTTTATAAAAATACAAGTTTTCCTCATCCTCAAAAATATAACAGAAAGTATGGATTATTTGATTATTTAGAACAAGTGGGGAAAGTGGTACCTAAATATTTATTCAGTAATGTTTGTAAAAAATTTTTGGATTTAGTTGGAACATAGTCTACATTCTTTACTTTGCAGGAACTTTCTGTTATGTAACTGGTATTCTTATGGTACCAACCTGGTCTCTGAAGGCCAATTAATTTTTAAGTCCTAGTTAGTGGAATTACATATAATTATTTGTATATGTATTATATTACATAGAGGCAGCCCTCACTTGGCACGATCTGACATGCATAAATTCTGTTACCATGGTTTACTTAAAATATACTAGTTCCCCACCTGCACAGTTCTGATTTCAGTTACCAAAGGATATTAAATGTAAATAATTTCATACGGTACAAACTTTGCTATTAGCTCTTCAGTCCACAGATTAACAGATCACTATATAAATGATCATTGACCAATGGCGTCCCTTCTTTCAAAGTTTATAGATAATTGGTCAATGCACATCTCTTCACAAAGAAAGTCGTTTTTAGGTGCGTTCATTCCTCTCTCCCAGTGAGTGATAAACCCATATGACATTTTACAAAAGTGAATAATCAAAGAGGAATTTGGTCAATAAAATCAAAGTGTAGCCTAGAGATGAAAAGTATTAATGGGGGAAGAATAATTAGAAAGTGGCTGTAATGAAAAAGGGTATGAGTGTCCCAAAGAAGGTGATGATGGCAAAACTTTCACATTAGAAGGACTCTTGGAGGTAGTTCACAACATTGGAAGTGCAAAGGAAAAAATGTTGGAAGCTAATCCAAACTTAGAAAGGATAAGGACTATTGGCCACAGTGTAGAAAAGATACTCAGAATTGTACGTTATACAAGAAGACAAGCACTTTTCAAACTGTTCTTGATGCGATTGTTTTTAACAAAGAAATAAAACATTCCAATTCTTAATGCTTCTGATATTTTATATTGCAGTGTACTTTGTGAATACGTTGTATTATTTTTTCATTTTCTTATACAATTATAACCAAGAATAAGGGAGTTTTTATATTTTGACAAAAAGTTTTAAAGCTAACAATTATAATTTTACTCATATATTATTATTTTCTCAGATTCGCCTCCTACATATTTACGGCCCTGCACTATCATGCAAAGCTAAGACCGACAGTATATATGTTGTAATATATATTATGTATTATATATTATATATGAACATTAATGTGATGTCATAGTTTAGAGACGTTCTGATTACAAAAATAAAAACAATGAAACAAGTATTCATTACCAAATATTTAGGAACATTATTTCAAAAAATTTCACATAATACATTAGAAAGTGAGCAAAAAATTAGAAAAAAAATTTCAGATCACATGCTGGGGTTAATATTACGAGTATAAAATGAACAGTTAGAAATCAATGAGATACATAGAGCAGCTGAGTAGAAAAATAAGCTAAAGCACATGAGTAGGTACTCATAAAAGACAAAAAAATTAATGGTCAGTAAGCTTATGGAAATATGTTCAGTTATCAAGGACACATACTAAAACAGTGATGAAATTGTGCTATGTAGCAGTATTTATCATATCTGGATATGCATCAGAATCATCTATGGAAATCACCTATGAAATATAATTCAGGCCACAGCTTCAGAGGTACTGAATAGAATAGTGATATTAAGACCCTGCCTGAAAAGCAAGAGGTTTTCTTACATATTTTACTTTCGAGGAAATCCTCTCAGAGTAAGAGACATGCCAATATCATGTGGCTGGCAAAGTAATCTGTAATTTAAATCTAGGTATATGGCCTAAAAGATTACTATTTTTACCATTTCAAGTGACCTTTATAGCTTTTGAGTGAAAAGGGCCATGTCCTGGAATATTGTATTTTTGGTAATGGTTTTCTTCCATCAAAACTGTAGATGTCTCTAACTCTGAGACCCTCTTGTACTTATGATGTACATAGGATAAAGAGTTCAATATGGATGTAATTTTGCACAGCTAATCAGGTTCATGTAGCAGAGAGTTCCATGCTATTAAAAAAAATGTAAAGCATTTCATAATAGGAATAAAAAGGCAGGATTAAGATTGAGAGTTAACTTCCAATATAAAGCATACGGATGAAAGAATGGTGGAGATTAGAAAGAAGAGTTTAATACCTGATTTCTGTACAAACCATCTAGAAATGTGTATCTTGCCATCACACTTTTTTTTTTTAATTTTTTTTTCCAACGTTTTTATTTATTTTTGGGACAGAGAGAGACAGAGCATGAACGGGGGAGGGGCAGAGAGAGAGGGAGACACAGAATCGGAAACAGGCTCCAGGCTCCGAGCCATCAGCCCAGAGCCTGACGCGGGGCTCGAACTCCCGGACCGCGAGATCGTGACCTGGCTGAAGTTGGACGCTTAACCGACTGCGCCACCCAGGCGCCCCACCATCATACTTTTTAAGGAGATGGCATTAACAGAGCTCCGTGTGAAATTTGGAGGAGGACAGGGAAAAAATTACCGTGACTTGCACAACAAGTCATACCGTAAGGGTATTTTTCCCCTGGATCATGTTTTAATCCCACTTTCTTGACCTTTTGCAATTTCATACAAAGCCAATAATCTGAGGCTTAACGACATACAGGTTGGCTAAAATTAGGAGCTATGTGTCTCCGGGGCGTGAAGATGGGAAATTACAAAATTTATGACGAATGTTTTTCTCTCTTGCAATGCAGTCTACACAATTGGATCTAAAATAAATGGCAATAAACTTCCTTTGCTCTATAATTTTTCATAAGTTAAAAAAAATCTTATTCTGTTGATACCGTCAAAAAATTATCTCGGAGCACCTGGGTGGCTCAGTTGGTTAAGCATCTGACTTCGGCTCAGGTCATGATCCCATGGTTCATGAGGTTAAGCCCTGCATCAGACTGTCTGCTGTCAGCACAGAACCCACTTCAGATCCTCGGTCCCCATCTCTCTCGGCCCCTCCCATCCTCAAAAATAAAAAAGAAATGTTAAAAAAAATGTCGCCGAGAAGTTGTGACAAATGGTTCCAGACTTAACTCTAGTAGTGAATGTTAGAACACAAAACGTGACAGAACAAAAACAAAGCCTACTACTTATTTGGAACTGGTGCATCAGTTTGAAAGATTTCAATTTAAGGCTTGGAATGTGCTTCATCCTTGATTGGTCCAAACTCTTGACCAAGCACTGGGGAAATACTTATTATATTTATATATTTTTAAGTATGTTCCTCCACAGCCTAGAGTCTGTCTTGGATGTTGGATTTCAGGAAAAATTTTCTCCTCTATTCATTCTTATGCCTAATCAGATTTTTCTCTGCTTTTTTAATTCTCTAAAAAGACCGACATTTTTCTATTTTAAAAATCCACACCACCCCCAAAGTGATCAAGGCTCTAGAATTAACTACAGAGAGTACAAAAAGTACCAGTGCACAGAGTTCTGTTAAAATATACCACTGTGATGTAGTCTGCAAAATACATATTGGAAGAGATGTTACATGTCCACAGGGAGTGGTTTCTTAAACAAATAAATTGCAATAAAAAAATAAAGTATTGATGGAAGAGATATCCATGAATTAAGAGACATATTAACCAATTGTGATGTATGGACCTTATTTGGATTCCAGTTCAAACAAACTATCAAGAAAAAAGAAACTCTTAGAGAATTGTGAACACCAATTGTATATTTTGAGGTGTTAAAGGGATATTGTTAAGTTGGGGTATTATGAGAATATTGTGATTATGTTAAAAGCACCTATGTTTTTGAGAGATACTTAATAAATGTTAAGGAAAAAGTATAGGGTGTCAATGAGTTCTGAGATTTGTATCAAAATATTCAAGAGAGTGTGAGTAAAAGGTAAAATGAAGCAAGGTAGATTGTAAGTTGATGGAAGTTGAGGCTGGATGATGGAGGAATGGGGATTCAGTGGATTGTTCTTACTATATTTATGTATATTTGAAAATTTACTGACCCCTAAAAGAATCAGTAGGAAATAATAGCAGCTATTTGATTTGTCTTTCACTAATTTTAAGCATTTGAGTTTTCTTTCTGAATCTGCTTGTTCTATTTTTAAATGTTTTAGAATAACTAAAAATGTGCTTAATTGTGACTGGGCAAATAATAGCCCTGTACCTCAGGGTACTCAGTTGTAAAACGAAGATATTAATAGGACTTTCTCAAAGTATTTCTGTGAATATTAAGTGATAGAGAACACATACGTTCTTGGAACAGTAAATGCAAGTATCACTTTTAACCTGGTATTTTTAAATTTTTTTTTAGTTTTTAAGGTTTTTGTTAATGTTTATTTACTTTTGAGAGAGAGAGAGAGAGAGAGAGAGAGAGAGAGAGACAGAGACAGCACAAGCAGAGAGGGGCAGAAAGAGACAGAGAGACAGAATCCAAAGCAGGCTCCAGGCTCTGGGCTGTCAGCACAGAACCCAACGCGGGGTTCAAACCCATGAACCGTGAGATCATTACCTGAGTCCAAGCTGGATGCTCAGCCGACTGAGTCACCCAGGAGCCCCAATATGGTATTGTTTTAAATGGTTGGTTACCTGTTTAATCCTACCCATATAAGTACAGATATTCATCAATTATCGTTTGTTCTATGTGGCGTTTTCACTGGCAGATAAAATGAAATCAGGGTTATTTATTATAGTAAACAGATGCCTGAAAAGTGGCAGTAAAAAATACAGACATAAAAAGGGTATTAAGAGGAGGGAGATAGCTGCTCTCCGCTGCTCTTGAAAATGGAATGGTGATTTGCTCCAGTAGGTCCCACAGGTACAATTGTTAACCATCAGAAAAAATAACAGAAATAACAAAGAATTTTTGTCTGTGGCAATGAAACAGGAATTAAAAACAAAGGTAAAAATGAAAGAGTGGTCAAGATAGTTTCTGGAGTGACTTCCACGCATTGTGATTTTAAGATCTCATGCTGTTGATTTTCATAATGTGATGGTCCATGAATAGATAATGTTCAGCATTTGAGAGCTGGGTGTGAAATTTGGTATGGGATTAGAGAGAGAGAGAATTATCACTCTATTACAGGGGTGAGGTGATAGACTTACAAAGGAAATCTGAGGCTGATTTAATAGCAAGGGATTTTGCTTGTGAGATATTAGCATTAAGATTAGTCTTAATATAAATAAGCAAATATATTAAAATATGGCAAAAGGAACACGAATAAAACGTCATTGGAAATGAAAAATCATTGAATTCGGGGAAAATATATAGTAGCCCAAAAGAGTATCTTCTGTGTTTATTGATAACTTGAAAGGTATAGGAATTATGATTGTAAAATTAAAAAAGTAATTTGTTGCTAACTGTAGTGAATTAGTGTTTTCTTTTTTTTCGGTGCATTTTGAAGCTATTTTCTCTTGAGAATTTTTATACTTATCTAGGAAAATTGTTGTGGCTTTTTAGAGAAACTTTTCAAGGCATTAGACATTATATCACAGTTTATTTCTCTCGTGTTAAAAATAATCAAAAGTGGGGCACCTGGGTGGCTTGGTCGGTTAAGCGTCCGACTTCGGCTCAGGTCATGATCTCACGGTCTGTGAGTTCGAACCCCGCGTCGGGCTCTGTGCTGACAGCTCAGAGCCTGGAGCCTGTTTCAGATTCTGTGTCTCCCTCTCTCTCTGCTCCTCCCCTGTTCATGCTCTATCTCTCTCTGTCTCAAAAATAAATAAACGTTAAAAAAAATTTAAAAAAAATAACCAAAGTTTCCTGCACACTGATTTGCTCACTTCTGCCTTTCTTTTTTGTTTTCTATTTTCTCCTTCTCTTTCCCCTAAAATAATTGTTAAAGGACTTGTGTCAAGTCCTAGCTCACTTCTTTTAAAATGGTTTCAATGAGATGTAATTCACAGGTCATAAGTTCACAAATACATAGTCTACAATTCAGTTGTTCTTAGTGTACTTACAGAATTATGCAACCATCACCAGAATCTGATGTTGGTGCATTTTTATCGGTATAAAAAGAAACCCTGTAAATTTAATAAGTCACTGCCCATGCTGCCTATCCTTGCTCCCCATCCACCAGCCGTTAGCAAACACTAATCTGCTTTTTGTGTCTATAAATCTATCTATTCTGGACATTTCCTAGAAATGGAAAAAATATATATGGTATGTGATATTTCTTTCCTTTTGCTTAGTCAGTTTCTTTCATTTAGCTTAATGCCTTCAAAGTTCATACATGTTGTAGCATGCGTCAGTATTTCACTGTTTTTAATTGTATAATATTCCATCGAATGGATATACCACATTTTATTTATCTATTCATCAGTCAGTGACGACTTAAGTTGTCTCTACTTTTTGGCTATTATGGATAATGGTGTTATAAATATTCATAAGCTTTTGTGTAGATGGATCTTTTATTTCATTACAGAGATATACCTAGGAATGGAATTGTTGGATCATGTGGTAACTTTATCTTTTCTAGAGATTTTAAATTGTTACTGTTTTAAAAATATTCACAGAAATATCAACAGTTCTGTTGTTTCTTTGTGCAGAAGGCCCACAAAGCTCTTTACATTGCCATTCCAGAAGGCATCTCTCTCTGTTCTCATTTTGTCTCATTGCAACTATATCATCTGTATCTATGTTGATATTCATTTGGTCAATTATTCTACTATATTTTGTGGGGGTTTTTTCTTAGTAATTGTTCTGCCTTGCTTTTTCATTGATACAGGGACCAGAATAGCCATTAAGGCTTACGACTTGTCTTATAGTAGAAACTTAATTGTAATGTGCAAATAAGATAACTACTGGTGTTGATATTTATGCTAAGCCTTTTTAATGATGCTTCATTTAATTCTATAACAGATTATGAAGTAGGAACTATGATCTTAATTTTATATGGAAGAAACTTAGCTGTGAGAGATTAAATAGCCTCCTAAGAGTGAAACCAGACCAACGGGTCTCCACAGTAGATAACCACTCTTCTCTGTTGCCTAAAAAAAACATGACCTGATTATAACCAAATAGAATGTTTTCTCTGGAATTGTTTAGTTCAACAGTTGGCAGCTAAACAGAGATATTCTCAAACTGAGGTACTCTGTACAGGATACTGGAAAACTTCATTTCCTGTGTGTGTGTGTGTGTGTGTGTGTGTGTGCGTGTGTGTGTGTGCACCATGATAATATTCCCACCACCCCCTCTCTTCTTTGTAGATCCACTGCTGTGTTACTAACCCCAAACATGAATTTTTGAATAGATAAAACATTTCAACAAATCAAATGCCTATCCAACACTCATATACACCCACACACACACACACACAGCACTATATATTCATAACACTATACAACACTATATAATATGATCTATCTATATCATATATAGATCATATATATAATCTATATATGATATAGATAGATCATATATATAGGAATCCAAGATCATATATATATATATATATATATATGATATATATATTCATATGTATATATGTATATATCATATATATGACATATATAGATCATATATATATATATATATATATATGATCTTGGATTCCTATATAAGGCTTATTCAATTTCCTGTGTTGACAATTTAAAGAATCTGATTCTGTCCAACTTGGAAGAAAATATCTTTGCTACATTTTAAGACACAGGATCTTTTTATAAATTATTTACCTGAAAGGTTTAGATTTTCATAGCCATTTACTCAGTTCAAATACTTAATGCTCCTTTAAAACATCTTTTTTTTTTAATTAAAAAATATTTTTCAAGTACTTTTGGAGAGACAGAGAGTGAGTGCGAGTGAGGGAGTACAGTGGGAGAGGGAGGGACAGAATTTCAAGCAGGCTCTATCCTTAGCACGGAGTGTCCTTTGGGGGCTTGATCTCATGACAGTGAGATCACGACCTGAGCCAAAATCAAGAGTCGGATGCTTAACCAACTGAGCCACCCAGGCATCCCTCTTCTAAAACTTTTTTTTTAAATATTTACACAAGATTGAGAACAGATGTCCAAATAAGACACACGAAAAAATATATCAGATACTAAACCTATCTTAATCCAAGTATAATTTTTGCTCAAAAGTTTTAAGGCTTAAATAAGAGAAATGATGTTACATGGGTTTCTCCCCTTTTTTTTGGAAAGTCCACAGCAATACACTGTTTTCTAGGCTGTCTCCTAGAAGCTAGAAAGAAAAGAGCGATAGGAAAGGAGTAGTATACTTATAGGCTCTGTTCAAAAGGGAGTTTAACGAAGCAAATATTTTTGGGGGTATGGCAACATAGAACACCAGATCTGTATTTTCGAGGTTGCTATTCTCAAAAACCATTTCCTATTTCTTTAACATGCTCCGTGATTCTCTACAATAATCACAATCAGCATGGGATGATTTTAAGAAGTGTATAAAGGTATTGAAAATATTTAGAGATACATCCTAGCTTTCTTTAGAACAGTTTGAGCAGTGTTAAAGTGTGGGCCCTGGCCAAGAAGTGGTGAGATGTTAGTTGAATACTGATGAGGAAGGGTAGAGATCGTTCTATGAGTTAATAATTCAAGTTGGTTGATAAGTTAACTTTTTCTTATTGGCAAAAAGTTGTAGCATTGAATGCAGGCGTTATGTACATCATAAAAACAAGTGGTGTATATTTCTGCCTTGGATAAATCGGGAATTATGGAGCATAAGGAGTGAAAGAAAATATAAGATTAATTCCTCTGGTATAAGAGAGCAGGCTAATTAAGTGATTATGAAAACCAGTAATAAACTCTGACATTAGTGACTTTCGGTTAAGCAGGAAGCTGAAGTAAGTGTGATAGGATTTTTCAAACACCAAGTACAAGTAACTGACTGGTCAGACATATATTTTTCCGAAGTCTCTAATGAGAGAAAGTCAAAGTTTCGCAAGAAGGAGGAGGGAAACCGAAGTTCAGTTAAGAGATGATTTGTAAGTGCCAGCCAGAGGATTTAGTATCTAAGGGATCAGTTTATACTTACATTTTATGCTCCTTTCGGTCTTTCTCTACATCACATCTTTGCAAAGCATTCTTTTTTTTTTTTTTTTTTTTTTAAGATTTTATTTTCCAAGCAGTCTCTGCACCCAATGTGGGGCTTGAACTCACAATCCGAGATCTAGAGTCACATGCTCCAGCAGCTGAGCCAGCCAGGTGCCCCCTTTGTAAAGCATTCTTAAAGGTCATCTAACGTTCAATACAAGTGTTTTTGCTACTTACTTAACCAGAAGTTATGTTTTATAGAAAAAGAGCATCATGAATGGAATTGTTTATTGTCCGTCATGCTTCCAGTGGTCCCTGCCTAAGGAAAATCCCCAATGGAGAGATATTCAGGTTTAAGCTGACATCTCTCAGAACTGCAGGCACAGCACTTAGGAAAAAAATGATCAGTAACTGTATGGTTAGTCCCACATTTCCAAACATGTTAAGTGGCAGTAAACATTAAAATCCTCTTTCAGAGAGAGCATTTTTTTCCCCTCACTATTCTTTGGAAGAAAAGGAGATCAATAATAAGAGCCAGTTCTTTGAAATGCAATCTCATTTCCAGAAAGGCAGTGTGTCTGAAGTCACTGTATGGCAAGTATTAAGCTCATCTGCCTGAAAAGCACAGGCACAGTTGCTTCCCTAGGGTGCATTGCCCGAGTTTTTGATTTTCAAAGAACCAAGGAGCTAAGATACATGTAACCCTTTTTGTAACAGCTCATCTTAATGCTCAAGCCCTCTGCATAGTCCCCGTCTCCTGCTAAGCAATTAGAATGGTCCTGAGCTTTTCAAAGCCGTGATAAAGATCCGTTTTACCTTTATGTCTTGATAGCACAAGACGCAAAGGGAAATGCTTCTAAAGAGGTGAAAATGCAGGGATCTCCAACAGAGTCATGCATGGTGCAGCCCCAAACCCAGCCTTCCACAGTGAAGACAAAGCGAAGAAAGCAGCATAGACGATTGACAAAATGATGTAGTGAGTTCAACAAATACTTCTGCCGTCTCCTACTTATAATAGCCGGGCTGATTTTTAGCATTGTTTTCTGTTCTTTCCATCGATTATTTCATTGAATCATTGTAACCAGCGAGGATGGGGTCTGTTGGCTTCCAAAGAAAAGTATGCAAGGCTCCTCTCTGTTCCTTTTTCAATTCTGTCTTTAGTCATTCCTTAAAGATAAGTTGGGATCAAGGTCTGTTACCCCACTTCAAGAAGAAAATGTCCAGATTTGGACCAGTCAGATTTCATGTTTCATACTGGATCTCAGTCCTACTGCATAAGGATCTATACCAGCACAGAAACAGTAACAGTTAGAAGTGTGCACTCTGATTCAGTATCAGTGCCTTGGATACTGGCCTGGGCTGGCTCTTTTCCAAGCTTCAAGGCATATGGACTTACCACTGTTATTCCTTTTCCTTTGTCACTAAGAGGTGTAGTTTTACTTTTATTATTATTTTTTCCAACATAGAACTGCTGAATTAGAATTTAGACGTTGGGGTAGATATAAATGGAACAAGATAGCAAAAGCACACTTTTCCAGCCTCAGTCACCAGGTCCTGCCCTGGAGTCTGGGATCAGGACCCCAGCTGGCTCTGTGCAAATTTCAAGGACTTGGTGGGCAGAGGTGAGTGCGTTAAGGGAGGATTTGGGTTTGTGGTTCTGGTTAAATACCATGATGCCATTTTAATTGCACCACAACTCACATATCCTCAACAGTCTTAGTATTACAATTTTACACATGAGAAAACCCAATAGCAGGGAGTTTAAATAATTTGCCCAAACTCAGTGTGCTAATACATGGCAAAGGCAGAATGTGAACTCTGGGTCATCTGACTCCAAAGACTTTAATATTTTTCTTTTTGCTGAAGTCATGTTTATTGAGGTATAATTGACCTACAGTAAAATCCACACCTTTTAGATATGTGAAGCTATGAGTTTTTTAAGTCTTTTTTTTTTAATTCATTTTCCTTGAGGTGAAATTTGTCTAGCGTAAAATTAACCATTTTGAAGCAAATAGATTCAGTGGCATTCAGTGTGTTTACAATGCTGTGTAACCACCATTTCTGTCTAGTTCAAAACATTTTCCGTATTATGAATTTAGGCAAACTCAGACGAAAAAGAAGGTAATTCTGCAATATGCAACAATGTGGATGAACCTTAAGGACATTAAACTAAGATGAGCCATTTCTCTATGGACAAAGGACGGAGACTCTATGATTCCACTTATATGTGATATCTAAAGAAGTGAAATTCATGGAATTAAAGAGTGGAACAGCGGTCGTCAAGAGCTGTGGGGAAGGGGAAATGGGAGTTACTAATCAAGAGACATAAAGTTTCAGTTAAGCAAGACGAATAACCTCTAGGGATCTGCTGCAAAATGTGGCCCCCACAGTCAAGAATAATGCATCGTGCCCAAAGCCTTTACCGTTAATGACTACCCTATAGACTAGAACGATTTTTAAATAATAGCAATACATAACATATACAAACACCAAGTGAATGGGACATGGGATAGCTCGAGACACAGTAAGGTGAAGCAGATGTTGCCGTGGACAATGAGTCTTCATTAAGGAGCTCCTGATCCATAATGAAGCCCAAACACAGAAAAGTGGGGAACGTTAAGCAAGAAACAGAACCAAGAAAGGAAAAAGCCAGCCCCGTTCAACATGGCATGCTCTGCATGGACCATTTGTAGCTGGACACATTTATGTGGTGCCCAGGGAAGGCTTCCAACAAAATAAACCAGCAGGTGACCAGAAAGTGACCATAAGTTGGAAGTCATACCTTACCTCCACCATGAGTGTCCTTTCTTTCCCCCTCTACTGCTGACACCATCCATTTGGAGAATTCAATAGTTATTTTCTCTCTTTTTTTCCAACTAAAAAAAAATGAAAACACATGGCATGGCATGTTCAAATGTATTTCAGAAAACCCTGCAACAGTATTAAAATTTAGAAAATTCTGACATTGTGTTGGATGCGTCACAATGACCATGTCACTTATAAGGAATGGCTCCCAAATCAAGATTCTCTCCTCTGTTGGGTTAACACAGTGAGGGCTCTTTCCAAATATTTGTTTTTTTAAATTAAGATGTTATTAAACCAAATGAAGGAAGACCTAAATTATGTGAATTATGCAGAAATTATATAGCCATTTATGATTTTGAAGATATGTAGAAGATAATGTATTTTTACATTTGATACAAGTATCTGAGAATCTTTAAACAGTATTATCTTAAGATAGACCATGATAACATAACATCTTCATCTTTAGGTAAATATATAATGTCTGTAACGGGCTCTGACAAGCATGTGTTTGAAATTTATGAGGCTATTCTGTTTGACATGTCTTTGTTATGTTTCTCACATGGTGTGGGTTATCTTTGTATTCTAAGCACTAACCATCATGAGGAAACAAACTCAAAGAGATTTTGTCTGAGAGTGGAGAATGATATACTTAAATATTTTCAGAGCTGGAGATTTTTTTCCTACGAAGAATTTGTTTTTCATTAAAAAAAAATTAAGAGTCACCTTGCTCTAGTGCTCTATGCCCACGCAACAGAATCTTTCTCCTCCAGGATATCTTATTTGTCTTGATGAGGAACATGATGATGGTGATGGTGATGATGGTGGTGAGGATGATGATGGTGGTGATGATGATGGTGGTGGTGGTGGTGTGGTGCTAATAAGTTATATTTTAGAGACATTTTAATGGATTTGGCTTTCGGTTTGCCATTGGATTTAAGAAGTGTCTTTGGGGTGGGCAGATAATTTTGAATTCAAAATGTAGCCGACTTGTGCTGTTGTGTGACTGCTGTATTTCGTCAAGTGTGGGACTCGTATTTGACCTTCTGGAAGACTATGTTTGAGATGTTCGTAACAGTTTGTCGGGAGAGAATGAAGACAGCCTATGCATTTTGAGCTGCTGGGCTTGCGTTTCTTTCTAAGGAGAGAATGCTTCTTTTTTTCAGATTAAACCTACAAAGAACCAAATTATGTAGGAAACCTGTCAAAAGCAATCGATTTTGAGTCAAATGGGGCTGAGGGCCGGATTCCTGCCCACTCAAAGTCTCATCATGTGACCGGAACATGAAGCAGCTCATGGAACCCTGAAACTTGCCTGAAAAGAGTCTGAAAACCTCTGCTTTTGACTATGTTTAGGACTTAGGTGAAGGTGTAGGGGATCAAAAATGACGTCTTAAAGTGGAGTAAGTGAAAGAAAAATGTATTCAAGGCAGGAAATGAGCAAGGTATGATTGTCTTTCAAAAAAGAATATTTTAGAAATCTATGTGGAATTTGTCGTATTTGATAATGTTAGAATGATATACAGGTTTCTAGCTCAGTGCTCCTAATACGCAAATGCCCATGGAAATAATAATGGCAATAATAATAGACTTACTTTTAAAAGTAATGCCTGGGTCGAGGGGAAAAAAACTGAAATATAGCGCATTCAGTTACAACACATGGTATGTTGAATTAATATCTTTAATAAAAGAAGACAGACAAGCTTAGCTCATTAGTTTAGAAAAACAATGGTAGTGTCATAGTATTTGTAACGAACAACTCATCTTCCTATTTGCATATTATGGAATTTTTTAAAAAAATCAAGATTAGGATCGGGAAAGAAACCATGAAATTAATAAGGGAAGGCCATTTTGGATTAAAGAGGATTCAGAAGAAAGGAGTAAGAAAGGAGTGTCTTTGAAATATGTGTGGAATCATCTTTACATTTGCCCCCTTAACATTTATTCAACTAGGAAAAATCCATCCCTTGCCACTGAATTAAAATTTGACAGTCTTGTCACTTTGCTCTTCACCCTAAGGTAATACGGCTTCACAAACACAGTGTTTTGAAGGGAGAACCAGTAGTACTGGAAGAGGATGGATGTGCCTTTTTTTTCTTTTTGTTTTTCTTTTTTATTATCTCTCCTTGCACTTGCCACACTAATGGTGGAAGCAGGAAGTTGGGCCGATATTGTCGTAAAATATCTTCAAACTCTCTGGGACTAGCAGGTATATTCAGCTTGTTTTGCTTTCAGGCAAAACTCCTTTGCCGGACCCTTCTGACTGCAACTCCTGTGAAATAACGTCTTCTATTTCTCCTTGGTTGCATTTCCTTAGCCCATGGCTTTTCAGCAATCCACTTCAGAAATGCTCTCTATTGATCTCTCTTTCTCTCCCAGTGGTTCTCTTGGACAAGGACGGAGTGGCCCCAGTGCAGCTATATCACTACCATGGTTCCCACATCTAGTCCCCAGGATTCTCAATGGCTTGTTCAATTGCCATTAGGGATTTTTTTTTTTTTTCAAGACACAGCTCCTCTGCTACTTTGGTCCTGACAAGTCCTTTATCTGATGAGTTCTCAAGTTTGAATCAGACACCTATCTAGTATGCTCCCCACATTCCATGGGAATACGTCAGCCTCTGAGTGATTTCGATCAATTGGAAGAAAGGTAGTCTCACAATCCTCACTTATGGGCTGGGTTTGAATCATAGTACAGCTTGTTTCCAAGCAAATCATTATAGGAAATCTACTCTCTGCCAAATAACCCTTGTTAGGTTAATTTTGAAATCAGTTTTTGACCTTTTTTTATGAAAAAGGTACACATGCCAGTCAAATGATGGAGCTTTGATTCTAACCCAGGCATCCTGGCTTAAGAGCCAAAGCTGGTAATCATTATGCAGTGCTGCCTAATAACATTTTCCCTTCTAGGTTCTGTGAGTATGTGCCTATATCTTCAGTTAGAATTCACACATCTAGAAAATGGAGATTATATTTTGTGCAGAATTCTCTTCTAATCTCCATAAAAAATACAGAAATAATGTTAGTGCTTCTGGTGCTTCCAGTTAATATTACAGGCTCTCATGACATGACAGAGCTACTCTGTCCTGCAAACACTTAAAAATTCTGTATAAAATAAAGTAAAATTTATTTGAAATTAATGTATAAGCTCAAAACTCTGAACCGAAGCATATCAGTTCCTTGAAATGAGGAGAGAACAGGATCAGAGAAGTGAGAGATCTTAGACCCAATCACTCAGTAAAGCATCTAAACCATGTAAGCCTTAGTAACTAGGAACAGGCGTCAAACACCTTCTACCAAGAAAAAGACATGTGACCCGGAGGCATAGAAGAAAATGATCAACCAGTGTGAAGCCAGGACTGCTGAAGGAATGCCTTGTCCTAGAAATGGAAACTAGATAAATTCTGTCTACCAACTTAGGGAGAGTTTTCAGTTACAGCTGGGAAGAAAGTCATCCACAAACTGTAAATCCTCAAAGAATCAAAGGAGGAGGACATTGATTTCTTTTTTTTTTTAATGTTTACTTATTTATTTTGAGAGGGAGAGAGCACCTGCGCATGCACTAGTGGGGGGAGGGGCAGAGAGAGAAGAGAGAAAGAATCCCAAGCAGGCTCTGTGCTCAAGGGGCTCCATCCCACGAACTGTTGAGATCATGACCTGAGCCGAAGTCAAGAGTTGGATGCTTAACTGACTGAGCCACCCAGGCATCCTGGAGGACATTGACTTCTAAACTAAAATCAAATCGTGTTTAGACGTAGCTTGGTGACATCATACAACATGAAATAACATATTGAAAGTAAACAGAAGAAAAGGAAACACTTTTAAAGGAATTATTATTAGACTGATGATAGCATTCTGTCATATTCCTACCTTTGAATTCTGAGAGGAAACAATTTTTGTATTAGAATTCTATACCCAGCTAAAATATTATTCAATGATTAAGGTAAAATAAGGATAATTTTGGACAGCCAAAAACTGAGAGTCTAATATTCTTAAATTCCTGTTCAAGGAATATTACTAAATGATGTACTTAAATAAGAATTGGACTCCACAGAAAGAAGGGAGTCCAAAAAACAAAGTTGAAGGAAGAAAAAAAATAAAAAAATATTTTTGGTTCTATGACTTTGATACTGTGTTTGTAGATTTTCATAAAATTATACTGGTTTTGTGTCTTTAAGTTAATGTTCTCATAGTGTCTGTCAACATGAAATTTGATTTTTTTCACCTTACATTAGTTTTTAATCAATATGTCTCTACAAAGCAAGGAAAGAAGATGAAATGGTGTAATAACATATAAAGAATATTAACTCAGTAGATAATTTTTATGTAATTAAAAACACCTGGAGCAAAACTGACTAAATTTTAAAACATTAAAATCTGAGTGGTGTGTATACAAGTGTTATGTTTTATGTAATTTAATCATTTTAAAATAAAAGGATAGGAGCTACACATTTAAAAGAATAGAGTAAGGAAATGGAAAAATGGTAACTCTACAGTGGAAAAACCTGGCAAACATTATCCTGTGAAAGTGATGAGGTTTAACATCGCCAGTGATGGCTTGTTAAATCACGTTCCCCCTGATTTGATCACATGTATCATAGTCTTTCTAACACCCTATAACATCAATCTAATCATGAGAAAAACATTGATAGATGAGCTCAGATAAAGAACCTTCTGTTGGGTACCTGGCCAGTGCTCCTCAAGACTGCCAAGATTGAGAGAATCAAGTAAAGACTGAGAACTCATTGACCAGAGCTTGGGAACATATGACAACCAGAAGTATGGCATCTTGGATTTGATCTTGGAACAGAAAGAGAGAATTTCATAGAAAAACTGATGAAATTCAAGTAGTCTAGAGTTTATGGAATAGCAGCATACCAGTGTCTGTTTCTTAGTTTTGGCAAATGTTACAAAATAATTTAAAAAGTTAACAATGGTAGGTTAGCAATGGAACTGGGTAAAGAATAAACTGAAACTCTCCATATTATAACTCTCCCATAAATCTGAAATTATTCCAAGAAAAAAAAAGCATGTTCCATAAAAATAAAAAAGTAAGCCATTTTAAGCTTAAGAAAGCAATATCCGATTGCTTTACAATATCCCATTGTAAATCGAATGCACAGTATTTTATATTTCAAGAAAACATGATATATTGAACAATAAAGGAGGATGCTGTCCAATTTTGCCTGAGAATGTGTTAGATAGTTTGCCTGAAATATTTAAATAATTAATCCTCAGAAAACCATAATCAGTTGAATGTTTAATAGAAGAATACTGAGATTCCATGATTTGCTCCATGTGGAATATCTTTTAAACTTGGGTTTAGTTAGGAAATTAGTTTGTCTTCTAACAAGTTAGAGTCTGTTAAACTCTTCCCATTGCCACAGTGTTGGGCAGATCCCAGAAAATATTCAGACAAGTATAAGGTTGGTGAACGCTGATCACAGAGCAGAACAACATTGCATTACATCAACAGATGCCTTTTCTAGATTAAAGCAGGCAGCTGGCATTTCAGAGTTTGTTGAGAAGAAACAATCTTCTTAGCACTCTTGTAGAAAACTGTATTTAAAACCTAAACTGTGAATAACTGTTGATACAGAGACTAAGAATTCTAATAAAGGGAAATGTTAACTCAGCACAAACTTGCCAGCTTTGTAACAACGTGGGGCATTAAGAGGGAAAAGCCCAGGGACAAAGCAGAAGACAACAAAAATAACTGCATTAGTAATCTCAGTCTAAGGTTTTCACCAATTTCTTAGAAAAAATTGAATTCAAATTGAGGACCTGAACTTTAATCTGTGTGTGGATATTTGCATTTAAGGTTACCATGATAAACTTTATATCATTCTCATTCAGTTCTTGTCCTAAAATTGTTAATCGAATAATATCAAGTGTAATTATCAGTAGATATCTTTTTTTTTTTCACTGACATCCCAACAGTGCTTGGCACATAATAGCTACTGAATGACTAAATGAATGAGATCCCTTCTGTGCTATCAGCCACTGATGTCTCTTAGTGATGGCAGGGAGTCTCAGGGTC
Source organism: Acinonyx jubatus (assembly GCF_027475565.1). Lineage (NCBI taxonomy): Eukaryota > Metazoa > Chordata > Mammalia > Carnivora > Felidae > Acinonyx > Acinonyx jubatus. Next base: position 17,191,657 of record NC_069383.1, on the reverse strand, counting down.
AGCAGGGAAGTATCTTGGTCAGTAAGCGTATATTGGCCAGTTATTGGTAGTCAAGAGATCCTGATCAGTCTCCTTTCTGGTGCCACCAGTTTCTTCTGGTGTTGTCAGCAGGGCTCCAATTCTGTCTGGGGAAGAATGACCTAATTGGATCACTGTCCCAGTCAGCTCGGGCTGCTATAGCAAAATAGCAGACACGGAGTGGCTTAAACAGTAGACACGTATTTTCTCACACTACTGGAGGCTGGATGTCCAGGATCAAGTTGCCAGCGTGGGTTGTGGGTTCTGGTTTACAGATGGCTATCCTCTCTCTTCAGGCTCACATGGCCTTTCCTCTGTGAATATGTACCTTTCTCTCTTCCTATTCTTTTTTTTTTTTTTTTTTGGATAGAAACTAAAGTTTATAAAATATGGGAGCTCCTCTTTGATGTGGCCTCTTCTCTACATTTAGCTGTGAAGAGTCTGTTCTGCCAGTCTTCAGGGTCATTTTCTGGGGTATTTGCAGTGATGTGGATGTCATCTAAGTGTATTTGTGGGTTGAGGTGAGCCTAGGATCCTCCTACTCTGCCATCTTCCCTGAAAGTCCTCTCTTTCTCTTATAAGGGCACTAATCCTATCATAAGGGTTCTACCCTCTCAACCTCATCTAGACCTAATTAACTCGCAAAAGTTCCACCTCCAGCTATCATCACCCTGAGGGTTAGGCCTTCAAAATAAACATTTTGGGTAGGGGGACACAAAGATGAAGTCCTCAATAGTCACTTTCTCTCACTGCCTTAAGGGTCTGGAAATGCAGTGTCTAGGCCATTTTCTTTTGTTGGGTGTACAGTCTTAAAATGCCATTGATACCATGATTTCCTTTAGTCTTGGGGTCCTCAATCCGTTTGCTTTCCTTCCCATTTTTCAGTATTCTCCCTTGATTGCCTCTTGCATTTTTTTCCTAGGCTTTTGTATTGTACTTAGAAATAGTAGGGAGGAATGAGTCTTTGCTATCTTGTTCCCACCAGAAATTACATTTAATTTTGTGGTCCATGGAAGGTGCAGCTAAATCCTATCCTCTTATTGCCATGAGCTTCCCACAAATATTTGAGAACTTAAAGTCCAGTGGTTTGTGATCCAGATAGTGCCAAAGCCAACTATGCTCATCTAGAGAGTCCCTGAGCTGAATATTATCTGGTTATAAAACCTACTTATAAGCTTTTCTTTTAAGCTATTTGATTACTGTGAGAGTAGACTCAGTATATCAGAGAACAAAAAGTGGAATATTGCTTTTAAAGGTGAATTTTGGTCATTTCTCTCTCACCCAGAGGTGTTGAAATTGAGTCACCTTATTATGGAATTTTCCCTCTCTCTTGTTGGCATGATTGATTCTCTTCATTTTGATTTCTTTAATTTTATTCAGTGAATTAAGTCATCATTTGTGTATGTATGAAAATGTAACTGAGCTTATTATGCTTGAAAAGGAGTGACGGTAACTATTTTGACTTATTACTTTCTGTCTGGTTAGGATAATCAAACATTCCGCAAGGAAGAATAAAAGCACCGTAGGTGGTATAAATGAGCATGAAAAAGAGCTTCCAAAGATCTCTTCCAAATCGAGAACACTTCCCGCTCCCTCCCCTCCCCTCTTCCCACTCCACCCACATCCTTTCCCTACTTTTAGACTGTTCCTAAACCAGGAAGTAAAAGTTGTGAGTGGGAAGGGGTGGGGAGTGTGTATGTGTAACCAACAAGGGAATTTATTCTCTTGATGAATCATAATGATTGTACTATAATCACACATTCCCACATACAGCCCTGAATTCTTGTGCCAGCATTCAACTCCCTTTGCAACTGGGCAAGCTAGCTCCTTCTGTTTCCTTCTCCAGCTTTTCAAGCAAAAAGATATAATCAGAAAATTTGAGATATAAGGTGACTCTTCAGACCATCAAATTCCAGCATCTCACTTACAGGAAAGAAATTGAGGGCCTAGAACATGATGAGAGTCATTCAAGTTCACCAACTTGTTAGAGGTGGAGTTAGGGTTGAGTAGATCGCATGGTTTTCAGGTCTGTGCTCTTTTTAGTTCAGTCATAGACACTAGGTACTGTCATGTTTTAATATACAGTATTTGGTAAGATCGGCAGCAGTTGAGTGGTGATCTCACTGCTACCTGAGACTATAAAAATGTGAGAAAAGCAAACACACAAATAAACAAATGGTTGTGATAGTGATAATTCACAATTTTAAATGTACACTCAATGCTTACCATTCACACAACTGGTACTCTCGGTATCTCGTCTTCATTTTTTCTTTCCTCTGCTTATGAAAGAATAAGAGACATTATGGGGCTATGCAGACACTTTTGTCTTCATATTGAAACTTTTTTTACTGGAATACAACAGAGTGTCTCACAGCTGAAGCCCAGACACTTAAGGGAAGAGAAGCACCCAAGAGAAAGCATTGAGTGGGTTCTCACTCCCTTTTGTGTGCCCAACTTGAACAGAGGCCCTAGCATGTAGGAAGTATTCAGTATTTGTGAATGAAACTTTGAGTGAACAATTTTATAATGAAGACATGTTGTATTCTAGGCTTTATGTAATAGAACAAAACAATTATTAGAGGGATTCGCAAAAATTTGCAAACTGGTTCCAAAGTCTGTGAGGTTAATCATAGATGATAGGAGAGTCAGAACCTGATATCTGAGGAAATGGGAATCCCACCTGTTAAACAGGGATTGGTACTTGAAAGAAGCACAGTATTGTTAATGGATCAATTATTTGGGAAAGAACATTTCCTGTAAATTGGGGGGAGAGAAAAAATGTACAAGGCGAAACACTTTTCCCCTGTTCCTATATGGATCTGGATATAATCCTGTCTGAATGAAGAAAGAGTGATCATAGGAAAATGTAGATAAGTTCTTGGCATATTAGGCAAGATTTGATTTCTAGCCAGCTGTGTGTCTTATATATGAGGTGAATGATGAGCTTGTGCAGAAATACAGAAAGCATCGAAAAGAGTATCAGAGAGCAAGGTGGCTTGATGCACATTGGGGAACACTACAGAGGTAAGTCTGTACAAATGTGTTGCCAATGAGCAAGTCCTAATAAAGAGAGTTTACTTAGGGAGATAGAGAAGAGCTGGGGAAATAGAAATAAATAGAATAGAAATCTAGAAATAATTTAGAAAGAAATAAATGAACTTTAAGTGCCGTCTGATCATAAAACGAGGAAGGGGTTTGGCAAGTTATTGAACAAGATCGTTGAAAAGAGGAAATTCGGTAAGATCGTAATAACCGCATGCAAATATCTGAAAGATGATCATGTGGCAATAAGATGAGGCAGATTGAAAACGACACGGAAGGTAGAACTGGCACCAGTGTGGGGAGTGAAAACAGGAAGTATTTTTGTGGAGCACGAGGGGAAAGTTTTCAATAGCTAAAATAGCTCAAATGTATAATGGCCTGCCTTGGAACGGGTTTATTCTTACATTCTTACCATGGGTAGTATTCAAATACAGGCTTAACCACCAGTCAACAAAATAACATAAGGGAGAATTCAGGAACATAATAGATTTATTACTATAAGGTCCTTAATGAACTCCTATATACCTAAATCCAGCCTTCTGTGATTTTATGATTCTTCTAAAATCACTCAGGCTAGTAAGCATTAGGAACAGAACAAGAACACGGCTCACCCTTTTGACACCCATTCCAGAAAAAGTAGCTCAGTACCTTTTGGAACTATGTATATATTCTGAGACCAGTGTTGCATAATCAACTTGACTGCTTATCTAATGGCTATCACAAAATACCTGTTGTATCAGTCGTGTTCCAGGTAGAAAAAAAATTCACCCCAAATTATTCAAGTTAAGAGACTTTAATGAAGGAAGTACCCAGAATTGCGGGCAGTGTTAAGGTAACCAACACAATTCTGAGGCTGGCAGTAGCTGGAAGCTATTATTGCTGCTAACGTAGGAGACAGAGAGGCATCAATATCCTAGGAGCCAGTAAGAGCTGCTCAGCTGGACCTGTCTTCATGGAGGGCCACAGCTACTGCCCAGCTGACGCAGGGAGAGAAGAAGCCTTTGTCTCTCTTCTCCCACTCTATGGTCTTCCAAAGCCATTTTGTGGCCGATTCCAACCGGAAGTCAGCCAGCACATGGAGCCCAGCTAGTGCGTGACAGAGAATGACTCTGGATGGTCAAATGGACAGAAATCTGCAATAGATACTAAGTTGTAGTGCAGTCCTAAGCCATAACACATATTGCTAAATACTGATTACACGTGCACTTTATTCTTACTATTTTTTGTTATTGTTTTAAGATTTTATTTTAAAATTAATTTTTGGCCTTGTTTTTGTAAGGTCTTCAAATACAGGCTTTAGATTGCAACGTCTTTTATATCAAAGAGACTGCTCCTTTTATAGAAGCTTAAAATTTATTTTACTTTTCATTTTCTCCTACGTTGCCTTTTCTTTTACCTAAGAAAGTTTGTATTTCCCGGCGTTTTTCCTTACACTTGTCTTGTAATGCTGTAAAATCTGGTGACATTTCCTTTATCAAAGTCTGTGTTGTTTATGCTGCTAATTTAATGATTGACAAATATGACTGCTGAACAAATGATATACAGTGACAGCAGATGGTCGCTGCGGTCTCTCATGCCAGCGGTTTAAATCACTGGAGTCATTGCTAGAACATTGGGTATATGTTAATGGACAGAAGAAAGCCATAATGATTTCAAGAACTGAACGTTTCTATGAAGAATATCAAATGTTACCTCTTAAGCCTTTGATGGTTACTTTTGCAAAACTGCATATTTAAAAGAAGCATAAACACATATTCACATCTTTTGAAGTTTTGACACCAATTTCTACAGATTCTCTATGTTTCCACCTACAAATGTCTTTGGTTTCTCTTTCTCTCCTTCCCTTTATTCACTGCCCTTCCCCCCATTTATCTCATCTGTCTTCAGTTCTGTATTCATCATGTAAACTTACAGGGCTTCTACAATACTGTCAGTGCGTAAGTGATTTAAGATAAGATGATTATTGCAGGTTGGGGAATGGAAAGTAGAACTTACGGAGAGTAAAAAAAGTGCAGATCATATATTTACAGATTTCCTTAAAAATTTGAATACATTGAAGGTGATGAGATAGATTGTTCAAGACTTTATCTGTTTCCAAATTACCTGCGCCTAAATCTGGCAAGAACACGTACTGAATTACATTTAGAAAACAACATCTTCTTCAGTGCCTCAAAGGGACAGGTTTGGATTAGTTGTTTGGGGGACAAAAAAATACATAGATGTAGATATAGATAGCTACAGATCTCAAAACAAAAACTAAAATGAGTTAATGTCCCTTGGCAACAGTTTGTAGAAAGAGAGGAATCTAGAGAATTTAGAGAAGTTGTATATTAATATATCGCTATCATTTTTCCTTGTAATACTTGACATCAGTGTATATAAATGGAGGACATCCACAATGTGGAAATACTGTTAGAATTCACAGTAAAGGCCATAGGAGATGTAGCAGGAAAGAATCATTTTGGGGGGAAAAACCACTATATAAATGCCTAGAGGAAGGAACCAAGAAACGAAGGTCCTAATTTTCACACACCTAAGGTTCTACTGGTGGAAGTTACAGCTGACACACTACTGCTATGATGGTGATGTGCTCGGAAATAATTTCTGTCCCTTTATGATGGATGTTGTTATGGTTTTCTGAAATTTTGTAGCCATTCCAGAAGAAGGTTGTATAAAACAGGGTTGGTGAAGAAAGTCTCTTATATGTGGGCTACTACTGGCTTCTATTACATTTTCGTTTCCTCTCCAATTCTGTTGCCTCTACCGAAAATAAACAAAGAATTAATTCCTCATTTCAAGGCAGGAAGAGGCTCTTTCTCAGAGAACATATAATTAGGCCACTAAATCTTTGGTCATTTAGACTAGCCCCTGTCTAATTTCCTCTGGAAATTTAACACTCATATAAAGTTGCTCTGTGATGAGAAACACAATGTTTTAGCAGTCTTAAGATTGCTATTTCACATTTTCACCCTTAAGAAATGAGGAGAGAGTATAATTGATGGTATTTAAAAAGTCTGTGGGTCAGGCATTGATATAGTTGTCATGTCCTCTCATGTTCAGACTTGGTTATTTTTCTGGTGGTATGATGGGGCATTGTCGACAGACCAGTCAATAAATTGATTGTGGCACATTGGAGGACAGAATGTGTCTTGTTTACTGTCTGAAAATTATCTATTCAGACCTTCTGATAAGAATAAAAAAATAGGATAAAAATGTGGGGCCAACATCTTGGTCCAAAATTGTATAAGCATTATGGAGTGTTCTAAGAGATACTGCATTTTTAAAGCTTTGGGTAGCACATTGGTTGAAACTGCGTGGAAAAATGACGATATTGATGATACCGATGCCATGATAAAGTAATAAAGTTGTTGTCTTTCTACCATAAACGATTAAATGGTTCAGCTATTAGACAATTGACGACACAGGTCTGTGATCCTTAAGAGAGGACAAACAAAGAGGTCGCTCTATGCTTGTACCAAATTTCAAAGTGGAGTCACTTTGGTCCTGCAGAGAGGGGTCCCCAAGCAGAGCCCTAGGGACTTACTGAGTTGAGAAAACAAAGATCTGATTTTAAGAAAATAAGTCAGTGAGAATTTCAAAAGTTGTTTACTGCAAAATAAAGGCAGCTCTACAGAAGAAAAATCTGCACAGGGTCCCCTTGGATCTGTTACTGAATAATAAAGCTGTGCCTGCCTAGGGTGAAAGCCTATGAAGCCATGTAAAGAATGTCAAAGAAGCTGAAAGCTTAACAATTCCTGAAGCTCACACAGGGTTGGGACACATTCATGTTTATCCTGAGAAGAAAATCCCTCTGGAGCACCAGGACATTTAATAGAAATCTCAGAAGGGTAAAGCCTTACATGGATGGCTAAAATAGCTATGGATTAAAAACTGCTAGAGATGTTTTCCGAGCAAACTTTGAAAATATAAAGCTAGTTTGCAAATAACATAATTGCCAGCCAAAACAAAATTCCGTACACTATAAAGAAAACAATGAAGGCCAGACACTCAGCAACATCACAAGTCAAGCATCAAAAAAAAAAAAAAAAAAAAAAAAAAAAAAAATTACCAGACATATAAATAAACAGGCAAATGTGAACCATAGCCAGGAGAAAGTTCAGTCAATACAAAGAAACGCAGAAAGGAGAGAAATAAAGCAATTAGCAGGAAAATGCTTTAAAAATGTTATAAAAAATATGATTAAGAATTAAATGAGGATACGAACATAAGAGAAATGGAAGACGTAAAAAAGGCAAGTGCTACCTCTGATGATCAAAGATACAGTATTTAATGCAAAAACTCCGCTGGATGAGCTTTTTAGCAGATTAGACACTGCAGAATAAAACTGCAACATGAATTAGCTTAAAGATAGCAAGAGAACTATGAAAATGAAGCAGTGAGAGGGAAAAACATAGAAAAAAAACTGAACAGACTTTAGTGATGTCTCAGGAAATATCAATCAGTCTAACAAGTAAGTTGGAATTGGAAGACTGTTGGAAAGATATTTGAAGAATTAATGGCTAGAACTTTTCCAAACTTGATGGAAACTCTAAACACACAAATCCAAGAACTTCAAACAAACAGAATATTCAAATAGAATATTCAGATATTCAAACAGAATAGAAGCAAAATTGTGCCACATAAAATCCAAAGTAAAATTCCTGAAAGTCAGTGATGAAGAAAAACTATCACAGGCTGCCAGAGAAAAAAAGAAACAAAGAATTAACTACAAATGTTCTATTAGAAAGGCAAGCCACAAGATAGGCAATGGAACATTGTTAAGGTGATTACAGGAAAAACAATCTATTAATTGAAAATTCTGTGTCCAGAGAAAATATCCTTTAAGAATAAAGACAAAATGCTTCACCAGACACATAAAAACTGAAAGAAATTGTTATTGGCAGACATCATGGCCCACTTAGAAAGAAGTTTGAAGATAGGAAAACATGATGGTTTGGTTTGGTTTTGTTTTTGCTTTTTGTTTTAAGAAAGAAAACGTGGATCCCAAAAATGACATGAAAATTTCATGTTGTTGACTGAAGTAAATAGTTTTACAGTAGGTCTCTAGCCTGTAGCGCTTAGAAGAGAAAGTAGCATCATCAGTAGTCAGTATAAACTTAGAACAAAGACACGGCAAAATAACTCACCCTTTTCCCTGTTGGTTTACTTGAGTGACAGGCTAAGAGCAAGTGATAAGCTGGTGGTGTATCTTGATTTCCAAACTCACCTTAACAAGCTCCCTCCTGACCCCCTCTGGGCAAGATGAAAAAAATTATATGTATTCACAGTACAGTTGAGTGTTTTCTTAGCAGATTAAGGATTATAATCTAAAAGGTTGATAATGGAAGAGGAAAAATTTTAACAACAAAACAGGGTTTTTGATAAGTACGAGTTTTCATTTATTGAGAGGAAACAAAGTCCTCATCAGATGTCAAATATTCTTTTATAGAATAATGAGAAAAAACATTGATTAAAGCATACAAACTCTGTCCTTCAGTAACATACTTTTTTTACGTGTATAGTGTCTATGTCACTATGTTTCCCTGTGATTGTATGTCTTCAGATTTTTAGGGAAAAACGTATAGTTTTTGGACTTGAAAATTTCTTAAGAGCTTTTATAGTTTCAACAATCTGTTTTTCTCAATTTCCACAAATAGTTACAAATCTATTTTGTTAATTCACATCCTCTAAAGTGGAGAGATAAGATGATGGATAGTACTGGGAACTGCATTGTCACAGTAATAAATATAACTCCAGATACCTTGTCTAACTCTGAAACTCAATTTAGCATTTTATACTAACGTGTTTTTGCAAGATTTTTCTGAAGCAGTTAGAAAAAAACCTATTATAAACTCTAGGTAAAGGCAATTCATTTAATTAAACATGCTGCATCTGCCTAGGTACATACTAGATGGAAAATTAGAAGGCTTTTAAATATTTAAGAGGGAGGAATATAAATTGGCAAGAGAATATTATTAGAGAAGACAAGATGCATAAAGAATAGTCAAACAGAGATTAATTATTTCTCTCCTCCCCTAAAATGGTAGACATAATTACCAAAGATGATGAAGTTCAAGGCATGAGTATTGCCCCATCTTATCTTTGATTATTCCTCTTTCTCTTCTTTCTTTCATTGATGTAAAGAATATTTATTGGTGAAATGTAAAAGATGGGAGGTCTGATCTCTTTCTTTCACACACACACACACACACACACACACACACACACACACACACACACCTTGAGTACTGATGTTTTCCATAGAAGCTTTTTTTTTTTGTCTTTTTCTTTTTCTTTTTTTTTTCAATATATGAAATTTATTGTCAAATTGGTTTCCATACAACACCCAGGGCTCATCCCAAAAGGTGCCCTCCTCCATACCCATCACCCACCCTCCCCTCCCACCCACCCCCCATCAACCCTCAGTTTGTTCTCAGTTTTTAAGAGTCTCTTATGCTTTGGCTCTCTCCCACTCTAACCTCTTTTTTTTTCTTCCCCTCCCCCATGGGTTTCTGTTAAGTTTCTCAGGATCCACATAAGAGTGAAAACATATGGTATCTGTCTTTCTCTGTATGGCTTATTTCACTTAGCATCACACTGTCTAGTTCCATCCATGTTGCTACAAAAGGCCATATTTCATTCTTTCTCATTGCCACGTAGTACTCCATTGTGTATATAAACCACAATTTCTTTATCCATTCATCAGTTGATGGACATTTAGGCTCTTTCCACAATTTGGCTATTGTTGAGAGTGCTGCTATAAACATTGGGGTACAAGTGCCCCTCCACAGAGGCTGATATGCCTGAATGTGTAGCCAGAAGTGAAACCAAGCAAAGAGTATTTGTTGGAGACTTCTAAAGATGGTTAGAGTTAAATTGCTTCTAAGCAGGGTGTATCAAGACAAATATTTGAGGGACATAAATACCTTTATTAGTTTCTGTGTACTGCTGGTTCTTAAAGAGCAGTTTTATCAAATAAGCCACATTTATATAATAACTTTCTTATTTATCCTCAGTATTACATAGGCAAACACTTCAAAAATATTCTATGACTAAAAAGCTTATCCTGGAAATTTTCTTGATTGGGCACTTAGATAAAACTTTCTCTTGTGATTTGATTTCACATAGGACTACACTGTCACCTCAAAGTAATAATATTTCAGCCTCTGACTGATCAGTTATGCATAAGAAGCAGAAAGAATCGTAAGTTTTATGACTTGGAATATAAAACTACGATTGTTCCTTTAAGAGAGAACTTTTTGAATCTATTAAAGGCCCCAAGAGACATGGTAACACTCAGAAGTCTGGCTGTGGGGAAAGAAAGAAGAATATTAACTCCCATCGTTCAATTACAATCTATATGCTGGTGATGCTTAAATATGTATCTCTAACTCAGATCTCTCTCCTGAGATTCAAACCCACATGGCTCATTGCCCGTTGACATTTCCACTCAGATGTTTCATAGGCAACGGGTGTTCAAGTTTGCAAAAGCTGAACTTGTTTCCTTCCCCAAACCTTCACTTCCTTTCATGTTCTCTGTCTCTATGAATGGTCTCAAATGCATAATGTGACTAAAATTGGGTGCGCAATGCTGGGGCAGGCTGACATTGGGTGGGGAGAGAGACAATCATGTAATCTTACATGGTAGTCATTGATCTTCCGATGAAATAGCACCTGTTGTTTTCTTTAAGAAATTTTACACCTGTAAAAAAATATGCTGTAAAATGTTTCAAAATGTTTATAGCTAATTTTCTGTATTATTAAGTACTATGTGTACCACAATTTTAAAAGTCATAAATAGTTCCCATTCTGGGGTTTGTGATGTAATGTGGCAATATTTGGAGGGGCATTGTAACATGAGATACAGAATTTGAAGAAGCTGTATGGGGCTGTGGACCACCGTGTCCCTTGATTCTATGCTCAATATAGCGCAACCTACTAGATTCTCCAAGACACAAACCTAAGAGTTTCCTGAATTACTCCTCTGTCTCTCCTACCTTATAATCAGTGATTAATTATATTTGATTCTACCTCTAAGGTATCAAAAGGAGCTAAGGGTAGGATTTCGTTCACTAAAAACTACTCTTCTATTTTTTGGCTGCTCCAGGTTTGTTAGTCATGTGAGCATGGACAAAAGAATCGACAGCCAATGGGAAAAATTATCACTCGGCAATTATTAGTGATGTTCAAGTGCTTCCAGATCTCTACCTTCCAGGCCCAGGGTTGGACTGCATTTCCACACCATATTTTGAAATTAAGTCTTTCTTTGGACAACGAGATGTGAGGGGAACTGACATGTATCCCACTGGATCCTTTGAAAGTCAGTGAGGGATTCATCATATCCCCCTCTCAATTCCACAGTGATCTGGGAAGCACGTGCGAACATACAGCTTTAATATCCCTGCACCCTGAGCAACTGTGGTGAGCAGACTCCCCAACAGCCTACAGTGGACTTAGAACAGGATCAAGAACTAAACTTTCTATGTGTTAAGCTGCCAACATTTGGGGTTTATTTTGACAATATAAACCTGTCTACTGACTGAGATTTATCAACTGACAGTTGGGCAAGTACCTAACATTTGTCTCCCTCCCACCCTCCATGGAGAATTTCTCAGATGCAAGCAGACTGAAGAGTCATAGCTTAAGTGAAGTCTCTTACTCCTTCACCCATTAAAATGCCTGGGACTGCAGAGGAAATGGTTTCCATCAGCCATCTGACCAAAGAGTGACAGATCCTCACGTATGTCCCCAACAATCTTCATTCAAACCATAGAATAGGACTCCTCTATGAAAATGTCATCAAACTGTTTGTTGCTAATTCATACCTCTTTTCCTAGATCTCAGTTGAGGTATGTACATTCAGACATGTCTGTAAGGAAGCAGAATAACGACTGAATCTCAAAAGGGGCTCTGAATTCCATCATATGGATAAGATTTGCTGGCTTTCCCCCAGAGACCAGGCTCTTATGCATATCTTATGGAGGCAGAAGGTAAAGATGAAAACACATCATAACTCTTGTTCATGAAGGCATAAAAATTTTAATCACTAGTAAATATGGTTAATTTACGATCTTAAGCTTTGACCAGCAATGTTAGTTACTCCTTTCTTAGGAAGAAATTAGGAAGTTGTGAGAAGAGACATGCTGGAAATGTGGTTGGAAAGTTTCTTCCATACTATAGGAAAGGCAGATTTTTTTTTAAATGCTCATTTATTTATTTTGAGAGGAGGGTGGTGGGAGGGAGAGGCAGAGAGAGAGAAAGAATTCCAAGCAGGCTCCTTGCTGTCAGGGAGGAGCCCCATATGGGGCTTGAACTCACAAACTATGAGATCATGATCTGAGCCAAAATCAAGAGTTGGATGCTTACTTGACTGAGCCACCCAGGATCTCCAGGAAAGGCAGATTTTTTAAGAGGAGGATAATTCCACCTCCCTCAAATCTCTTTCTAATTGTTTGACATTTCTCTACTCTTCCTTCCTCTGAAGGGATTCAGGCCATCATGTTTCCTCATCTGGATCATGCCAACAGAATTCTCCCCTCCCTGATTCCAGCTACTTTCTTCTTCAGTCTGTGTTCTGTATTACAACTCAAGTGATATTTTTCTAAAAATACAAATCCAAACTTTCAGGATCTTGCTTAAAATCCTTCCCTTCTTTCTTTTGCTCTAAAGATATGGTCTAGACATCCTTGTATGACCTGCAGGAGCCAGCAGTATCTGCTTCTTCCTCTACTTCCTTGGAAGCACCCATCTTGCACCACTGAGCTCACTGTTTATTACAACCACACTAAACTTCTAATTATTAAAAAACACCACCCTCCCTCTTGGCAAATTGCATTTACCATTCCACTTTCTGGAATAATCCCCCCCCCCTTTTCATTGACTAATGTCTACTAATTCTTCTGGTTTCAAATTTAAATGTCCTTCCTTCCTGAAAACTTTGGTTAACTGCTCTACACGGAAATTATGACAAAAATGATCCCGGTACTTCCCACATGGGGAAGGTTTTCTTTCTCCTACACTGACTGCTGTCCTGTGAAGACCTAGCGGTCGATGACATAGGCAAGGGGTACCCTAGAATTTCGGGAGAAACTGGGGTTCATCTTTCCCAATATAATATAGCAATAGGATCACAGATGACACCTGAGAGTATTGACCTGTTGAGATAAAGGTCATGAAGGTCCATTTCAATTTGGTAAATGTAGGCCTTGGCTTAAGGGAGTTCACAGAAGGACCTTGCCCATGGTTCCACACTGGGTATTATGGCAAAGGTCTTGTAATAATAAACAACAGACATTCTTCTAGTCTCAAAAATTCTTCAGTCTCCTCAACCTAATCCTTCCTCCTCAACTACATTAACTTATGGCTCCGTAATTTCTCTGTCAGCTGCCTTTCTTCCTTTGATTTACAAATACACTCAAAGCATTTTCTCTAAATCATTATTGTTCAAGTTACTGCCTGTCCTAGCTGTCTCCTTCCTCTTGTCAGCACATCCCCTGTAGAGTAAACCAGACCAATCACCCTCAGTCACTCATACCATACTTCAGGCTCACTGGAAGTTCTTCAGTCACTCCAGGTTCACTCGGTTTGCAGTCAAGGATGATTGGACCCCACCTTAGCTTGTGATTCAGACTGACTCTCAATGCTCAGGAAACTTCGTGTTGGGGACATGCTCCCAGCCACTGCCTTACATGATCTTTCCTTACTAAATAATTAAGTTAATATCTTTCTCCTTGAAATTCTTTTTTTTTTTAACTCCTAAGATCAGTCCTGTTTTGATTCTACTTGCTTTTAAGTCATATCTTCTGGGAAAGTAAAGTTCTACTGTTTGAAAAACAAACTACATTTTCTAATTTTTTTCATTGTTTCTTAAATAAAGTCTTAAAATAGCCTCACAACTGTATTTCCAGCCACAATTCAGTTAATATTTTTTAATGCTTACTATATGGTGAGCATTGGGCTAGAATTAATACGAAGGTGAATTAGATACAGTCCCTGTTCGGTGGAAATCCCCTTAGAGGATCTGATTCAGTAGGTCTGAAATGAGATATGAGAATCTGTCTTTTGTTGTTGTGTTTTTGTTTTTTTTAATATATGAAATTTATTGTCAAATTGGTTTCCATACAACACCCAGTGCTCATCCCAAAAGGTGCCCTCCTCCATACCCATCACCCACCCTCTCCTCCCTCCCACCCCCCATCAACCCTCAGTTTGTTCTCAGTTTTTAAGAGTCTCTTATGCTTTGGCTCTCTCCCACTCTAACCTCTTTTTTTTTCCTTCCCCTCCCCCATGGGTTTCTGTTAAGTTTCTCAGGATCCACATAAGAGTGAAAACATATGGTATTTGTCTTTCTCTGTATGGCTTATTTCACTTAGCATCACACTCTCCAGTTCCATCCACGTTGCTACAAAAGGCCATATTTCATTTTTTCTCTTTGCCACATAGTATTCCATTGTGTATATAAACCACAATTTCTTTATCCATTCATCAGTTGATGGACATTTAGGCTCTTTCCACAATTTGGCTATTGTTGAGAGTGCTGCTATGAACATTGGGGTACAAGTGCCCCTATGCATCAGTACTCCTGTATCCCTTGGATAAATTCCTAGCAGTGCTATTGCTGGGTCATAGGGTAGGTCTATTTTTAATTTTCTGAGGAACCTCCACACTGCTTTATGAAGATAAAAAGCTTCTGCACAGCAAAGGAAACAACCAACAAAACTAAAAGGCAACCAACGGAATGGGAAAAGATATTTGCAAATGACATATCGGACAAAGGGCTAGTATCCAAAATCTATAAAGAGCTCACCAAACTCCACACCCGAAAAACAAATAACCCAGTGAAGAAATGGGCAGAAAACATGAATAGACACTTCTCTAAAGAAGACATCCGGATGGCCAACAGGCACATGAAAAGATGTTCAGCGTCGCTCCTTATCAGGGAAATACAAATCAAAACCACACTCAGGTATCACCTCACGCCAGTCAGAGTGGCCAAAATGAACAAATCAGGAGACTATAGAAGCTGGAGAGGATGTGGAGAAACGGGAACCCTCTTGCACTGTTGGTGGGAATGCAAATTGGTGCAGCCGCTCTGGAGAATCTGTCTTTTCAATAAGAGTTCCAGGTGACTGGATGGATTCAAGAAACACTGGTCTGGAATAGTACTTCTCAAATTTCATTGTCCCTATGTATCTTTAGGGTCTTGTGTTAAAATAGAGTTCTGGGCTCTGTCAGTCCATAGTCAGATTTAGTAGGATTCAGATTGAGCTCAGACTTTGAAATTTTTAACAAGACCCCCAAGTAATTCCTACACAAGGGGTATGAAGACAGTTCTATAAGAAACTAATGAAACAACAGGCAGTTGTGAGGATAGATAAATATTTCTGTTCCTTTGGTTCTGTCAGATTCTCTGCCTTTCGCCTCCTGGAAGCTTTTCAGTGAGCTCTTGCAGCAGGACTGAGTTAGTTAATGAGAGCTCATGACCCTTAGCTGATACCAAGAGCGTTAGTATGCAGATTTATCTAACTAAACTCAGGTTTGAAAAGGTCTTATTCCTAGCCAGGAAGCTCCTACTGTTACATAGTCAAGGAGGGACAACCTCCCCACTGTCTCTAGGACCACACTCCAGTGAATCCAGCTGTGCCCGGCTTAAGTACTTGCCTCTGTGAGTTAGTGCAGGCTTCGAGGATTTCATATGCTTGGCTCCTTACCTGTCTGTAAATTTCTCTAATGAACCTTACCAAGTATTTGGATAGGAGTGTTCCTGTGCCCCTAGCATGGCTATTGCTAACCACAGTGGACAGACCACATTTATAGCCATATGGCTTTAACGAATGTAAGAAAGAACTCTAATAGGCCATCTTGATTGTAGAACATCCTCCCAGTGATGACTGCAGATCACCATTGACAAAGCGAGCATATTGGCTGGAAGTCCCAATAGCCTCAGAGTGATCAGGTCATTGATCAGACTAAAATGCCTCATACCTGGGGAGTTGTGGTATTTATGAACCATCACGTCTACTGATTGTCCAGACTGCTAAAGCCCACAAGTAAAAGGATCATTTGGAAATTCCAGAAAAATAGATTAACCTCAGGGTTATTCAAAAGGTAAAGGGGAACACAAACAAAGAACTAAATGTGGCTGCTAGTAGAAGGGGAAACAGGCTTGTCTTAACAGAGCCTGGGAAGATCCAGCAGGAGAGTATGCACACAGGGTCAGCACGCCATCGCCAAAGAAATGTCTTCTGTGGAAGCTGCTCCCATAGGTAGAGAAAGTAGATGGGAACACAGAGAAGATAAGATTATGACCTCTTTATCGACCAAAAACAGACATAAGAGAGACGCAGCAAGAATCAGAGAAGAGCCAGGGCTGGATTCTCGCCCTAGGCTCCGTTTCCCATTTCCCATTCCCCACCCCAGGCAGAAGCCTTATACAAGGCTTTCTATATTGATGCTTTTAAAGCTGTTGCTGGTTGTTTTATCTAGACTGCCTTGCTGGTATTTTGTTAGACTATATAATTGATTTGGACTTTCTGAGCTCCTTAAATCCAGCACTTGTGAGAGGACAGGGTGGTTGGATGCAATCATTATGACCCCTGCTGATGGATTCTATTACTGTACATTTGGCCAGGGGCATTGCTGAGAAATGACTATAATCCTAAAACTTGCCACCGTCATGTGATTGAAACAATACTGCTTTCCAGGGGTAGAGAAATGAATTAGCCTCTACACAAAAGACTTAATGCAGGCAGGGATGTTATATAATACTATTTCTCAGTTTCACAACCTTATCTGACTAGTGGAAAGAAAAAGTCGCTAGTACTTAGTATTTCGCTGTGGATTGTCAGGTCTGTGCAGGAAAGTGTCCACTGTTGTTCCTACAGTGACGTGTATCATGATAGTGACTAAACAGATCATGTCTATTACAGGCATATTTAGTTTGCAGCCTTGGTCTGTCTCTTTTTTTTTTCTTTTTTTCTTTTTTCTTAAAGTTTATTTATTTTGAGAGAGAGAGAGAGAGAGAGAGAGAGAGAGAATGAGTGGGGTAGGGGCAGAAAGAGAGGGAGAGAGAATCCCAGGCAAGCTCTGCACTGTGAGTGCAGAGCCCATCACAGGGCTTGATTTCATGAATCACGAGATCATGACCTGAGCCAAAATCAAGAGTTGGATGCTTAACCGCCTGAGCCACCCAGGTGCCCCCCCCCCATTAGTCCAGCTCTTTTTCTGTAGTTCCACACAGAGAAAAGTGGGCTAAGTTTCCTTTCTTTTGTATATTTAGTGTACAATGACTGCCCAGAACTCCATAGCTAGTGATATGTCATCAGTGGGTTGGGGAAACACTAGCATACTGTGAATTGCTTGGTGGAATCCAAACATTCCATTATATTGCCTTTATAAAACAACTCTTAGTTCAAAATTTTTAAGCATGTACAGAAGAGGAAGATAATATATTAACCACCGTATCAATATTCTATAATATCAACACATATATTCTTACATAAACATTTATCAACATTCCAGTGTTCTTGTTTAATTTATACTGCCATGTTTTTTTTTTCTTGACAATATTTTAAGCAAATTTCAGATGAATATTCATAGTATTTTTGGAGTGGTCCCACCAAGGAAACTGCTTGCATTTGCATGCTGTTCAAACACAGTCAACTAAAGATAGATGGATCTCTTATGAACACAAAAATTCATGGTCCTTTTGAGAATATGTGGTTCTCGGCCCCAAATGATATCCCCAGCCTACAAGAGCAAATTACTGGTCTCGTAGCCACCATCTAAACCGAAGTGACTCAGTGCCTGATTGGCCTTCTTAGGGACTGGTGGCAGTGTATGCCATGCTTGGGAGTTTTGCTATAACCAAGTCACCATACAAATGACCAGGTTTAGATGGGAGCCCCGTAGCAAGAACTCGGAAGTAGTGTACCCGTCAGTAAAATAAGCCATGTCTTTTACCTCCGCTGTACCTTTCAACATAAATGTTGTAATCATAGTCTGAGAATAGTCTTTTTAAAAATTTTTTAAGGTTATTTATTTGAGAGAGAGACAGCGCAAGTGGGAGAGGGGCAGAGAGAGAGGGAGAGACAGAATTCCAGGCAGGCTCCGCACTGTCAGTCACAATGTCACAATGTCATGAACTGTGAGATCATGACCTAAGCTGAAACCAAGAGTCAGATGCTCAAATGACTGAACCACCCAGTTTCTTTTTGATGGAAACTCCTTGACTTAACATTCCCATCCTTCCGTGGACCATCTCTGAACCCAAGTCCATAAGTTGCAAGCTCATAGAGGCTTTATATGAAAATGGATGTCTTGGGGCACCTGGGTAGCTCAGTGGTTGAGCAACCAACCCTTGATTTTGGCTTGGGACATGATCTCATGGTGCATGAGTTTGAACCCCACATCGAGCTCTGTGCTGACAGGGCAGAGCCTACTTGGGATTCTTTCTTTCTCCCTCTGTCTCTCTGTTCCTACCCCTCTTGTGCTCTCTCTTTCTCAAAATAAATAAGCTTAAAAATTAAAAAAAAAAAAAAAGAAAGAAAATGGTGTCTATTAAGGACAAAGTTTGGTCTGGCTTCTCTTTTATTTGTCATTATTATGGTAATATAAAGACGTGTCTGTTCTCATAGCTGTAGGGGTAAATTTGTATGTGAATGTGAGTGTGGAGATGAGTGAGAAGAATCCTGGACTTGATATATATAGTTCTCCAGAGTTGGATTCTAATTTCTCTTCTCAGTCTTATCCCTTGAGCTTCTTTTACTCACTATCTCCGAAAGCCCCCGTGAAATGTTTGCTTTTGCTTACACTAATTCCTCTACATGCAGTACCTCCCTTACTCCGTTTCTGCACATCCAAATCTGGTTAATTCTAGGACCAGGTGAAATGTTACTCATACTTTCTTTCCTGACCTCTTATATAACTTTGCTTACGTTTCTTCTATGACACATTTTTCGTTGTGTTACATATATAGCCATTTATACTCAGGAAGCACTTAACATCCTGTATCAAGAATTGAATTATATGAGGTTGCTCTCTGGGAAAGAAGCATCGACAAGAAAATCCCTGCCTCCGGGGAGACCATGCTTTAACAAGGTGGCCGGACATTTGACTGTTACTCTAGAGCACGGCAAGGGCTCTGATAGGAATGTGTGAAGGGCACTGTGAGAGAGCAGGAGGAGGGTAGCTTCCACTGTTGACCTTAGCATGAAAGATCCCAGAAAGAAGCGATGCCCAAACACACACTGGAAGGATGGCAGCTGTTCCCACATAGAGGAGGATATGCCAAGCCAAGCGTATTACAGTTCTGTTGACAAAGTGAGAGCTCCTTGAAGGCAAGAATGGTTCCAGTCTGTAAGGTCTCAGAGCACTTTCATGCTTAGAATAAAGGACAGGTTTAATAAATATGTATTGTCTGAAGGAGAAGTTTAGGGTAAGTGTGGTCTAAGAGTTTATGGGATTTGGGCAACAAAATGATAGGAGGGTACCAGTGAATACTTTACGCCATGGCCTTCATTAGTCCTGCCATTATGAAAATTGGGGTTAAAAACCTGGGACTATGGCACATCTCTTGTGTTTGCATTTAGCATCTCTGAAGGCTTACACTATATCCATCACCATTAAGAGCCCTATTCTTTTATGCAGAGTGGATACTACTGATCTATGACCTATAGTTTGCACATGATGATAATGAGGTTTCTGAGCCTCCCACAGTCCTCATTTTCTCTGTTTAGTGAAAAGGTGCACATTTACAAGGCCATCAGCTGGGTCAAGAGTGCCACCTTGTTTGAGGGAGAACTTTCACCTCATTAGCACCAACTTCTCACCAGCTAAACTAATCTTCTCAGAAAAAATAATCGGAATAGGTTATAAAAACCGTGGTTTTCAAACACACACACACACACACACACACACACACACACACACAAACGGGTCGTAGAACACAGGAAGCTAGAGTTAAAGCACGGCGTCCCAAGACTTAGCCCTGTATTTCTGCTTTATACTAGTCAATGTCATTCCTTCCTTCTCACCCAAGTTTCCAAAAAGTTGTCTGCGCTAGTAGTTTTCGTTTTGCCCTGGTGGTTCACATCCAAATCAATCTTGACACACACTTCGATCTGAACCTCCTTACTTAGAGTGCTTTCCCTAGTGTTGTCCCATACCATTTATCAAGAATGAATTGACTTCGCTGTAGTACCTGGTCCCTTTGACTACTCCCTATACTTAAAACTGAGTCCTTCACTGGTTTTCCAGTTGGGATTTTTTGTTTGTTTGTTTGTTTGTTTTCTTTTCGGTTTTTACCAAAATCTGTCTCCTTCTCAGGTTTGTTTTCATGTTATTCTCCTCCAGAGATTTATCTTCAGATATTTCTTGTTCTCACTTTTAATACTCTGTCTGATGAATTTAATCTTCTTTCCTCACTTATGTTAACATAAAGTATAGTTTTAGTCTGGCTTCTGGCCTCTTATATCTAGCTCTACTTGAATGTCCCTTGGAACACGCAAATACAGCATATCCAAAACTGAACTCCATCGATATTTTCCCTTTAGTATCCACCATGTGGCTCAAGTCTGAAAGTCTGGAGTTGTCCTGTGTTCTGTATTCACCTTTATGTCTTCTGTGCCCTACTGTTACTCAGCATCCCCACTGTCCTTAGTGGAGACCGTGAACTGCTTTCAGCCTCTTAATTCACCTGCCTCCAGTCTTTCCCCACCTCCAAATTCTTCTTCCAACTGTCACTAGAGTGTTTTTTTTTAAACAAATCTAAGAATGTTATGTACCTATTAAAATATCTTCATGGCTTCCCATTGTGCTAGACTACCTTTCAACCTCCTCAGCTTTCTATAAAGATCTTCCATAATCTGGCTGCACATATCCATAGTCTCTTTAGTTGCCATTTCACTCTCGTATAGCCACTCATGGATCCTGTGGTTCTCTGATTGTGCAGAAAACTGTTTCTCATTATGTACTGATGCTGCTAGACTGATTGTCCTGTGCAGTCCTTCACCTAACTAACCTCATTGGTCCTTAAAATTTTAATCATCTCCCTTTTGATAGCCCTTCCTGACACACACACACACACACACACACACACACACACCCCTAAACTGGATTAGCCGCCTTTTTAAAAATGTATTTTCATTAGCATTCTGTACTTTGTAGCTAACAACAATGCTGTATTTTCTTAATTGTCTGTCTCCTCACTATTCTGCTTCTCCTTAATACTGACATTACGCCTTAGTTTTCTTTCTCCTCTAGTGCTCAGAATTATATATAAACAAAATAACTACTTGGAGTCTTCTGAGTGAATGGATTTATGGTTTATCACCAGCTATACACTTGCTAACATGTGACAGAATCACTAACTCTCTGTATTGAGGGTTCTCCATTTATCAGATAAGAATTCTAGCAATATCTACCTCATAAGACTGTGAGGATTCATGAAATGTTACACGTGAGTAGATGTTTTAAAACTATAATGCACTTTAAAAAAGAATTCATATCAGAGCTCAGTCCTTGGTTATAGTCTTTAGTCAATACAAGTGTGTTTACATTTCTCACATATGTTTGGATTTCATAAAATTTTCATGTCTTGGAAGAAAATAGATCCAGCTAATCACTTTCACAGTCAGAAAATATGAACAAAAACAGAAGGCACTTAGCTGAACCATTACATTTGAAAATGGAAATGAAAACAAAAGCATGATAAATTAATTTGCTGGTATAATACACAAATATGGGTTTTAGCATATGTATATGATCTATCAGACATGTACATACACACACACACACACGTGTGTGTGTGTGTGTGTGTGTGTGTGTGTGTGTATATATATATATATATATATATATATGATTTGGATGTCATTCTTTTGCAAATAAGTTGTGAAAATAACAGCCCGAAAGAACAGCTTTATATAGCGTCTTCCCTTACAGTCGTCTGTTTTTCTTCAGACTACACAGCTCTTAAAGTGGGAAATAAGGCAAATACGCTGCATTTGAAAGCTTTCTCTGCAGGATGACTCAGTCTTCTGGCTATATTGTTCATTCCGTTTCTTTTCCTTATAGAGCCACTAGGAGGTCAGCTTAAAGTTTTTAAAAAGCCAGTGTGCTCACCTCTCCATTTATTAAAATAAATGACAAAAGAGTTAAATGGTCATCCTTCAAGTGCTGTTCCATTCAGAAAACGACCAAGCAAAACACACTGTCACCTTTCACACCATATTATTGTACAGCCGGTAGCTTCAAGGTAAAATCTACTTTCTTTATTGATTAAAGCAGGTTCCTGTTTCTCTGCAGTCAGAGTCAGGGAATTGAAGTGGGAGCATTAGGTTCTTCTCTACCTCCTGTGTCACAGGGTATTCACTCAGGT
The DNA here is from genome assembly GCF_027475565.1 of Acinonyx jubatus. Lineage (NCBI taxonomy): Eukaryota > Metazoa > Chordata > Mammalia > Carnivora > Felidae > Acinonyx > Acinonyx jubatus. Next base: position 17,169,222 of record NC_069383.1, on the reverse strand, counting down.
TCGCTGGACTGAAGAAGCTTTAGAAGTCTCATTTTCAAGGGTCAGTCAACTCTGAGGTCCCTGGAGGATTCAGGAAAGAACTGTCTTTGACCTACAGTATGTTTTTTTTTTTTTATTCTTATTCTGGAGAAATGGGAAAAAAACTTTTACAACAACATGTTGAATGACAATTCTGGAGTATGGCAAGTTAGATTTCATGAAAGTCTAAGGAGGATGGAGAGGAGGAACAAGTTCTCCTTCACTTTCTTAGGTTCTGGATCTGAAATCCATAAATTAAACTGACAGAAGATTGACAGGAGAAACAGTTTATTATGTATGCATATGGGGGCCTTCACAGAAAAACAGGGAAAATCCAAAAAACCAGTGAGACCCAGGGGCTTATATAGAAGCATTGTAACAAAAGCAATGAATTTGTGGAGCAGTGAAAAAACAAAGGCTTGGGCCTTTAGGGGCAGTGTGTTGTGGGAAAGTAACTATACGCGGGGCGGGGGGGCGGGGAACTAATGGAAGATAAGTGTTATTTAGTAAGGTTCTGTTTCTTCAGACTCCATGTTATCTCTGATGATGATTCATTCTCCCCTTCCTGGTACTGGGGTGGGGGGCTCCCTCACAGATGGAGATGTAGAGAGGGGGAGGGCAGAGTATCTTTCTTGTATCTGCTGCTTCTCAATTGTCTTCAGCTTAAAATAATCCTTATGTCAAAGTGGCCTATTTTGGAGGTGCATATTATGATCCCCTTTAAGGGTGTGTCTTATGATTCGTGTGTGTGTATATATACACACACACACATATATACATATATATATAATACATATACACACACACACACACACACATATATAATTTTAACTTTCACCTGTGGTATGGAGCTGTAGAATTTTTAGTGTTCCCTCTTCCCGAAACCTGAAGATCATTGATTATTACAAGGCTCATTTAATATGCTTGAAGATACCATTAATCAAACCCCTTTCTGTCCCAATTATCTTCCTTTTGTTTTTTCCTTGCTCACAACTTCAAGTGGCATATTTATTGCAAAGTTCCCGTACCATTATTACCTTATATTTCTTTTTAAAATGTCCAGTTATTTTTCCTAAAAATCATTTCAGAAGGAAACTTTAAAATAATACTTGCAGTGGGAAAACTATTATCACATATCATCCATAGAAGGTTTCCATAAAAACAAAGCAAAATAAAAATTTATCGTTTCCATCTGATTCTTTCCTACAGTTCCTGTTTCTCTGTTAAAGTTACCCATCTGAACCTGCATATCATCTTTCTGCTACATTAGAACTTTTAACATATTAATCATGGTTATTTAAAAAAATTATGTTTATTATTTTTGAGAGACAGAATGCGAGTGGGAGAGGAGCAGAGAGAGAGAGGGAGACACAGAATCCGAAGCAGACTCCAGGCTCTGAGCTGTCAGCACAGAACCTGATGCAGGGCTCGAACCCACGAACCATGAGATTATGGCCTGAGCCCAAGTCGGTAGCTTAACCGACTGAGCCACCCAGGTGCCCCAATCATGGTTATTTTAAATCCCTTATCATAGACTGCCAACAACTCTCGTCATATCTGAATCTAATTTTATTGATTTCTTTATCTTTTAGGAGTGTATTAATTTTTTTCTTTCCTTTTAGTATGCACTCTGTTTTCTTAAAAAAAAAAAAAAAGCCAGGTATCATTTGCAGGGTAGCATAGACTGACATAAATAGTTTTTATTCCTAGAAATTAGCATGCTTTTCCCCTACTAGGACTATAGTGTGGTTTGTAATGATTCATGCAGAGTCATTGTGAGCTTGAGGTCTGTGATTTCTCTGGCTGCCTTCCATGCACCAGTCCTCTAACTCTTCTAGTGATGGTTGGTCCTGGGGTGGTGCTGATTTTCTGGAGGGTTTGTCTCAATGTCAGCTCCCCCCTTAGCTTCAGGTCTCCCTTTTATACTGTACCTCAGAGGACTGTGTTTCTTACAGCTCCTCAAGCAGTATTCAGAGTTTGATTTTACTTAATTGTTGTTACCCTCATGGGAGGAGTTACGGGGACATTCTGTGACATTCTTCTCAAGGCTCACTGCCACAGTTTTTGTTCTGGCTCCGGTATTTATTCTCACCTCTTTACCAGCAGTAAAAGCTTCTTTTCTGTTCCCTTCTTTAAGATACCGTGGATGTTCATCAGTGACCTGTGGGGGACAGCGTTTGTTGCCCTTTTCTTGGAGATTAAGGCTTTCATTCCATAAGGAAGATAGGATAAGTGGGGTCCAATTCCTCATGTGTATCCTTTCCATAGGAGCTGCCTTCTTTCCCCCTGGCCTGTGCCAACAGGGAAGCTCTCTCAGGAGTCTCCCTCATTCGTCCTGTGAGCACCTCCATGATCATACGAGGTATTCAAGCTCTCAGGGCTACACTCAGTACTGGTTGCCCTTCCTCTCAGTAATTGCATAATGGTGTTGTCAGCATAGAACTAGGAGTATTGGTTTGGCAGATATGGGATATCAGATACTGGTTTGGCTGAAAAGTGTAGATTTGAGGTGTTCTTGAAGACTGTGTGTCTTCGAACGATGAACATTTTATAAAAATGTGAGATGAAAAAAGGGCTGGTAATGGGCAAGGAATATAATGGTTTAAATTTAAATGTTAAGCTGCAACACCAGGGGGAGTGGAAGGAGCTGGGAGACTTTTCAGCAATATCATCTGTTTCAGATGTATCAGGGAAGAAGAACTTCCTCTGCCCTTCAAGGTCCTTCTAGCTGGACTAAGAATCAAATTGACATGAGTCAGATTACCAGGAGAAAATCAGATTGCATGGTGTACGTACCTGGAACCCACAGAGATATGAAATTCCAAAGACAGGGAGACAACATGATGCTTCTATGAGCTAGGAAGAGGGGTGGGGTCTCAGGATAGAAAAAGGAGAAAGACCATTAGGAGAGAGATGAAAAGAGATGTTTGGAAAACAAAGGTTTTCCCTGTTAGGCAGATACATTTCTTAGGTAAAGAGGAATCTCTGTTAATAGTTCTCTTTCTGGTGTGAGCTGGCAGGTAAGGGGGAGGTAAAGAGCTTTTCCTGAATCTGCCGTGTTTTGATTGCTTTTAGCTCAGAATAGTATTCATGCCAGAGTGGTGCGTCTTGGGGCAGCCTGCCCTTGGCCCCTACAGGTGTAATGAGCAGTTTCAAATTGGAGAATGCTCATGGACCAGTAGGAATTATTGACTGTGGGAACGGACAGGCCACCAGAATCTGGCAATGTTGCTGTGCACTATGGTGAAAACAAGGCCACTGCCAAAACCTGATTACAAACAGGAGTTATAGGTAGACATTCGATAGGTGAACAGAACAGGTATTAGACTGAAAGATGTTCTTAGCAGTGAGTGAATGCATTACGAGTTGAAATTCAAATACTTCATAGAACCTCAACAAATTGTATCTGCTTTTTTTAAAAGTTTTATTTATTTAAGTAATTTCACACCCAACATGGGGCTCCAGCTCATGACCCCGAGATCAAGTCACGTGCTCTTTCAACTGAGCCAGCCAGACACCCTGCCACTGCTTTTTTAACACTCGAGAGTACCAGAAACGATAGCAGAAAAGAAAAGTGTAAAAATGTACCTAACGTCTTTTCTGTAGTCTGAATTTTTGTGTCTCCCTAAAATTCACTCTTGTAACCCTAACCTCCAAAGAGAGTATTAGAAGGTGGGACCTTTGGAAGGTGCTTCAGTCATGAGGGTAGAGCCCTCATGGATGGGACTGGTGCCTTATGAGAGACCTTGTAAGACTCCCTCACCCTGCCTACTATGTAAGGACCCAGTGAGAAGGCTCTGATTGTGAACCAGGAAGAGGGCTCCTCTGGAACCTGACCGTGCTTGCATCTTGATCTTGGACTTCCAGCTTCCAGAATAGTGAGAAATAAATTTCTGTCATCTATAAGACATGAATGGACAGTCTTCTCATCCCAGTATTACAGGCTCCTTTACATGACTGAAAATGAGTATCATATCACAGTCGTTTACAGCTATCATAGATCTAGTTGTCAGTGTTTAACATTTTTCTTAGTCTGGCAATAAATCTTTCCTCTGCTCACAGAAAGAGTTGTTTTGCTAAAGGTAAATACTCACTGGGAGAATTTTTCCATTTTTTTTCCTTCTTCATGCATCATAATTTCCCCAAGTCAAAACTTTGAATAGTTGCAAAGGGAAACCTCCCAAGTTCCTTATTATACGTGGAAAGGGGCATAACAATTCATTAAAATCAAGTAAATAGAAAATTATAAATAAGAGTATAATCATGTATTCATTACCCAGTAATAATTATTGGCTATGGGAGAACTTTATTCTGTTCTAATTGCTCTGTAGAGGGAAAAAATAGCCAAATTATTGAATAACTACATATTTTATCCTTCATTTGCCTAATCCCTCATGATTATGATCTCTCAGCCTTTTTTTTTTTATCTTCTCCTCTGAACTCACAAACTATACAACAAAAGAAAACCACACAGATACTCAGGTAACGGAAGGTAGAAGTGGTTAAGATTGGTGCATCTTTCTCGAAGCATAGGTGCAAAGTCATAGATGATACAGTGCTGTGAAACAGGCATGCAGTCACTTATGTATTCTCTTAAAAATTTGGTAAAATAGATCAAAGATACAGAAAAACTATAAGGAATAATATAAATACTTAGGCACTCACATGCCAACTTGGCCAATTCTTGGTATTTTCCCCCATTTTTGGCATAAACATTTTTTTAGAAAAATACAGAAAGAGTTTAATTCCTATATTATTCCTTCCCAATATTATTTCTCTCGGATCCTTATTGGGAAACATTCTCATCCACATTTTCTCTTTTTTCTTCTAGAACTAGTTTTATTCTTTTGCTGCATATGTTTGTACTGATAAACAATTTGTATTTAGTTTGTATTTATATTGATGTATTGGAAACGAGTCACTAAAATGGAGACTTTAACATTACCATTTCATCATTAAAAGTACGTATCTGACTGCGGAATACCATCCCCTCATCAGGAGGCAGACAGACTGGTGTTGGAGATTTAGACTTGAAATCAGAAGGCGTTAAGTATTAGGCTGTGGCTAAAGGTGTGTGTCCTTAGCAAGTTCCATTAACTCTCTCAATTACAGAATTTTAGAAAGTAAAAGAGAAATATGTACTTCTTGGGGTTTTGTGAAGATTATATAAAATATGATATACAGAAGTATTTGGGAAGCTTCTGTATAAAATATTAAAAAAAATTTTTTTAACGTTTATTTATTATTGAGAGACAGAGAGACACAGAGCGTGAGCAGGGGAAGGGTAGAGAGAGGGGGAAACACAGAATCCGAAGCAGGCTCCAGGCTCTGAGCTGTCAGCACAGAGCCCGACACGGGGCTCGAACTCACAAACTGCGAGATGGTGACTCGAACTGAAATCGGTTGCTTAACCAACTGAGCCACCCCGGCACCCCTATAAAATATTTTTAATATAATGTATTATTATTCCATTGCTTCTCATCTCTTGCTTTTTATTACTCATCTTTATTTTTGTTTTAATTTTATTTTAGAAGTGGGGAGTGGCAAAGGGAGAGAGATAGAGAATCAATCCAAGCAGGCTCCATGCTCAGGCCCCAATGCGGAGCTCGATCCCATGATCCTGGGATCACGACCCGAGCCCAGATCAAGAGTCAGATGCTCAACCAACTGAGCCACCCAGGCACCCCTAGAGTCTAAACAGTTCTTAGTAGTTCTGTAAAATTGCCTCAGCTCATAAAATATTTTCTTAGAGACTATTTTTGGACCAACGAGAACCCTACCAGGACCAGTAAATGATCGTAGAGAAATACAATTAGACATACAGGTACAACTTAACGTTAAACCTTTAAATCCAGTGTTACAATATTATGCAGAATGAAGGAACCTTCGAGATTATCTAATTCAGTCAATCCTATTTAACACATAAGAAAAAAATACTGTTAGGGGTGACTTCTTTAAGTCACACGTAGAGTCTTTTTGAGTAGAAAATACATACTGGCTGAACTGTAACGATATCTCTTCCATCTGAAGTAATACTATTTTCGTTATTTTTGTTTCCAACGTTAAAAGAGAGCTCAGCTTTTCTCTGTTGAAAATGATTCATGGTGAAGCTGCATTGCGGGAGCAAAGTCCTGATAAGAGATTTTCTCGTCTGCTCAAGAGGAGCCAGGGGCGTACTCACACAGTTATTTAATATAAATATGGACTTTTCCATCAACTGTGTGCCTCTTTGTCATCGTCGTAAACTGCTGTTGCGTGTGCGTTGGTGGCAGAGTTTTTACTGATTCTGCTGTTGTTTTTCCTCATCTTAGATCAGGGCTCAGACTATTTGCTCATTCTGGAGGAGTGAAGGAGCTGGCTGATACATGCTGCCGGCAGCTGTCTGTCAGCCTTAAGATTGAAGGGGGTGTGCAGCTACAGGGCTGGGGCTCGAGCAGCTGTTTCGGCTGCAATTCACTATGGAGTCCAGGGAATGCATCTCACACTACCTTTCAGAGAAGTCAGCTTCCTATGTGAAAGCTCTGTAAATCCCAGAGAATCCAAAGGTGAAAAGGAGCGGGACCCATGATAATCATGCTTGATTCTTCAATCTGCGCCGGAACCTGAGGCTCACCCTTATTTATTCCGCCCCTTCCCCTGGGCACATCCAAATTACTTAGGTTTCAGCTACACACGTTTGTGCCGGACAGAACTGCCACACATCTGCTATGAAACAGCTCGCGGTGTATTGGGGCACCATACAGCCCTGAAGTTGTGTGTTTTAGGGGAAGAGACGCCACACTGGAAGCTGAATGGCCCAGGTGACGGTCCTGGCTCGGTGACAGTTTTGCTGTGTGACCTCAGGCAAATAGCTTTCGATCTCGACCTAAGTTTATTTCAGTTGCAAAATCAGGTGTTCAGATCATTGCTGAAGTTAGTTGTAGCTCTGATTCCATGATTTCTAAATGGGCAAATTTAGAAAATTTAGAAATTTAGGAAATTTCTAAGAGCGCAGCGTATTGAACACACACTTTGTTGGCTGGACGCTAGTTGAAGTCATTTACATGGATTAAATTATTCACACCTCAGAATAGCCCTTTGATGAAGTTAGTGTTGCCATTGGTTCACAAAGGAGAAAATTAATCCTAAATAACTTCTTCAAGGTCCTGTTAGTAAGGGCAGAGCTGATACTCAAACCTACACATCTCCAGACACTGTATTGAAGATTTTTGCAGAGTTCAGATATCTTTATTTAAAATAGCACTCTGCTTAAAAAAATAAAACAAAAGTTGAGCCTATAGGATATGAAAAATAAATTGAGTTTTTCCAAGCATACACTTTGGAAGGCCGTTGCATACTATAAATAAATCATATGAACACAGTTGAAGAATGTAATACACAGCTGTCATGACTCCATATTGACAAAAACAACTGAATTTCCATGAAAATAAAAAGATTATATAAAACTCCAAATTTAGGGTGACTTTAAATATAACACGTACATTTTCCTCAGAACTCTCACGCTGAAAATCTGAATTCTCTATGCACTTACTTCCTTAATATGTTAAAAGTGTGTCGTGTTTTAATTAGGTAAAAAGTAATTTACCACAAAACCCAGGATGAGCTTTAGACATGTGGATTTTTGCACCACGGCAAATGCGGACAGGGAGACCCATCCAGTAGCTCTTCTGAAGCAACTTCCCATTGTCTTCTGCTTGCTCTTATCATGGCTAATTTTCAAATATGCCTACTAGCCTGTATGTACTGAGTATTCCCTACTCTATAGGAAGTGGTCTTTATTCAATAAAGCGTATTCCCTACTCTATAGGAAGTGGTCTTTATTCAATAAAGCGTATCGTGTTTTCTCAACACACCCTGGTCTCTGACAGAATAATTTTCCATCCTTAGTCCTGATAATTTGCCCTGCCATGTTGCATAGATTGCACCATTGGAACATTGCCCACTGGTCATTCACAGCCCGGCATATGCCACCATCACCAAGAGCTGGGTGTTCTAGCAAGTTATTCTTCCATAGGTACCATAGAGTGCTTTTAAGTGAATGTGATTATTAAAAAAAAATTAGAACAATTATTTTGCTTAGTCGTTATTCATAATTTCCACATAAACAAGCTTTAGCTATACTTTGAATTACATGGTACCACTGTTTTTCCATCATTCACGATCATCCTATTATCAGGAATTAGAAATAGGATAGATTTTGACGTCCCTATTTGGAAACTGAAGGGAAGATTTTTTAGAGAAGTCACTGAATGACTCAGGATCCCTGAGGCCATCTTTGCAGCATAAAACTAGAAGCAAATGTCTTGATTCCTAAGTCCCTAGTGCAAGTGTCTAAACTGAGTGACTTGTTCTTCTTCATCAACCTAGACCTTTCTCCCTTGCCTCAGCCAAGTGTGGGCGTTCATCAAAAATTAGTTATTTATTTTCTACAGACCTTTCCATTGTGTCCTTCGTCTGTCTCCATTGCTTCTGGTGTTTCTCAGGACTTCAAGATCTATTACTGTGTAATATATTAAGTATCTTGCTACTAGGCACTAACTCCTCCCATTCACTGCTCCTATTTTTCTGCCTGGGTGATCTTGCTATATTGTAAATCTGACTGTGATGCTTTGCTTGCTAGGCAATTTCCCATAACCTCTAGAGGCTATCCTCTTTAGACTGACAATAATCGTCCTGATTAACCCTGTGTATTTCTCCACTCACCATTCCCTGCACCTTGCAGACTTTATTCCAGCAATGGTGCAGCCTTACAGTTACCCCAGTGAATGCATCAGTGTGTTTCAGAGGCCCTTCACCCAGGTCTCTGAAATAACTTTCGCACTTTCGTCCTGATTCACTTTTAAAGAGCCAAATTAAGAATATTAAATTTGTGTTTTATACCTACACCCCCCCCATACGACTGCAACAGAACTGATCGTTGCTTCCATGTCTCCGCCATACTTTATGAATCCCTTTATTAATATATTTATACATGACACAGTAATTATGTATTGTTCTGGATCCTCCCTGATGTCAATGAATTTTTCCTGTTAATATGAAGGAAGAAATTGCACTTAGGTATTTTTAACAAGTTAGTCTAATCCTGCATAAAAGATTTTTACATTGGTTAGAAAATGTGAAGTTTGTTTTGTGTTTGCCTCTAAGTTATTAAAGTTTCTAAATAGAGCTTTATTCATTTAGCTTGAATTCAACAGCAAAATCATATTGCCATGGTAATATTTTGGAATATCCAATTTAACAAAAATGTTCTCTCCACAGTAGAAGTTTCTCTCAAAAGTCAGTTACTCTGGTAACTATAATTAAAGCTAAAATGTCTCACTTACTTTAAAGAGGTAGATTATATGCTTAATTTTTCCATTATGTGCCAGGTAGCACAACACTAGCAGCAATTATTTTTGTCTCTACAGTTGCTGACAGAGATGTTGCACAAAGGTACTAAAGGAGAAGTGTCAGTTCAGTCATATAATTGTTTATTTATTCTAGCATTATTGGATTATGGGCAAACCACAGTTTTCCTACCGGAACTTCCGTAGATAGAGTTCTTCACATTTTGCAAGGGCTTATTAAGGTACATTAGATGGTATGATGCATAAATTCACTTAATCAGACATACACAGACTTTCAGTGTCTCAATCCGCTGATAGCAAATAAGTGAGGATTCTGGTCTCGATCTCTGCTCATTGTCGCTTCCTAACTGCCCTGAAGATACTTCACTTTTCCATGTCCTGATGGATGTAGTCAATTTCTCTCTCCCTCTCTATGTATTCATGTATTATACAGATACAGACATATACATATATAAATACATGTATAATGTTTATAAAACTCGATTGCTTTCTTATTATTTCTGTTATTTTTTCTTTCTACCGACACCTCAATTGATTTTCTCACATATGCCTAGAGAGCACTTATCTATCTAAAAGTTGTAGCCTATGGGTGCGTAGGTGGGTCAGTCAGTTAAGTGTCCACCCTCAGCTCAGGTCATGATCTCGTGGTTTGTGGGATTGAGCCCCGTGTCGGGCTCTGTGCTGACAGCTCAGAGCCTGGAGCCTGCCTCAGATTCTGTGTCTCCCTCTCTCTCTCTGCCCCTCCCCCACTCACACTCTGTCTGTTGTCTGTCTTTCTCAAAAATAAATAAACGTTAAAAAAAGTTGTAGCCTGCAGGATAAAACCCAAGGAGGAGTAAGAAAGGATGTGGATACTTGGCACTTCATGGAACATTCTGACTTAAGGAAGATAGGGTAAAGGGGACCTTCAGGGCTCTTTTCGGGTAGGATATAAAAAAAATGCTCAGGATGGAAACCCTATCTAGAAAATCAGAGTATGAAAAATGAAGTAGGGGAGAACTCTGACAGATGTCAAATATTTGTTCAAGGCTAAGTCAGCTGTTTACTCGTCTGTCCTTTGTTAACATCCCAGGACTCGGTACTTAGGGGAGGAGGTCCAAGGCAACATGGTGGAATGGCCCATATGGGTTGGAGGAGTGAGAGGCCAAATGGCACAGGCACAGCACATACATGACTTTTATGGACAAACCTGCATGAAATTATAAAGACGCTGCTTCAGACAAGAATGCTGAGCACATCTAACATGTATCAGGATACCGTCCTAGGCTCTTCTGCCGATGGGCTTTGTTTTCCCCTGAATATGTTAGTTTAGTAATAGCCATGCTGACGCATTTCTGACAGACAGATGAAAGGACCACAGAGGAGCTGAGGTTACGTGCTTCCTTGCCTGGGTCCTTGTGTCTCTGGCCAAGTTGGGACGCTGTGATTAATATGAGATACAGATGTCAGCTGTGCAATCAGTGTCTGACTCTGGCTGCCTGACAGGCTGGTTTGGCTGTGAAGGTGACAGTTTCCACTTGCTGGGGTTTGTGTACGATCCTCCCCCCTCTACAGGAAGGAGAGGGTTTCTCTAGCAGTTCAGGGATCATACTCACTCCCCAGACTGTAAGGATGTGGAGGCCAGAGGTCAAGCTGTTGCTTATGGGATTTTTTTGGTAATGTTTCCAGCAACTAAAGTAGACGCTTAATGAAGCCTTGTTAAATCAATATAGACACATGTGAACCTTCTTCTGTTTTCACCTCTAACAAACTAATTTCCAAATGAGAGGAATAATTCATGTGATTTATTAAAAATGGATACAGATTTGGTTTCCAATGCTCTATCTGCCACTTAAAAACTGTGTGACTTTATGACAAGTTAAATATAGCATTCTGAACTTCACAGTCTGCATCTGTAAAACAAGAATGGTAACACCTACCTGATGCACTGTTGAGATGATTAAATGAGATGATGTGTAATAATTCTTCTGGCTCACAGTTGGCCCTTAATAAATGTTAATTATCCTTGTCTCCTTTTTATACTCCTTCGGTTGTGTACAAAACACAAATGTATTCAAATTAAAATAATGATGACCACAACAATAACAGTTACATTGTTTATTAGGAGCCCATATGGGGCTAGTATTTTGTATATATCATGTTGTTTGATTTCCCCGTTAACACTGTGAGGTAGATGTTGTTGTTGTTGTTGCTGCTGCTGCTGTTGTTTTTATCCCCATTCTGTAGATACGAAACTGAGGCATGAAATGATAGATTCCAATCCAGCTTTATCTGACCTTGTGTTCTCAGTGGCTCTGAGACCGTCACCAGCGATACTGCTCTGTGTTACAGCCAGTCATCAGATTTTCAATATCAAACAACAACTGGAAAGCTTTCCAACTTCTCTGTGACTCTCACCAACACGGGGGCATGCACGAGAGTGCAGAGACCCCCCCCAGGCAAACGCACACAAGCGCCCACAAGTGTTGAGTGATGCGGCAGTTACAGATAGAAGCATCTAGCCTCAGTGTTATTTCAGTTCTCACTAGAAGATCTGGGAACCTCTTAAAGATGGGGCTCAGTCACTGATCTGCCAGACAGTAATCCAATTTTTTCACAAGTACAAAATACTTTGCTTTCAGCTCTGTCATTTCATCCTCTAGAAAACTGGATGATTGACCACAGAGCTAGGCCCTGGTGCCACACTCACTAACTATATTGTGTAGTCATCTCAAAAAAGCTTGTAGTTTCAGGTAAGTCTGAAAAATTAGAGGCTTGTTAAGGGACAACAGCAAAAACATCTCTTGTGCCGTGGTGTGCTGTCATCTCTCACTAAATAGCGGGATTCTCCTGCTCTAGTTAGCCACGCCTGCTGCCTCTCCCTCTCTTCTGAGCCCCCAAACCTGTCTGAGTTCATGGCATGCCCTTGCCCTTGAGTTGCCACCACCTTTCAGGTAAGTACAAGGCAAATCTGCGCAAGAAGAAACATAATTCCGGTTAGAGTCCTACAACTCCCTGTCTTTGCCAGGTGCCTCTTTGCTCTGTTCCTGGTGTCCTCAGATATAATTGAAAGGTTAATGGAATTAGTTCTAAGACCACATCTGATAAGTTTTATTTTTCAAGCTCGAACCCCTCTACACAGCTTCCCCCATGGACCCCCCGGTTCCCATCGCCTGTCACTGTCCTCATCAATTCTTCACCCTACCTCAGTGACCGGTGACCACCTCTGTCATTAACTCGATGTGATTCCCTTTCCTTCTCTGTAAAAGTTTCCTTTTATCGTTGTGACCTTTTATTTTCAGCTTCCCCACACAACCCTCTAATTTGTCGGTGGTGCTTATTTTAAGCATCTGTGATATTCTGAAAACTCTGGAGACTAAATGTTCAAGTATGGGCTATAACATAATACAAGAAGGCTCAGCAGTCAAAAGAATTTTGGCTGATCCTACTTAACCATGGCTATGCCTAAAATCCCATGAGCAGACAGAGCACCAAAAGCAATAGTACCTATAGGAGCATGGAGCTTTAAAGATTTCTACACATTTTATCGTTAGATCATTTAGTACAATATAGGGGGCAATTTTTTAATATGAAGGGGCACTTTGGAATATACTGAAGTCGAGGAAGCAGAAATGAAACAACCATCATCAAAAGATATCTTTGGAAATTTTACAATCTGCATAGTATATTCAATATCTATATATGGATATACTTTTTTTTTCTTTTAGTTATGACTGTATAATGTAATGAGAACACCATGGTGATAGTTACCAAAAAATCTGGGCTCCCGTCTCAACTCGCCTTGTTTTAGCTTGTTTTAGTGGGACTCGAGGCACTTTAATTCAATAAATTTAATAAGTATTTTTACTGCCCATTCTGTGAGAGAAATATGTTATGCTACATACTGCCAAAGATAAAGGGAAGCTCACACAGTCCTTTCTCTCAAAGCTTTTACGTTAAATTAGAAGGAGGGAAAGAAGTCCCATCTTCTTCCTGCGATGGTTGAAACGCATCATTTCAAATATACCTTCTAGCATCTTCAATCTAAGAGACAAAATGCAAAGAAGAGACCACTGTCCTTTTGTGTTTGCTTTTTAATTTATTTTTTATCGTTCCTGAGGTGTATTTCTGTGTTATCTGTGCATCTGTCCGTTTACATTACTGGGGAATCAAAGCTCCTATAGGAGCCAGATTCTTTTAACCTGAAAAACTGCTCTGACGGTCCTCCTAAATCCATCTAACTACCTTTCCATTGCGTTATTCTTGATTACAGGCACATTCGTGTGAGTATGTGGCCCGCCTCACACCCATCCTCAATGTGTAGGGAAAGACTGTGTCTCTGGACAACAGTATCATCCTCGTTTGTAGCAGCAAACCTTTGGCCACTGTCTCCAGGCTAGGTGGGCATACAGACTATATTTTACATCTACTTCTGGAGACAGGACTCAGTTAAACAAGCGTTCCACATGCCAGTGAGAACGAGCAGAACTGAAGGTTTTCAGTATCACCACTGCCGAAAACACAGTTAAAAGTAGCATCTAATCCCCCTTTCTCAGTTGCTTCTCAGTTACTTTCTGACACCCTGTTTTAAAAATATTGGAACCTCAAAATAGTGTTAATTCTGAAAGAGCCACTCTGACTTCCAAAACTGTGTACTTGCTCTCTTCTTAAGTTATACTACTTAGAAGAAAGAAATCTGTGTTAAACAGACACGCTGGGGATTGTAGCGGCGGGAGTGGGGCTGTACGGAAAAACTGCCTTGCCTCCACGCCAGGAAGCCAGCCCCCGATCCTCCTAAGGAAAAAAAAAAAAATGAGAGAACATTCTTCTTGCTTTTGCCGCCAGCCTCTGGGACTATACTTGGTGAGAAGTGAAATTTGCCAGAAAGCAGACACGTCCTCAGATTATGCCATGACTTTTCCCTGCTGGTGGAAATCTACATCCCTCTCAGCACAGTCACACCCTTGGAAGGAAGATTCACAAAGGCGGCCATCTGTCAGGGAAATGGATGCCCTGTGTTTACTCTCAAACCCCTCCTCCTCCCAGACTTGCCCTTGAGATGCTTCCCCGTCTGGGGTGTGCTGCACTTGGCTCTGTGGCTGCACTCGGATTGCATTTCATGTGAATTTATATGCCAAGGCTTGGCGTGATGAGCTCCCATGATTTTGTGGTCCTCCTGACTGGATTTGAATCCCCTGTCTTGCCACTTACTATCAGCAGCATGGACTTTGTCTATTATTCAGTCTTTCTGAGCTTCAGTTTGCTTACGTGCAGAGTGAGCATCAGAATGCCACGTGTGAGAGTGATTGCTAGAGTTCGGGGATGGGCTGTCGGTGGCGTGGCTGGAACCTCGCCTAGCAGATTGTTCACACTTACTGAATGTTTCTAGCCGTAGGCATTCTGTTGATGCCCGTGTCTGGAAGGATCAAGTGGCTTAAGGAAGGCATCACTGGTACCATCACCACAGGCTTCAGGAGAATAGGAAGCACTTGGAAGGTGATGATCTCTCTAGCCTCCCCTTTGCCAACTCATTGAGGCAGAACATTGGGGATGAGTAAGGCCAGCCTCAGAGATGAGGACAATTCATCACCCAGCACCAGCAATTCCGCCTTGGGTTAACAGCCCAGGCTGGTTGAACAATGCGCCACATAGGCAGAGGCAGTTCCTTTTTGTAAAAAAATTTTAGTAAAGTTTAAGTATTTATTTTGAAAGAGAGCGAGTGGGGGAGGCACAGAGAGAGAGAGAGAGAGCGAGACAGAGAATTCCAGGCAGGCTCCAAACTGCACAGTGAGTGCCAAGCCTGATGCGGGGCTCAAACTCAGGAACCGTGAGATCATGACCTGAGTGGAAGGCAAGAGTCTGATGCTCAACCGACTGAGCCACCCCGGCAGAGGCCAGGCCCCTTGGCAGAACTCCCTGGGCTAGCAGGCCACTGTATTTATCTTAAGAAAATCTCTGAAAGCATTCGGATTTTGAGAGTCCACACTGCCTCAGCAACACAGCAGCTCTTAGAGCGATGTTCTGTTCTATAGAGCTTAAACATTCAATTCCATAAGTTACAAAATGTTCACTGTACAGAAATTTTCCCCAGTGGTGAGATGGTAGAATATCATGATGGAATTCTAGTAAACTTTTAATTGGCAGATGAGAACTCTTGATTTGTTTCAAATGGGGCATTTACCTCCTAGTAACATGATATGTAGAGACATCGAGTGGAATGTCAAGTGGCCCTCCAGCTTAACGGGTGACAGGAGGCAAAGGAAGTACTTTGGAACATGAATGTGATTGTTGTCTTCAAGATATTCCCATTTAGGACTTGATGCATTTGTTATTAGACAAGGAAGACTTATCTTCTCTGGAAAAGAAGGGTTTCTTCATTTTCTGAGGAAAATAAGTAATCACCAGATGTAGTGTTTTCAAATTAAACGTCTCAGTTGATATCAGACAGCCAGCACCTGGGGAAGGCCAACCATGATGGCATATGATGGCTCCAAATAGCACAGATAAATTTAGAATACTCACTCACGAAAAGGGCTCTGGCTCTTGTGTTCATGTTCTAAGCGGAAAAGTATTGCATACTAACGTCCATTGGTCTCTGCGGAGTCGCTCACATTTCCTTTCTCTGCCTGTCATCTCCCTTGATCCCAGCCTCTTGCTTCCCTACCAAGCCTCCTGCTCAGTCACTCACATCTTTACCTCTTCTCATTCTGTCTCTGAATGTGCATAGTTGTTATAAGTTCACTGATACGTGTGTTTGTTAGGTTTTCTCTGTGGGTTTATACACATGTGCATAGGTGTACCGATTTGTAAGTAGATTTCAGAAATCCCAATCTAGAATTGGGTCGCCACCTTCCATCCCTTAACCATACATCTCTGGTGTTGTTTCATATCAAGTGGGAGAGTAATCCCTCTTGAAGATTAAGTTTGCATAGTTCACTTCTGATGGGTTTCTGAGCAAGGTGCTTCCCTCTCCTTGTTCTCTTATCTCTCTCTCCTTTGTAAAGTAAGCAAAGGAGAAGAGCACTAACACATTTAGGAACAAAGAACCATGTGAATTTTTACTGCAGTAATGTTTTCACAACAGTAGGAACTGTGTGTATCACAGATGTATCAGTTATGGTACTGCGACATAGACAGAGAGGCAATATAACCATTTATTACCCCCACCACGAAACAAAGCATCACAGACACCTGAGGTTGAGCGGGACCTTGAACGGCCATTGTTCCATTCCAGCTTTTCTGACCGAAAGGCAGCTCTGTCCACTTAGTTCTGTTATTTCACAGAATTGATGATACCTGTCAGGCACACCAAAACTACCTTTAATTATGTGAGAACATAAAGGAATATTCTAATTCTTAAATTGTTTGAATATTTCTATTAATACTAAGGGGCTCTTATTATCCAGAATAAAAGAGAAAGAATAGCATTATACTATCTAAAAACTTAAATTGAGCACCTACCATGTGCCAGGCATTTTTATGTGCTTTTCTTCTCAATATTCAATCCTGAAAACCATTCTACACGGCGGCATGATGGCTGAAAGTTAGCATAGCTAAGTGACTCTCCCTTATGCTGTGTACTTATTAAGTGGTGGAGTGAGAATAATAACTATAACCTTTCTGTCGGTAGCCGTCTATTAGGGTAGGAGTACAGTGGGTACGGAAGTGAATTTCCTGTATTTTCTTCCCTTTCTAGACCTTACTAAGATGTTAGTAGAAATGAAATCCTTTTCATCTTTTGTTCTCAAGTTAGGACTTCAATTCCCTGAATTCAGGATCCATATAAAATTCAACTTGCTATCAAATATAATATATAGTTATATATATATATATAGTTATATATATATATATATATATTTGAATAAAAGTATGTTGATATTAACTCTAACTCAGTTTCTTGAAGTGTGCTTTATATCTCTGCTTTCCTTCCTTCTTTTCTTAATTCATTTTCTTCTCTTACTTCTTAGTCTTATATAATCTCCTTTCCCTAACTCAGTTTTCAGCTGTGCTGTAGGAAAGCATCAAATGCATTGAAACACAATGCCTGTAAGTTTTAAAAAGCAACCGTTGGGAATGAGTTCTTTTGTTGTTGTTGTTGTTCCTCTAAAAACATCTTGCAAAATAAAGTATATGAATACTAAAAATTATGCTAATAAAATTTGTTCAATATGTAGAATATTTCTAGGATTACCTTTCATTTCTAGGGAATAGAGTTTTAAATTCTAGCTACCTATGTGCCTCTCTTATTTATAAAGTGCCTACTCTGTGCTAGATTATGTGTGTGGGTCAGAATATAGAAAATGAAGACATTGTTCCTACCTTCAAGAAAATCAAGGTTGAATGACCTTAATTTAAGAGGATTGAAAATATGTTGTCTGGACGTGTGCTCCAACTATTGTATCACTGTATTAAAAATGCTCTGATAGATGTGGCACCTGGGTGGCTCAGTCAGTTAAGCATCTGACTTCAGCTCAGGTCATGATATCGAGGTTCGTGAGATCGAGCCCCGCGTCTGGCTCTGTACTGACAGCTCGGAGCCTGGAGCCTGCTTTGGGTTCTGTCTCCCATTCTCTCTGCCCCTCCCCCGCTCATGCTCTGTCTCTCTTTCTCTCTCTGTCAAAAATAAATAAACATTTAAAAAAAATTTTTAAAGTGCTCTGGTAGAGATTACGTAAGTGTTTTGAAAAAAAAAATGGATAATGGCATCTCATTGAGACTTCAAATCAGGTGAGTTTTCCTAGAGAAGTTGGTATAAGAACCAACAGTGGTAGTTGGTTCCATAGAAAAGAAAAGAGAGAAGAGGAAGTTAGCAACTGAATAACTTTCAAGGTCCATTCTTCTACAGTTCAGAGTTAGATTTACCTTAACCCAATCTGTTATTTTTCTGAACTAGCTTCTTTAAAGACATGCAAAACTGGGGCTCCTGGGTGGCTCATTCAGTTGGGCCTCTGACTTTGGCTCAGGTCATGATCTTGTAGTCCGTGGGTTCAAGCCTTGCGTTGGGCTCTGTGCTGACAGCTTAGAGCCCAAAGCCTGCTTGAAATTCTGTGACTTTCTCTGATCCTCCCCCACTCATGCTCTCTCTCTCTCTCTCTGTCAAAAATAAATAAACATTAAAAAATTTTTTAAAAGACATGCACAAACCATTTCTATTATTACTATTTTTGTTCTTTTAGTTTGTAAGATTGTAAATGAATTCAACACATAATTTTTTAAAATTTTGGCCCAACTGCCAAATTCTCTCCAGCTAAGTGAAATAGTGGAGTGGCTTCTGATTTTGTAGGGTCTTAATTTTTGATAAATTTTTTAATAAAGTTCTGCTCCCTTAAAGTCTGAACCAGTCTAACAAAGCTTTGTCTAGTGCATATCCATGACTCTCTTTATTGAAAAGACAAGATTTGTAATTAACATGCCAACTATTGAAAACAGATGCTCTATGTTAATTGAAAATAATTTCTTCTCTTAGAGTGGTTAACCACACTTCCTGAAGTTTGTATATACCATCCATTTGCTCCGAAATGCGTTTTTCACAAATAGAATACAAGTGGACTCCAGCCCAGCTTGTCCCAAATGATAAGTTACAAATTAGTGTATTCCAGATTAATGTGACATTGAAGTCCATATAAATAAACATTTGTTATTGCACTGTTAACATGATTTAGATTTATAATCTTTAAAATGCAAAACCAGCATGGAACATTTGCACCAACTTTATCTAGTTTAATACCATAACAAGTATAATTAAAGCCTAAACATCCATATTAATGAGGAGCCTGGGGTTAGATAATGGATAAGGAGAAGGGAAGAAGGCAGAAAACAAAATAAGAATTGATCTATTTGGCTGCAGATGTCCAGCTCCTGAGAGATGAGCTCATCTTGATCTTTATGTCTATTGAAATACTTCGTACATTTTACCTAACACCAAATTGGGTCTTTGTCCCTGTTCTATCACCAGCCGTATGTTTGAACTTGGGAGGGTCATTTCTTTCTTTTCTGTAACTGCATTGGGTAATCTCTTCATTCTCTTCCTGTGTAACTGTGTTTAATTTTGATCTGTATTTCCTGTTTGGAAGGTCATTGGACAGGTTCTGTAAAGTGCTAAGCTACCACCAGGAAGTGAGCCACGACCCTGGCCTACAGAATCACTCTTTCAAGACATGGGAAATTATCCTCTATGTCTTGCAAATGCACCGAAGTGTCAGATAGGTTTGTACTTATGTCCCCTGTTTATGGTACTGGTTGCCTGGAGCATTGTGTTATCCTGTATCAATTCTAAGATCTGGATAATAAGTCTTGGGTCTGCTAGAGCCTGTGGTAGCAGAACTTAAACTCCTGCATTAAGCAGAGACTTGGAAGATAGGAAGTAACCGGGCCCTGGATCATTAAACAATCCCTTCCCCCAGCACCTTGCAAAAGCAAAGTCAGATCCTTGTAGGATTCCCATGCAAATAAAGAACCACCAAGTGTGAAATCACAAAGATCAATTAACACACAAGGGAACAAGTCATATAATTCAGTTAAGCAACGTTCATAGAATTTCGCATGTTGGAATTATCAGCTACAGGATATAAAGCAACTGTGCATGAAATATAACAAATTTGGAGGAAAGATCTATGAGATAAGAAATAATGAGAAAAGAAACTGATAAAAATTTCTTTAAATTTAAAAGATATGGTTATGTATCTAATTTGTAGGGGACAACCAAGGGGCAAAAGCAAAATGCTGTTAAGCTGAATTTTTTTTTTAAGTTTTTGAAATTAAGCTGAATTTTAAGTGAAACAGGAGTTTATCTGCCTCATTAAGCAGAGGTTTGGGTTTTAGCAGCCATGACAGTGAAGAGACATGGCTTTACCCTGACCACATGGAAAAGTAGACTAAGAAACCTGAATACAGTTAGGAATTTGAAGGGTTACTTAATGAATAAACGGATTGATAGAAAAAATATATATACTTGACATAAATGAGAAATAAGAAGGAAACATTTCTTTTGCCTTGGGTCCTCTAAAAAATTGAAACCATAGCCTACTTTCCTTCAAGGGAAAGAAACGCAGGTCAATAAAATTAAAGTGAGCCTGAATTTGTAGCATTTTGGAGTCCTCATAAAACCTAATACAAATAATTTCTGAAAGGTACACACCCTCAGCCCAGGGGTCACTGGATTCTCACATATTAATTCCCAGTGAATATGACTTAAGAATCCAAAATCAGTTTTTAAGAGTCTCTTATGGTTTGGCTCCCTCCCTCTCTAACTTTTTTCCCCCTTCCTCTCCCCCATGGTCTTCTGTTAACTTTCTCAGGATCCACATAAGAGTGAAAACATATGGTATCTGTCTTTCTCTGTAGGACTTATTTCACTTAGCATAACGCTCTCCAATTTCATCCACGTTGCTACAAAAGGCCATATTTCATTCTTTCTCATTGCCAAGTAGTATTCCATTGTGAGAACATACTGAAGGTTGATGAGGGGTGGGAGGGAGGGGAGTGTGGGGGATGGGTATTGAGGAGGGCACCTGTTGGGTTGAGCACTGGGTGATGTATGGAAACCAATTTGACAATAAATTTCATATTAAAAAATTATAACTATAAAAATCTGTATCACAATCTTTAAATTCTCTGCATATCTAAGGTATATAACAAATAAAGATGTATGTGAGAATCTTAAAAAAAACAAAATCCCAAATCACCATACATACTAGGAAATAGCTCACATTGACCAAAAATCAGTGTAAATATCATGAACGGGGGAAGAACACAATTCAGTGTCAGCCACCCAGAATACCACATGATGAAATATCAGAGAGAATGCATAAGTACATTAAAAATACGTAAAGAAATAGGGGACACCTGG